>NW_023596251.1:6519468-6768420 GCF_011947565.3 Pollicipes pollicipes
GCCGCGCATCGCAAGCGAAGACGCCCATGCAGCTGAGCAATGGCGCCAGGCTGGCAAGGCCGCACGGCATCCGGCTGCGGTGCCCGCGTGCTGGAGCTGGAAACACAGCCGACCGTTAGACGGCCGGCAGGAGATGTGTGAATGCCACGAGACATCTGGGCGCAGGGCGTGCAACACTGACATGCACAGCCGGCGGCCATGGTCATTGTCGGGCGTTTGGTCTGTATGGCGTTCGCTTGTACAACCATGTGATGCGTTGGCGTTGCATTTTGCCGGCACGACGGCACGCTCCGTTGGTGACATGGCACCGGCCGGCCAACCAGGCCCACCCGAGGAGGCGAGAGGAAGCTCCAGTGACCCCGTCAATGTTCAAAAATCAGTTCAATTTTCTGGTCCCCATGTAGGAGACGCATCAGATATGATGGCCATCAGAGCAGATTTGTATTCAAAATAGGTCCTGCTTCATCATAGCAAATGGTAAAAAGACAAACGGATGCACTCAAGGTCTGCAGCGCATGTACACGCGACAGTGTTTTACAAAAAAAAGCCATACTTGCATAATGCCACGGTACGGTGTAGCGTACCGCCAATGGTGTGAGGCGCTGGCTCACCACGCTCCCCATGGTGGGCATGGGCGGGGGGATAGGTCGTTGGCGGGAGCCGCATCCGCCCCGTCAATGCTCCCTGGAATGCAGGCCTTAGGACCATTGGACCAGCCAGATGGCCAGACCAGACGGCCAGCCAGACGGCACGTGCGCGGCGACGACACAGGATTGCATCGCCTCGAGGCGTCACGCCACACGAGGAACGCAGGTGGCAAAACTGCCACCACACGAGAAGGCCGCAGTGGCCCAACGCATACGGACATTGCAGTGAAGTGGCAAACCCACAGCCGGCCGGCTAGCCCAGCGAACGGGCGGGGGCTACACGGCGGTGTGCTACACAGTCCGGGGTCATGGGAAGAATCTCGTGTTGATTCCATGTGATTACACTAATGCACAGATCAAATATTAATCACTACAACACGTGCACACGCGCCGCTAGCAGACAAACAAGGCGGGCGGGGGGGGGGGGGGGGGGGGAGGGGGCGGAATGCTTGACCATTGTCACGTAAATACACCAACACACGAATTAGATGAGAATAAGTAGAACATAATACAGGCAATGGGGCAACATCTCGTTGTGATTGTCATTCGGCTGCACCAATACACGGAAAAAAGGATCAATTGCACCCACACAGCTGACATACAACTCTAAGGGGAGGGGCGGGGGGGGGGGGGGGGGGGCGGGGGATATCTCGTGATGCGGTGATTACACAAACACACAGATGAAATAAAACACTAGGACAAGGGAAGTGGCGGCAGTACTACACTTTGATCTGACCCAAAATGCCGAGAATCTATTCAGATGCAACTGTAACAGGTGCATTTGTGTCGTGCCGGCCGCTGTCGCTATGCAAGGCCGACGTGCACGCGCCTGTTCTGTGCGCCGGGTCGGCGAGTGATTAGCAGACGAGCAGTGCTCACCCCGCCGCGCATGGGCACCAGCTCACATGACAGTTTGCAGAGCATCTTGTTGCGCCTTGAGTCGTCCGCGAAATATCCGTTGGTCGAGACGGCCAACGGTTGCGTCGACACACTCGCGCGTGACCGGATGTCGCCGACAGTCGGCGCCCATGGAGCGGTCGCCGGCGCCGACGACGCAAGTGCGTTGTTCGTCCCCTCACGCGATTGGCGATCACCGATGACGTGACCAGACATCGGTCACGTTACAGCACACCGTCACTATCAATAGATGCACATTGCCGCCGATACGCGGCACACACCCTCTCTCCGCGCCCGTGGGCGCGCGACTGACGCCGGGACGCGTGTCGCTGCCGTCGAAATTCTCCAAGCCGCTTCTACTAGAGATTGGAAGCACGGGCGCTAGATGGCTGTCGCACCGGGCGACGAAAGCCCAGCTGGTCGTACTGCGTTTGCGTTCACGGCAGCTGGAGAATTGAGTTGCCGACTTGTTGCATGTTGAGTGCGGCGTCGCCCCGCGTCGCGTGGTAGAGCGCGGCCGTGAATCGCAAGCGAAGACGCCCATGCACCAGAGGAATGGCGCCAGTCCGGCAAGGCCGCACGGCCTCCGGCTGCGGTGCCCGTGCGCTGGAGCTGGCAACACAACCGACCATTCGACCACCCGCAGCAGATGTGTGAATGCCACGCTGCCGGCTGAGACATCTGGCCGCAGGGCGTGCAACACTGATATGCACAGCCGGCGGCCATGGTCATTGTCAGGCGTTTGGTCTGTATGGCGTTCGCCATTACAACCATGTGATGCGTTGGCGCTGCATGTTGCCGGCCTGACTGCACGCGCTGCTGGTGACATGGCATCGGCCGGCTAGCCAGGCCAAACCGCGAGAGGAAGCTCCAGTAACCCCGCCAATGTTTAAAAATCAGTTCAATATTCTGGTCCCCATTTGGGGGACGTATCAGATATGATGCTCATGAGAACAGATTTGTAGTCATAAAAGGTCATATTTCATTATAGGAAATGGTAAAAAGACAAACGGATGCACTCAAGTTGTGCAGCGCATGTACACGCGACAGTGTTTTACAAAAAAGCCATACTTGCATAATGCCACGGTACGGTGTAGCGTGCCGCCAATGGGGTGAAGCGCTGGCTCACCGCGCTGCCCATGGTGGGCATGGTCGGGGGGGGGGGGGGGGGGGGAAGGTCGTCGGCGGGATCCGACATCGCCCCGTCAATGCTGCCTGGATTGCAGGCCTTTGGCGGTCGGCGACCTCACCGCAGCCAGACGGCACGTCCGCGGCGACGACACAAGTTGCCCCAGTTGCCCAACGCCTACGGACATTGCAGGGAAGCGGCAAACCCACAGCCGGCCGGCCAACCCAGGGAACGGGCGGGGGCTACACGCCGGAGTGCGACACCGTCCGGGAAGCATCTCGTGTTGATTCCATATGATTACACTAATGCACAGATCAAGTAATAATCAGTACAGCACGCGCACACGCGCCGCTAGCAGAAATCGCGGAGGGGGAATGTCTTGATCATTGTCACGTAAATACACCAACACACGGATTCGATGAGAACAAGTAGAACATAATTCCGACAATGGGGCAGCGTCTCGTTATGATCTGCATTCCATTGCACCAATACACGGAAAACATCAGGATCAATTGCACCCACACAGTGGGCATAAAACCCTAAGTTGGGGAGTGGGGGGGGGGGGGGGGGGGGCGGACATCTCGTGATGCGGTGATTACACTAATACACAGATCAAATAACACAGTAGGAGAAGGGTGGGTGCGGCAGTACTACACTTTGAACTGAGCCAAAATGCCGAGAAGCGATGCAGATGCAACTGCAACAGGTGCATTTGTGATGTGCCGGGAGCTGTCGCTCTGGAAGGCCGACGTGCACTCGCCTGCCCCGTGCGCTGGGTGGGCGAGCGATTTGCGACCGACGGCGAGCAGTGCCCACCCCGCCACGCATGGGCACCAGCTCACATGGCACTTTGCAGAGCATCTTGTTGCAACTTGAGTCGTCCGCACAATATCCGGTAGTCGAGACGCGCAGCGGTTGCGTCGGCACACTCGCACGTGACCGTAGGTCGCCGACGGTTGGCGTCCCGTGGAGTGGTCGCCGGCGCCGACGACGCCAGTGCGCTGTTCGTCACGTCACGCCACTGGCAATCACGGATGACGTGACCAGACATCGGTCACGTGACAGCACACCGTCACTATCAATAGGTGCCCAGCAATGGCGAGAGGCAGAACACGTGCACACACCGCGTATGTGGGCGTACAACTGACGCCGGGACGCGCGTCAACACGGTCGAAAATCGCCCAGCCGCTGCTAGTGCCAGCATGGCCGCCAGATCGCTGGCGAACCGGGCGCCGAGAGCCAGGGTGGTCGTCATGCGTCTGCGGTGGTGGCGCGTTCCCGGCAGCCGGGTAGTTGTTGCATGTTGAGTGCGGCGTCGTCCCGCGTCACGTGGCAGAGCGAAGCCGCGCATCGCAAGCGAAGACGCCCATGCAGCTGAGCAATGGCGCCAGGCTGGCAAGGCCGCACGGCATCCGGCTGCGGTGCCCGCGTGCTGGAGCTGGAAACACAGCCGACCGTTAGACGGCCGGCAGGAGATGTGTGAATGCCACGAGACATCTGGGCGCAGGGCGTGCAACACTGACATGCACAGCCGGCGGCCATGGTCATTGTCGGGCGTTTGGTCTGTATGGCGTTCGCTTGTACAACCATGTGATGCGTTGGCGTTGCATTTTGCCGGCACGACGGCACGCTCCGTTGGTGACATGGCACCGGCCGGCCAACCAGGCCCACCCGAGGAGGCGAGAGGAAGCTCCAGTGACCCCGTCAATGTTCAAAAATCAGTTCAATTTTCTGGTCCCCATGTAGGAGACGCATCAGATATGATGGCCATCAGAGCAGATTTGTATTCAAAATAGGTCCTGCTTCATCATAGCAAATGGTAAAAAGACAAACGGATGCACTCAAGGTCTGCAGCGCATGTACACGCGACAGTGTTTTACAAAAAAAAGCCATACTTGCATAATGCCACGGTACGGTGTAGCGTACCGCCAATGGTGTGAGGCGCTGGCTCACCACGCTCCCCATGGTGGGCATGGGCGGGGGGATAGGTCGTTGGCGGGAGCCGCATCCGCCCCGTCAATGCTCCCTGGAATGCAGGCCTTAGGACCATTGGACCAGCCAGATGGCCAGACCAGACGGCCAGCCAGACGGCACGTGCGCGGCGACGACACAGGATTGCATCGCCTCGAGGCGTCACGCCACACGAGGAACGCAGGTGGCAAAACTGCCACCACACGAGAAGGCCGCAGTGGCCCAACGCATACGGACATTGCAGTGAAGTGGCAAACCCACAGCCGGCCGGCTAGCCCAGCGAACGGGCGGGGGCTACACGGCGGTGTGCTACACAGTCCGGGGTCATGGGAAGAATCTCGTGTTGATTCCATGTGATTACACTAATGCACAGATCAAATATTAATCACTACAACACGTGCACACGCGCCGCTAGCAGACAAACAAGGCGGGCGGGGGGGGGGGGGGGGGGGGGAGGGGGCGGAATGCTTGACCATTGTCACGTAAATACACCAACACACGAATTAGATGAGAATAAGTAGAACATAATACAGGACAATGGGGCAACATCTCGTTGTGATTGTCATTCGACTGCACCAATACACGGAAAAAAGGATCAATTGCACCCACACAGCTGACATACAACTCTAAGGGGAGGGGCGGGGGGGGGGGGGGGCGGGGGCGGGGGATATCTCGTGATGCGGTGATTACACAAACACACAGATGAAATAAAACACTAGGACAAGGGAAGTGGCGGCAGTACTACACTTTGATCTGACCCAAAATGCCGAGAATCTATTCAGATGCAACTGTAACAGGTGCATTTGTGTCGTGCCGGCCGCTGTCGCTATGCAAGGCCGACGTGCACGCGCCTGTTCTGTGCGCCGGGTCGGCGAGTGATTAGCAGACGAGCAGTGCTCACCCCGCCGCGCATGGGCACCAGCTCACATGACAGTTTGCAGAGCATCTTGTTGCGCCTTGAGTCGTCCGCGAAATATCCGTTGGTCGAGACGGCCAACGGTTGCGTCGACACACTCGCGCGTGACCGGATGTCGCCGACAGTCGGCGCCCATGGAGCGGTCGCCGGCGCCGACGACGCAAGTGCGTTGTTCGTCCCCTCACGCGATTGGCGATCACCGATGACGTGACCAGACATCGGTCACGTTACAGCACACCGTCACTATCAATAGATGCACATTGCCGCCGATACGCGGCACACACCCTCTCTCCGCGCCCGTGGGCGCGCGACTGACGCCGGGACGCGTGTCGCTGCCGTCGAAATTCTCCAAGCCGCTTCTACTAGAGATTGGAAGCACGGGCGCTAGATGGCTGTCGCACCGGGCGACGAAAGCCCAGCTGGTCGTACTGCGTTTGCGTTCACGGCAGCTGGAGAATTGAGTTGCCGACTTGTTGCATGTTGAGTGCGGCGTCGCCCCGCGTCGCGTGGTAGAGCGCGGCCGTGAATCGCAAGCGAAGACGCCCATGCACCAGAGGAATGGCGCCAGTCCGGCAAGGCCGCACGGCCTCCGGCTGCGGTGCCCGTGCGCTGGAGCTGGCAACACAACCGACCATTCGACCACCCGCAGCAGATGTGTGAATGCCACGCTGCCGGCTGAGACATCTGGCCGCAGGGCGTGCAACACTGATATGCACAGCCGGCGGCCATGGTCATTGTCAGGCGTTTGGTCTGTATGGCGTTCGCCATTACAACCATGTGATGCGTTGGCGCTGCATGTTGCCGGCCTGACTGCACGCGCTGCTGGTGACATGGCATCGGCCGGCTAGCCAGGCCAAACCGCGAGAGGAAGCTCCAGTAACCCCGCCAATGTTTAAAAATCAGTTCAATATTCTGGTCCCCATTTGGGGGACGTATCAGATATGATGCTCATGAGAACAGATTTGTAGTCATAAAAGGTCATATTTCATTATAGGAAATGGTAAAAAGACAAACGGATGCACTCAAGTTGTGCAGCGCATGTACACGCGACAGTGTTTTACAAAAAAGCCATACTTGCATAATGCCACGGTACGGTGTAGCGTGCCGCCAATGGGGTGAAGCGCTGGCTCACCGCGCTGCCCATGGTGGGCATGGTCGGGGGGGGGGGGGGGGGGGGGAAGGTCGTCGGCGGGATCCGACATCGCCCCGTCAATGCTGCCTGGATTGCAGGCCTTTGGCGGTCGGCGACCTCACCGCAGCCAGACGGCACGTCCGCGGCGACGACACAAGTTGCCCCAGTTGCCCAACGCCTACGGACATTGCAGGGAAGCGGCAAACCCACAGCCGGCCGGCCAACCCAGGGAACGGGCGGGGGCTACACGCCGGAGTGCGACACCGTCCGGGAAGCATCTCGTGTTGATTCCATATGATTACACTAATGCACAGATCAAGTAATAATCAGTACAGCACGCGCACACGCGCCGCTAGCAGAAATCGCGGAGGGGGAATGTCTTGATCATTGTCACGTAAATACACCAACACACGGATTCGATGAGAACAAGTAGAACATAATTCCGACAATGGGGCAGCGTCTCGTTATGATCTGCATTCCATTGCACCAATACACGGAAAACATCAGGATCAATTGCACCCACACAGTGGGCATAAAACCCTAAGTTGGGGAGTGGGGGGGGGGGGGGGGGGCGGACATCTCGTGATGCGGTGATTACACTAATACACAGATCAAATAACACAGTAGGAGAAGGGTGGGTGCGGCAGTACTACACTTTGAACTGAGCCAAAATGCCGAGAAGCGATGCAGATGCAACTGCAACAGGTGCATTTGTGTCGTGTCAAGCGAAGACGCCCATGCAGCTGAAGACGCCCATGCAGGAGCAGGTCGCCCGCCTCGTCCTGAAACAGCGCGCTGGCCCCGTGGCAGAAAGTGGACGCGCCCCGCGCGTTCATCCTGCCACGGCTGACCCATTGCCTCCGGCTGGGTCTGCCCCCTAAAACAGGCTCTGCGTCAGTTCGACGCCGAGCTTCGCTGGAGGGTCAAGGGGGCACTCCATCTGCCCTCTCGTGCGTGCCAGGAGTACCTGCACGCCAGCACCTCGCGCGGCTGTGTTTGTCTTACCGAGCTCGCCTCCGAGGCCGACATTCTCCCCCTGGCGGCGCGCTACGTCGCGCCAGAAAGTTGCTTTGCAGCGCCATCTGCTGCGCAGCTGGTGGCGCTACCACTGCTCAGTTATTGTAGTAACGTAAGGTGGCGCCACTAGCACAACCTGTGCGTTGCGCGACCTGGCGCTTGTTCACATTGTTCTTGCCGTTCTTATAATGCCATTTCTTGAATTTCATCCAACAACCGTGTCGCGTGTAAATGCCCTCCACATCGTGGAGCGGCATCCGCTTCTCTTTTTCTTTCTCTTGTTATCAAACATGCATTTTTCTGAATAAAAATATGTTGTTATAAGCTTTATATCTGATACGTCCCCAACATGGGGACCAGAATATTAAACTGATGTTTGAACATTGGCGGGGTTACTGGAGCTTGCTCCTGCCCTGTCGCGGGTTGGCCTGGCATTGCACTACAGCCAGGAGCGGCCCATTTTATGCTGACAGCGGTGTCAATAAATCAAGATATGCTCTAATACATGTATAATCAGTACGTGTGTTCAATATGGTCTTGCGGCTATGCTGCATGCGCGCCGCTGCCGGCACACAGCCAAGACGCATCACCTCAGATGTGTGGGCCGACGCAAAAGCCAGCACGAGCAGAGCATGGCCAGGGCCAACAACAAAGTCAACGACTACATAGCCAACAATGAAGAAACACGCCAAGAAAAAACCTAAACAAACACAAAAAACAGCAATAGCCATCAAATTTCAACACTGTGGCCGCCGGCGAAAACACATGATTGACATCAGCTCAAAGGCGGCCGATGCCATGTCACCAACAGCGCGTGCCGTCAGGCCGGCAACATGCAGCGCCAACGCATCACAGGGTTGTACAAGACCAAACGCCTGACAATGACCGTGGCCGCCAGCTGTGCATAACGGCGCAGCTGTGCGCGCCCCACGGCTAGATGGCTCTGTCGGCAGCGTGGCATTCACGCATCGCCTGCGGGCCGGCCGGGGGTCAGCTGTCTGCCCTGCTCCAGCGCACGGGCCCGGCAGCCGAAGGCCGTGCGACCTTGCCGGCCTGCCGGCATTGCTCGGCTGCATGGACGTCTTCGCTTCCGAAGCGCGGCCGCGCTCTAACACGTGACGCGGCGCGACGCCGCATGCAACTTGAAACAAGTCGACAACACAGCCTGCCAGCTGCACGGGGACGTGACCCCACCCTAGGGGTGGGAGCGACGGCTCTCCGCGACTGGCGGTCGAGGGCGAGAGGGCATTCGGCGTCTTCTCCCCCCGGCGACCGCGCCTCGCTGATGGCGGGCACGACGGTCTCCCTCCCGCCGACGGGAGCTGGATAAGGCTGGGTGGGATGCCCGGCGGGACCTCCAATTTGTCCGCAGCTCTGGCTCGCGGTGGAGTCTATGTGACTGGTCCGCGCCGGGGTTACAGCTTGGTATGCCTCGGATGCAGCGATGTTTTGGGTCGGCGAAATGGGGGGGGGGGGGACGTAAGTCGGGTATCCAGGGTGATCCCGAGATACTGAAATTGGGTTTAAATTGGGTTCGCTGGGCATTTGGGGTCACGCGCTGCCTAGAACAAGTAAGTGCTGCTGATTTTAGCAGTGGAATCTCAGGACCTCACCGTTCACACCATTGGTGGGTGTCATTTAGAGCAAATTGTACGAAGCGATTTGTTCGATCAACACCGGGGTGGGTAAGCCACACCGCCAGGTCGTCAGCGAAAAGGGGATACGTCAAATGTGGCGAAATTTCATGCAAATGATTACGAACGTCGTTGATCATAATTAAAAATCAAGCGGTGACCATTCCTTCAAATAACTTCCATGCACAGCTTGACAGAGAAATAGAGCGATAATTCGAAGGGTCAGACGGAGGCTTACGAGGTTTTAGTATCGGGATAAGAGTGCTACAGTGTAAAGTGTCAGGGAACCTTTCATTAATCCAACTATCGTTAAAGGCAGGGAGCAGATTTAGCAGTCCAGACCCAGATTTCTGAAAAAAGCGTAAGCGATTTGGTCTAGACCGGTCTGGTCTCGTCTGGTATGGTCTGACGGCTGTCCCTCGGTGTTGTATGTGTGTGTTCATTTTCTGGGGAGGGGAGCGAGGCCGTCTTGCTGCTCGTGCAGCGGTGCGGGAGCGCATTTCGACATGGCCAGCGCGGGTCCGTTTGGAGGGGGCGGGGGAGACGGAGGGCGGGCGGGGCGGGGGTCCTCTCTCAGGAGACGGGGAGGTAGTCCGACTCGACCCTGACGGTTCTACCCCCAGACTGGTTCGGGGGGAACCAGTCGTTGATGACCCCGGTTCCGACAAGGCTCTCGGGCGCGCACAGCGTGCGCCGCTGAACGGCCGTGAGGTCTGAGGTGGCGTCAACGGTGTCTCGGTTCTGGCCCGAGGGGCCGGGGGACGAGCCTCAGGGGGCCGAAGCGGAGGGTGGTGGCCCGGGGACCAGACCTCAGGGGCCGGGAGCCAGGCCTGGCGGGCCAGGCTGCGGGCCTTGGGGGCGCCGCTCAGATGGTGCTCGTTGGGCGGGACCGCACGCCCGCTCTCTACTACACCACGGGCGGCTGGGGTGGGTCGGGCGTGCGCCTCCGCCGCTGTAGGTCAGGCCCCAGTCTCCAGGGAGGGAGCGCGAGGAGGAGGGAGCGGGGAGGAAGCGTTGTTCTTTTGTTTTTTCCTGAGGTTTGCCCTCGCCAGAAAACGCATCAGACAATTCCTGTCGTGGCACTGCACCATAGTTGTAAAGAGGCGACAAAGCCCGACGTTTTGTCCACTACGGCATGGCACCCGTGCATTTCAAATGAGATTTCAGCTATTTTGTATGGGAAATAAAACCAAGAGTGCTCTAATATAGTCCCAAACATGTTTTAATACATTCTCTTGAGCCTCATGTTTCATGTTCTTTGTAGTTCCATTAGAATAACGTGCTCCCGTCAACTCACGTCCCGTCCCGTCCCGTCCCGTCCCGTCTCGCTCCGTCAACGTCAAGAGTATAGGGTGCTCAGAGCAAGCGAGAAGCACAAAAGACCAACGTGATGGGCTCCAAAAACGATTGGGAGTGTCGTGGCTGGCGGGAGTTTAGGACCACGGCCAGGGCGCAGGGCCCTCCGAGCAAAGGAAGATTAACCATCAGCAGTGTGCATGAATTAATGTTCCTATGCAACCAACAGTGCCCGGACAAATTAACAGAGAGGGCGCCGACAGAAGTGAAGAGTCCTTCGCAAATGAGATCAAAGCGAAATACCCCTAGCTCAAAGAAGAGGGCCCGAGAGCAACGGAGAATCGGGCGGCCTCTTGCCTTACCTCATATGAGCACCAGCAGCAGCATAAGGCCCTCGGAGCAGGTCGAAAGAGCCTGAGACCAATGTGAAGAGCCCCTGAGCAACTGAGGATATCCTGGAATGTGCGGCCACGAAAAAAAGTATTTTATATGCAAAAGCGTGCAGCCTTTCAGGCGAATCGGGAGAACCCGTGGAGGAGAGCCTGATCGATCAAGAGTGCCAAAGCATGTAGGCAGATAGTGCCCCAAAACAGCGCAGAGCCCCACCAGAAAATTCAAAGGGATCAAGGGCAATGTGATAGGCGCCTTAGCGACAGAATTCACCCGGGAAGTGGACATGTAAGGCGCTGGCGACAGCGTAAGGCCTGCGGACTCCAGAATGAACCCAACATTTTCCCGATCACTCCCCTGAACTATGGACTGAGATCCGTGCTATGCACTATATATAAACTATATATAGTTCTAAAGGCTATGGAATGAGGACTGAAACCAATCAGAAGGGTCGCTTTGGATTGTGACAGAGCCCGATGCTCGAAGGTGGTTTATCCTGGGATGTGTGTACCATCCACCCAGGCAAGCACAGGCCTTAGTGCGGACTGTGTATCACCCACCCAGGCATGCACAGACCTTAGCGCGGCCTGTGTTTCACCCACCCAGACATGCACGGACCTTAGCGCGGACTGTGTATCACCCACCCAGGCATGCACAGACCTTAGTGCGGCCTGTGTATCACCCACCCAGGCATGCACGGACCTTAGCGCGGACTTCTGCGATTTAGATGCCCAGTTTCAGCGCCTCCCCATCGACTATCCATCGGTATAGATAGCTTTACGCGGAGATATGAACTGTGCTCCTCTGAAAACCATCCATGACCACGCAAAATGTGCGTTGACTGAATTTCTGTCCGATTCATCCGCGTCTGTGTGAATCACTACGTACCTGTGAAACCAGAAATACGGGGTTCGATTCCCCGCGGTGCCCGCCCTTCCTGCCATGGGTAAAGCTCCAATTACACACACACACATGCATGTCCGATTAGTGTGTATGGGGAGGGGGGAGGGGTTCTGCGGTGGGCGACGTGCGCGGCTGCCTGGCCGCCGCTGGATGTTGTGCGCCGCCGGCTGCCGCTGTCACACCTCTTCACAAGAGCGACTTTATAATGAGGAGCCCATTGGTCAGCATACGAGCTCGATGATGTTAGCACACGGCTCGGCACGCTGTGGCTCCGGTGCACCCGACATCAACGCACACTCATGTGAGCCACAGAGCTAGGGTGAAGCGGGTGACCAGGGCATTGGCGGAATGGTGGGTCCGGTCAGGCACCATGAACGGCTGCCTCCCCGCCCATGGCTGTGCGCCCTTAACTACTGCACCTGATAATACTGCTACTAACTACTGCAACTGATAATATTTCAACGGGGCAAAAACGAAACCGCATGCATTCGATGCATCATGCCTTGGCATCATAATTGGTTCGTCGGCGTGGGTCCTCTTTCAGTTAAGTTAAATTCATTTATCGCATTTCGATCTTGCCATAGTGTATCACGTTAATTTGCCAGCTTGGCACCGAAGCAGCTGCTGGGCCGACAGCTGGACGAGCTGGGCGGCGACTCGTTTCCTCGGCTGACCTCCGGGGTGACGGCTCCCTGTTTGGACGACGCTCCCCGCGTTCCGTCCACAACGGGCGGCTCGCCATTCGCACGGCCGCACTCACCGCTCGCAGCTTCCCGCTGCCGCACATGCGCCTTAGGCAGCGCCTCGTCCAGCCCCATGGCACGCCCCTCGGAGGCCTGGGGGTAGACAGCGCGCTCCACGGGACGGTGGGGCCCCTCGGCAGAAGAAGAACGCCCGGCACGACCTGCGTCCACACCTCACGGTCTCCTCGGCCGGCGCGCCCTGGAGACTCGGCCTGACCGGCGACCTGAGTCCTCGTCGCCCTCCCTTCGGGCGTCGATGGCGGGATCTCTATGGTGTTTTAGGATGGCCAGTGCAATGGCGGCGTCTATGTTTGTCTCCAACGATGTTTACATTCTGCGTGTAAACACCAGCCTACCGTGTCCGGCGCCCCGCTGGGTGGGTAACCAAGTGACAGACAGGTGGGCGGAACCCGAAGAAGGGACGAATTGAATGGGCACCATTTCAGAAAAGAAGCAGCTGCACGTGCCACTGGAGGTTAAAAGCGCCCGCGTGGAGGGAAGCGATAACTGAGTAACACTCCACGCCGGCAGTGGTCAGGAGGGTGACCCGGGACGGCATCTGACACGTTTTACCGAGAGTGTGTACGGGTAAGGGCCGTCGCCATCTTTGCCAGCGTGTAATGCAGGAGTACGGTCGGCTTGCATTTATTGTAATCCTCCGTAGCGTCACATACCGGTGGAAGAGAAACCTACGTGTGAAATTTGCAGCCGTTGATTCGTGTTGTGTGCGAGCATATTGCTGAGTTTTGGCACGTACGCAACGGCTTTAATTTTTATCTTGTCGATGCCTTTTAATATCACGACTCACGTTACTGCAAAACAAGCAAGTTTGGATTTCTCGCGAAGTGAAAACTGAATCGGATTTGGATCATGACCCGCCTATCCCACACGGAAACGGACACAACAAGGGGATGCCGGCGACAGAGTTGTCTTCTATTCCAATTATTTGGATTGGCTCAGAACCTGCTCACTGGAACCAGGTTCAGCTCACGACTTACGTCCGTTCCAAATGTTTTACCTCGTCGCTATGGCACTTATCGTTATAATGCTAACCATTCTCTTTTCAAGCACAATTGCTGCTCAAGCAGGGTTGTAATCTTCTATTCACCGGAAGTGTTGCAAGCTCCAACTTTGAAGAAAGTCCCTCGAATTTATTTATTTATCTCATTATTTTCCAAATATATTTCCGGATCTACGCCTCTATTACCAAGACCTGAGAACCACGCTTTCATTATGGTAGACTATCCACAGGGAGCAGAGGGCGGAAAGAGAGACTCTTCATAGCTCAATATCTTCGGCTGTAGTTGCGACACGTAATCTGCCCCTGGACCAATGGCAATAGCCGCCGCATTTGCCGTTTGGACAGCTTGGCGGACACAGCGCCTTGCATTTGTATCACAGTGACAGCTTTCTGTAGACTTGTGCGACGCACGGGTGGAGTCGGCGCATAACACAGTTCGGCAGCGCCATGACAGGCCACATCAACCGATGTACCCATTGAAGGCTGGGACCGTGCGTGTGTCGGCCTCAACAGTGGGTGTGTTGACGATCAGGACCTCAACATTGGAAGCGGAGCTCGGAACCTCTACTGGAGAAACCATGGGTTCCTGAATGGTTACTGTCCCATGGTGTCAGCCGGAAGAGCAAGGGACGACAGGCAGTAGCAATGCCACCGTGCCATCGCTGCTGTGCTGTATCTGAGGCAGCACTGCCGGCCGTGTGCAGCAATGGCCGCCAGCATCACAACTTCGGCACCGAGCACAGCGCCTGGTCCTCCCTTGGCCGCGCTGGCGACAGCCAGCTTTAGACGAATGACGACGCGACAGGCTCCACATGTCAAATACAGGAAAGCTATACGCCTTCTGGCAGACGTTGTGGCAGAAGTCCTTAGCCACAGCCTGTAGCCCGTTGGCTGCATAACACCTGTCAAATATATTTCATAGACATCAAAATCTACGATGTGTATTGTCTCTGATAACTCGCAACACGTTCCATAGCACATCGGTCGTATCTGTAGGCTACACATGTTAAATATATATATATATATATATATATATATATATATATATATATATATATATATACATATAAGTCGAAAAATCGCTCGTACTCAATGTTTTAATTGGTGGTTAGTGACCGTATTAAATCTGTTTTCTTTTTTAACTCTGCTGAAGAGTTGGCAGCAGAAGGAATCGATCCTACACCTGGATATCACAGCGCGTGCATAGGCCTATGTTTTGCCTTAAAGCTCGGAAGCGCCACGGCGCGCCCTTTTGGGCTCAGAAATGGAAAGAGAATTGTTCAAGCTTCATTTCTATGCACTTTTCATGCACATATATGTTCAATATGTAGAAAGCCGTGAGCCCGAAAAAAGAACATTTAGCATGGGACTCTCAGGGCTAGTCGACAAATAGGGTGATGACTTGAAATATCGGTCAGAGGTCCTTTTGTACCGTTAATGACCCCCTGATACAATGCTGATGTCTAACTCGGCCAGAGACCGCGAACACCGGACAGATGGCTCCCTGTCATCCTGAACTTTGGGAGGCATTTGCCAAACAGGAGCGAGATCAGGGGTCACGATTGGCATTGGCCTGGGTCTCTGAAACAGTGATTGGGCCCCTTGTTGGCCAGGGGCCCATAGTGCGTGACCAGGGGATTTGTCTCGGCTAGTGGTCCCTAGTCGGTCACGGACTTTGTTTGATGGCGTTCGAGGAGCGACCGGAGGACCCCGCGGGACCCAAGATCAACGGCACGATTGGACTTGGACCCGGCCCCCTCCCACCCGTAGTGCCATAACCTGACACATCAGTCAGAGGGCTTCTATTAGGTCCCTCTTGCTAAAGTTCTGTATCTCTATTTGTGGGGCTTTGACAGTGAGCCAAACAGCCGGCTCCATCCGGCATGCATAAAAAGCTAACTGGCCGTAAAACAAGAAGCTTTCAACGTCAATTCATGCAAATACTAAGATAGTGGTATGATAATGCTGCAGCCATGATCAATTCGGGCATGACAATAAAACAATAAGAAATAATACAAAAATATGACACCAATATGATACTAGAATTCCAACGCCTAGAGAGACACATCTTTGAATAAAAAGAGCGCAGAGCGCCAGGCGCCGCCACAGTAAGTGTGCGTATGGGGAAGGTAGTCTTCTGACTCGTAAACACAACTATCTAATACACCAACGAAAAACCATCCTACCAGTTCCGACATAAAAAAAACTATCTGAAACCACTACGGAGCGCTTTGAACAATTTTCACGAAAAAGCTTAACAATACCGGTATTTCGGTACTATCAAGCAATTCCGTACTGCCAGGTACTGGAAGTACCGAACTGTTCGGCAACTGTTTCAATGCATAGAACACTTGCCACTGCCACTTCTTGCCTACCACTTCATTCAATAATACAAAATCGAGCTTGGAAAATTTTAATTTTTTTTCAAAACAATGGTCACGCCCAACATTTTTGGTCATCACCCGGTGACCAAACATGTAGTCAACTAGTAGTAACATCATTTTACATCCTTTGCGAGTAAAAGCAGCCTTCTATTTTCATTTGTTTGAGAGATATGATTTTCCAACGTTTCACTACCCAAAAAACGGTCGTTTTCAAATTCTGCACAGGTGTTGCGTTACACCTGTTTTGACGCACAATTGCCTTGCCGTGCTATGGTGTGACATAAAATGTCGAGTGCCGATAGGCTTTCAGTTAGGTAACACCAACGTTAACATTTCTTGAAAAATGGCCATCTCGTGCAAAACGCGTCAACCGAAACAGAACGTGCATCCGCTTTGTACTCGTGCTGAATGTCCTATTGGCCCTCATTTGAGACGAAAAAACGTCCATTTCACAATTTTGACTTTTTTCGCAACAAAGTGGCCGCATCAAATTGTTCCATCATTGTGCATCGTCTGCATCGGCAATCTGCTTTCAAACGGAGCGGGTCTCAGAAACAAAACCATGGACATTTGTACGCATCAAAAATGCTCTATGTTTCCAGTGGTGCAATCATGTTGTATTATAAGTCATAAGACGCATCATTGCACGGCGAACAAGAAGTTGTAACTTAAAAAATTAACGCATGTATAGTTTTTACGTTATTTCAAAAAACACTCACAACCGGCGGTCGATGTCGATTTTGCAATGGATGCAGAAACTGGTTAAATGCACAGGTACATAAGCAGCCTTCTATTTTCATTGGCTTGAGAGATAGGACTTTGGAATGTTTTACTACCCAAAAAGCGGCCGTTTTCAAATTCTGCACAGGCGTTGCGTTACACCTGTTTTGACGCATAATTGCCTTCCCGTGCCATGGTGTGACATAAACTGTCCTGTGCCGTAAAGTTCTCACTTTGGTACAATCAAGGTGAAATTATGTTGAAAAATGGCCATCTCGTGCAAAACGCGTCAACAAGCACAGAACATGCATCCGCTTTGTACTCGCGCTGAATTTGCTATTGGCCCTCATTTGAGACCCAAAAACGTCCGATTCTGAATTTGGACTTTTTCGCAACAAAGTGGCCGCGGCGAGATTTGTGATCACTTGCATGTTGAAAACAACGCTACGGCATGCTTGTTCCACCATTGTGTGGAACCACCTGCCTGCTGCAGCCGGCCGGCGCTCCAAGCCAGCCGATCGCCGAGAACGGCGGCGAGGCGCTGGGCCGCCAGCGTGCGCACGTGGCCGCCCGCCTGCCGCTGCTGACCGACGAGCAGCGCCTCGTCTACGACGAGGTCATGCGACGGCTGGACGCGGGCGGCGGTGGTCCCATGTTTCTGCAGGCACCGGGAGGTAAGTAAGCAGCCGCACTTTCAGAAGCGCAAAGTTTTGCGATTGCATCACGCCATCTGTGTCGTCAATGACGTCCGCAACCCCGCAGGGGCACCGGCCTCGGCCGGTATAGGGGACTAGCGCCCCCTCGGGTCCCAGCTCCGGTAACGGGTGGACAGCGCAAGCTGTTCCTCTCAGGACGTAGCGACCCTGCCGGTACGTGAGCTCCTGCTCCTTGTCCCGCGCCGCTCCCTCCACATTACCCGCACTCCCGCATCCGGCCCTATCACCACTCTTCATTCTCGTTTTATCGGGGTCACCGTGCCCCTTCGCCCACGTCCCCGGGTTGGTCGGATCCTGGTGGCTGAGGGGCGCGTCGTGCGGGTCAGTCACAGTGCGTCCCAACACTCCACTTTGGCCAGGATATCCGGGGGCGTGGGGGTCCTGTGGGGCCCCACGCGGGTCTAGCGACTTGTCGCTCGCGTTGCGGTTGGGTGCTCCTTGCTTGGGTGCTGGATGGTCTGTACGGGTCTCCGCTTGGGGCGCCTGGCCGCGTGCAGCGGCTTAAGGGGTCAAGGGGCGGCGGCGCTGAACCCCGGTCAGGACGGGGAAGGGTCTCCCCGGTTACACCTGGGAGGCGTCGTTCGCCCCGTGTAGCGCCGGGGTAACCCTGGCGGCACCACCACCCCCTGGGTGAGTAGAGGTGGTAGTGCGTCAGCGCCTACCCCTCGAATCATGACTTTCTGAAGCGCAGAGAAGCAAGGGTATCATCAGCTATTTTGACCTGAGAATTGTCAGTGATGAGGAAATAGTCGACGGTCTCGCTGAGTTCCGGGTGACAGATGCTCGCCGCATCAAGGTGCGCAGGGGTGCGCAGCTGGTCCCCACGAACAACATCGCGCTGAAATTCACCCGTCCTGGCATACCACCTGAAGTAAGGGTAGGCTATGTGAAGGTGAAGGTGCGTCTTTTTATGTCGAACCCCATGATATGTTTTAAGTGCCAAATGTTTGGACATACGAAGGACTTCTGCCGCAACCAGCCAGCATGTGGTAAGTGTGCTTCTCCGGAGCATCCGAGTGATCAGTGCACTGCAGCGAACCGATGGTGTGTGAACTGCGGGAAAAACCAGAAACCTCACTTAACTGTCGATCGTCCATGCCCGGCGTACGCCAGAGACAAGGAGATCATCGCACTGAAAACCACGAAGAACATCTCATTTCGGGAAGCAAGGGATTTGTATGAACTGAGCCACCCTAAAACATCATATGCCACAGCGACTAAGGCTCCTGTCCCACCTGAGGTCTCCTTAGACCAGATGACTGGAACGCAGTTCATTAAACTGCTTACATCGTTCGGGCTGTCGGTTGTACCGGCGTCTCAGGTGCACGCCACAGCATCGGCAACATCGTCCCCCGTCTCGATGGCACCCTGTGCCCCCTCTGAGACACAGGCCAGCTCACCAGTTGTTGCCTCGCCGCCTCTCCCCACACCGGCGGAAAGCAGTGAGTGGACCGTAGTCCGCCGGAGCCGAACTTCCTTAGGGCAGTGAAGGCCGAACTTAGGACCACGGCGTCGCCGGCGCCAAATGCACGGCATGATGCACCAAACCGCAAGCACTCACCATGCTATGTGCGTTCGCAGTGCGTGTACATGTGCGATGCATTTCTTTCTCCGGCAGGTTCTGGCAAGACACTCCTGGAGAACCTGCTGCTGACGGCTGACGGCCAGGCGCCGGCGGCGAGGCCATCGCCGTGGCGTCGTCCGGCATCGCCGCCAGCCTCCTGGATGGCGGCATGGCTGCCCACTGTCGCTTCAACATCCCACTCCACCTGCACGACGCGTCTACCTGCCCTGCGCAACAGCTCGCCGGCCGCCGACGATTTCAGACGCTGCGTGCTGCTGGTGTGAGATGAGGCGGCAATGGTGCACCGGCGGGCAGTGAAGGCCGTCGACGCGGTGCTGCGCCACGTGCGTGAGCGGGAGTTCGGTGGCCTCCTTCCCGTTTTCGCGGGCGACTGGCAGCAAATCCTGCCGGTTGTCAGGGGCGGTGTCAGGTATCACATTGTCGACGCGTGTCTCAAGTCGTCTCCCCTGTGGCAGCACGTGACGTGCCTCACGCTGCGCACCAATATGCGTGCGCAGCTGCAGGGGGACGCCGAGGCGGGTGAGTACGCCCGTTTTCTCTGCCGGCTGGGGTCCAGCCAGCTGCCCCTGTGCCCCTACACAGAAGACCATGTTGTGCTGCTACCGGCGGTGCGCAGCTCGGCGCGGTCCTTGGCTGAGTTGGCGGCCCGGATTTACCCCGACCTGTCGCAAAACATTGACGACACAGAGTGGCTCGAAGAGCGGGCCATCCTCACCGTGTTCAGTGCCGGCGTCAAATGGATCAATGACTACTTCATTGACCGTCCGCCGGGCCGGGGCACGTGCACACGAGCGTTCGCGTGGCGTTCGCGTGGCGTTCGCGTGGACAACGTTCCCCGTGAGCGTGGCGTTCGCCGGGGACAACAACAACGACAACAACAACGACAACGACGACGACACAACAGTAAGTCAACAGTCACAACGACAACGACAACAGGAGCCGGGGACAGACGAAGAAGCGGGTCGGTGTGTACCTGCCCGCTCCCGTGTTCACACACGGGCAGCTGTATCTTTTCATGTCACATGTGGGCAGCTTTGCCGGCATCGAAATTCCAGTCACGCGCAACGTGGTTTACCGAGAGGTCCTGCGGCAGTGAACGCGACCGCGGCAATGGCAGCACGCCTCCCCAGTGTGGTACCTGGTACCACCCTCAAAACTGCAACAAACTGGCCGGCGGCGGCCGGTCACGTGACGTATACCGTACACCGATGTGCCTGCGTCAACATTGACAGTGCACGTGATGTGTGCTAGCCATTGTGGTGGTAATCGGAACAATGGCCGGCATGAAACATGCGGATCGCGCGCGCTGTAAGTCACAGTTCATGCCTAAGTTCATGTCATATAGAATGACCAGAAACAAATTGTAGCTGACGTTTAAGCTGCCGATTTAAGCATTGCGTGCCGATTACACTTGTGGCGTCATCAGTCGAAGCAGCGGAGTCTGTCCGGCAGTGGGCCGGCGGACGGGTGGTACGCAGGGACAATCTCGGCTCAGGCATGGCGGTCGGCGGCGCGCTGTACATTGCTGTTGCCGTGCGCGCACAGACGTGGCTTTTATTTTCCATCATTCGTTATTGACGTGGATACACTTTCAGTCGCGTCGCGAGTTTGTGCAATACATCGGTGCGCTGCTTTTTACAGGACGACTTTAATATGCCAAGTTTTGATATTCCAAATGATACAACGCATATATCACACGGCACGGGATCACAGATGGATTTTGGTCTCTTCCGCAGATTTGCACTTTTTGTGCCACATTTCGGAAACTATGACACTAACAAACCTAGGATTGTCGCTTTACTGATCAATGGAAGGAGCGAGATGATAATGTTAGCTGACACGTGTCACATGTCATGGCCACCATGTGTTGAACTATGGATTTACACGATTTTGCTCTTTTGAGGGGCTTGCACGTTTTCGTGATATCTCAGAAACCATGGAATGAAGTACACGGAGACTGGCATGCTTCGATAGGTGATCTGACGGGCAATCACTGAAACGTGTACGATGTCATGCTGCACGTGTCATGTGACACGTGCACATTAGTTGTGAAGCTGCATTTTGCCGATTTCGTCCATTTTTAGGCTTTACACAATAATTTTCGCGAGCCCCTGACTTACACTGGTCGGGGCCCTGAAACAATGAGAGGCGCTTTGTTGGAGTGGGCCAGTGCGCTTACCAGTGGGCTACGTGTTGGCAAGGGCGGAGAGCACCGGAACATAGTGTTTTGAGTGTCGTGGATGAAGGCTGTTGCCTGTCGATGATGAGTACCTGTAATGCGTAAATCCCCGTGTCTGTGTTGCGATATGTATGCAGTATGTTACGCATAGCCGGTGTTGTGAGAACAAATGTCTGCGGGCATAAAATCCATGTCAGAGCAGGCACGAGATGAGTTCAAAATTACAAACGTACTACGATATCGACGTTGTACAGAACCGTCATTCCAGAAAATGTTCAACGAAGGTTGAAATGTTGAGAAATATAAGTAATAGTAGGCCGTGCAATATGACAATCAATATCTTCTTTGCACCATGAGCTGTAGTGCTGTCTTCAATGACCAGCGAGGAGAAGCGAAAGGCATCATTAGATTTATCAAGAAAGCATCCGAAATGGTCATCAATGCTAAGACCGCTGTGATCTTTACCGGAACATGTAAAAGCAACAATCTGCTTTGCGTAAGGCTAGGAATATATATATATATATATATATATATATATATATATATATATATTATATGAGATGTAAAAACATGTATATCTTATTATGTTGGGCGGGCTCGATTTAATCTTGAAGACCAAAGGCGTTAACCAAAATGGGGTATATTAATCGCAGGAGCATATAGGCATGAAGTCATCCTGACTTCCTACATCGCTTAGACCATGGTTCATACGAGTACACGGCGGCTATAATCCCCGGGGGAGGTAGCAGACCTCGGTAACAACAACGGCCACTAAAGATGTGTCAACATCGTGAATAACAGTGTTGACAAGGACACGCTGACGTCGTGTATATCAACGACAGCGGAGGGTGGGAGAGGAGCCAGCTACGTCGTGAATATCAACGAGAGCTGATGGTAGAAGGACCGGAATGGCAGTAAAAGGGAGCGGAGGGAAAGGAGCCAGCTACGTCGTGAATATCAACGAGAGCTGACTTACCTTCCCCGGCGCCGCCCGGGCCACCACTGACCCACCGCTGACCCCGGCCCCAGGCGTGACCTACTCCCCGGCCTGTGATTGGCCGGGTCACGTGACCACGTAGCTTCGACAACAGACGCGAAAATACAAGGTCGTCTTACAAAAGAAAGGCCTCCGCTCTTGGGATTCCAACGCAATGTGAATTGCGCACACGCTCACAACGCAGGCGCGCTAAACCACTGCACCACCAGGACGACGACCACGTTGGCAGGACAGAGGGAAACTAATCACGTACACAACAATATATATATATATATATATATATATATATATATATACCAGGTACATTTTGGCAAAGTTCTTTCCCTTATGCATATTCAATTAAAAATCACAGCTGACTCGGCGTTGACGAGCTTTCTCATACCTCCGTCCAGTTTTGGGGATTTGGACTTTGCATTATGATTTAGATTAAAAATGGTTCGCAGAAAATCACTCATATATTCGTCGTTCTTTATGTTCTTTTTTTTCGTTTTGAGATGTTATCTAATCGTCGAAGAAGCGGAATGGCACACGAGATAAGTTTTGAGTTTTAAAGGATAAAATTGTGCACTACTATTTAAAACATCTAGAAACCGACACACTTCAAATTGACGACATAACACCGGGCAATAACTGTCGCTATGTAGACGATATGGTTGTGGAAGTTGAACGTCTCAAAAACACTTTTGAAGAACAGTCTGGCTAAAAATCCGGTAAACAACTAAGTGTGCAAACCATAACACCCTTTCTTGACGTGGTGTTGATTGACAAGGACAACGAATTAAAGCAAATGTACACCGAAAACAGACTAACAACGGATGGTTCTCAAACTCTGACATTAAGTGTTCTGGACGCTACAAAAGTTGCGTCATAACGCCATTCATTAGACATGCATTTAAGCACTGCTCTGATTGGACAGGACTGCAATCGGATTTGGTAAGAATCATACAGATCTTGGTAAACAACGGTTTTTCAAATTCTGACGTTGAAAACAAGATACAGCGACATATGACAAGACGCTTCGACAGCGAACCAAAACAAGATAACCAACCAACCGTCAAACTGTATTATTAAAATTAAAAGGCATCTGTCCACAAACAAGACGAAAAGGCTCTACGGGAAATCATATCTCGATATGTAGAAGGCAAGAACGACCATGAAATTGCCATTGTCATTTATCATTTTAACAAGAAAATATCTAACTTTGGCATCAGAAATAGCCCAGATGAAGCCAACAAACTAAAACCCGCCAACGCAGTGTATCAATTCAAATGCAACACCGAAGCCTGCATACTTCGCGTCAAAAAGGCATTGGTGTGACCACAACGACACTCACACAACGCCTGACAACGCACTTACGTGACGGGGCACCCCTGGACCACATGCGACAGGAACACGACAGGCCATTGACACGGCAACAACTAACAGACAACACTGACATTTTACGGAAGTGCAATGGCAGAACACACCCACAAACTTGGGGAAGTATTTTCATTAACGAAACAGACAAAACAGACAAATACATTATTGAACAACTCTTGGACTATTAGGTAGTGAGCGGTCAGGACTATTCAGGTCATAGCGGCAACATGTTTGTGTCGTATTGATCATCGTGTTCCGACTATGAGTGTATTTCATATATATGAAAGTATAAATAGGATGCTGTCTTACTTCAATTAACCATGCCTCATTTGTGTTCTCCGTACCAAAATATGTTTTAGATAGCAGTGCACAACTTGCATCCTGTAAAAACCCAAAACTTATTTCTTGTGCCGTTCATTCTTCTCCGACAATGAGATAAGATCTCGAAACGTAAAAATGTATAGAGAAACGAATGCATGAGTGATTTTGCGCGAACTATTTTCATCTGAGCAATAATGCTAAGTCAAAAGCCGGGAACCTAGAACGATTCATAACAAAGCATGTCACTGCTGATTCAGCAGCCATTTTTAATCGAACATGCATATATATATATACATATATATATATATATATATATATATATATATATATATATATATATATATATATAAGTGCATTTTGCTAAGAAGTAGGCTTGCGCATAAGTTATGCGTCAGATTTCAGGCCCAGCAGTGGTCCAGAATCGGCCAAGACAAAATGCCATTGTGGCTAAGTGGATCGGGTTTGTTGTCGAAAATTAGCTTCAGTGCGTGTCCACGCTTACTAACGACAGCCGCATGGCAGGGCATTGCTAATAATGCACTTTCAAAGATGATGTCTCAAAAAACGGTCACACCCAATGCTCACATGCATTACATATATTTTCGTGATTGACGGCGACAAGGTACTTAGATGCATGTTTCGGAGAAGATGATAGCATATCGTGCGATTGCCTGATTGTCTAGCCTCCGGAATATTTCGCCGAGTTATGGTCTGGGTGATATAACGGGTCAGGAGTTATAGTCTGGGTGATATAACGGGTCAGGAGTTATAGTCTGGGTGATGTAACGGGACAGGTTTGGCAATCAGAGGTCGGTATGTGGTTGATAGCAATATCCCTCTGCATGTGCGTTGTACGTATGTTTAAGCACCTATACCGGCTGAATTTGGAAGTTATGGAATTGGACAAGAACCGCATTATACATCGTCCCTTAACTTTATTTAGGTGGTAATAGGTCACTGATCTAAAATGACAAAGGCCAATATTTCGTTTTTAGGAGCATACAGCCTAGCGTAATCTTTGTCGCCTATTCAATGCAAAACTCAAAGCAGCCTTGCGGGACTCTGGTCGCCATGACTTTGGAAAGGTCAAAAAAGGTCACTGACAGAGAATGGACACTAAACAATACGACGTGCTCGGACATAAGGCGGCAGCTTATCCTGTTGAGATCTCAACAATCATTAAAACCCAAACCTACCGGGTGGTTATAATGTTTTAAGTTGAACAGCCCTCAAGGATTACGCTAGGTGGTATGTTTCTTAGAGCATCAGGCCAGCGCTACCCATTTGAGTTCCGTAACCTCATCAAAAATTTAAAAAGTTCAGGAAGATATTCGTGGCCATTCCTGTTATCAATAAATTCGAAATGAACATCAGAAACCATCCGATACAGAAAAATGTGCAGTAGAAACCAGATTGGCTAGGCCTCTACACGATATCTGTACTCGATCCAGGATCAAATCGGTTTGTTGTACCAGTAAATTCGATTGTCTATTGTCTAAGAAACTATCTTAAAGATGTGCGGCTTTATATGGTATTCCGTTGTTGCATCAGATTACGCGATCCCCTGGGAATTGCCTTCGGTGGCAGTCACGACCTCGCCTTGACCTGCCAAAAGTCAGTGACCTTGCAATGTGCGTCTTATGTTGCATTCCAAAAAGTCCGCTATTGAATTGTCTACAACTACGCAAAGTTCCACGCGACTAGGCTACGCCGTTAGGAAATCTGAAAAAGTGAAAACGATGAAAAAATTGTGGAGTGTCCTCGGAGGCCAAGTCAACCCTGTCTCATCCGAGCACGCCATACTGCGGAGTGTCCTCGGAGGCCAAGTCAACCCTGTCTCATCCGAGCGCGCGATACTGCGGAGTGTCCTCGGAGGCTAAGTCAACCCTGTCTCATCGGAGCACGCGATACTGCGGAGTGTCCTCGGAGGCCAAGTCAACCCTGTCTCATCGGAGCACGCGACACTGCGGAGTGTCCTCGGAGGCCAAGTCAACCCTGTCTCATCGGAGCACGCGATACTGCGGAGTGTCCTCTGAGGTCAAGTCAACCCTGTCTCATCGGAGCACGCGATACTGCGGAGTGTCCTCTGAGGTCAAGTCAACCCTGTCTCATCGGAGCACGCGATACTGCGGAGTGTCCTCGGAGGCCAAGTCAACCCTGTCTCATCCGAGCGCGCGATACTGCGGAGTGTCCTCGGAGGCTAAGTCAACCCTGTCTCATCGGAGCACGCGATACTGCGGAGTGTCCTCGGAGGCCAAGTCAACCCTGTCTCATCGGAGCACGCGACACTGCGGAGTGTCCTCGGAGGCCAAGTCAACCCTGTCTCATCGGAGCACGCGATACTGCGGAGTGTCCTCTGAGGTCAAGTCAACCCTGTCTCATCGGAGCACGCGATACTGCGGAGTGTCCTCTGAGGTCAAGTCAACCCTGTCTCATCGGAGCACGCGATACTGCGGAGTGGTCCTCTGAGGTCAAGTCAACCCTGTCTCATCGGAGCACGCGATACTGCGGAGTGTCCTCTGAGGTCAAGTCAACCCTGTCTCATCGGAGCACGCGATACTGCGGAGTGTCCTCTGAGGTCAAGTCAACCCTGTCTCATCGGAGCACGCGATACTGCGGAGTGTCCTCGGAGGCCAAGTCAACCCTGTCTCATCCGAGCACGCGATACTGCGGAGTGTCCTCGGAGGCTAAGTCAACCCTGTCTCATCGGAGCACGTGATACTGCGGAGTGTCCTCGGAGGCCAAGTCAACCCTGTCTCATCCGAGCACGCGACACTGCGGAGTGTCCTCGGAGGCTAAGTCAACCCTGTCTCATCGGAGCACGTGATACTGCGGAGTGTCCTCGGAGGCCAAGTCAACCCTGTCTCATCGGAGCACGCGACACTGCGGAGTGTCCTCGGAGGCCAAGTCAACCCTGTCTCATCGGAGCACGTGATACTGCGGAGTGTCCTCGGAGGCCAAGTCAACCCTGTCTCATCGGAGCACGCGACACTGCGGAGTGTCCTCGGAGGCCAAGTCAACCCTGTCTCATCGGAGCACGCGACTACCTGCGGAGTGTCCTCGGAGGGATCCAAGTCACCTTCTCATCAGCCCGATACTGCTGATGCCTCGGAGGCCAGTCACCTGTCTCATCGTAGCACTCGATACTGCGGAGTGGTCCCTCGGAGGCCAAACCGTCAACCCTGTCTCATCCGAGCACGCGATACTGCGGAGTGTGCCTCGGAGGCCAAGTCACACCCTGTCTCGTCCGAGCGCGTGATACTGGCGCGCGCTCTGGAGACCTCGCGTGACCGGCTTGTTCCGACGACTTGGTTCCATCGTCGCCATGACTATAAGATTCGATGGCGGGGATTCTCTATCCGTCCCGAACATCCGCCATCAAGCCGTTCATAAAGGCCTGTGCGTGCACAACGCCGGGAGAGACCAGGCTGTATCCTATTCTCTCCCAAGGCATGGTGCACCAACGGATAGATCCTGCTACTGCCGTGCATAATCCGGCATCTCGGGTGGTCCCCACGGGCCCTGGGTCATATCATGACCGATGCCTCCTTATGCCGTCACGCCTGGAGTCAAGTGAGAAACAAAAAAAAAAACAGCTAGCCGTCTCTTAGTAAAAAAAAAAGCGAGACCAGGAAAGGACCTTGTGGCCAGAAAGTTTAGAAAAATTCAACTAGAAAGCCGCTGTGTCCAGGTGTTGTACCTTTTTCATTAACTGTAATGCCCCTGAAAGATCTTGTGATACAGTCTCTGAACTAGGCTGCATGCTGTCACGTGTTTAGTGCAGTGGAGGTGTTACTCTGTAGTTCACGTCTGTATCCCCTCTGTAGTTCACGTCTATACTCCGTGTTAACTCCGCGAGAACCACCATTGCTTGGGTATTTATGCGATGCCCTGCCCAAATATACTGGATGTTCTCCCCCATAATTCATTTTTGTCTAAAGACAAAAATGGAATTCTTTTATTATTGGTCACGCCAGGAAACGCGAGAGCAAAAGGTTAATCCCTCAATCATCGGTCGTCTCGTTTCTTCCAAATCATTATTGGCATCATCCTGCAGAACTCATTGATCTGACTGACTGAATGACTGATCGAACTGATTTGTGAACAAAACTGCGTAGCATTTTTAAAACTTCGTGCTCGCAAGTCTTAAAAGCGAAAAAAACCACGTCAATGGATGAGCAAAATGGCTGCCACGTCTGCAATAGAAGCATTTTGACGCTTCAGAAAATTATTTTCGACGTCTCAAAAACTGTTTTGAGGTACATGCCAGCTGTGCCATTTTTAAAGATTGACGGCAAGAGCTGATTGAGACTTACGTCAGAAACTGGCGTCGTAAATGCCATTATTCCGGTCCCTACTCCCGTTTTAGGGGTGGAACGGAAGAGCGAAGACAGGAACAGTGTTTTCGTGTTACTGGAACTGTTTCTGCAAAGGACGGATGTCTTCAGGCAAATATGGATTGACCTTTTTCTGACCTCATTTGGATTCCCTCTGCTGAACCCCTATGTCAGCCCGTACATTTTTCCGGGCAAGGGCCTCTGGGTAGATCATTACGGGGCACGTTATCTTCCCGGCTGAGAGCTAAAGGGACATGCCATTCCGTTCCAGCGCGAGGTGTCTCCCGGCTGCCATACCAGCGAAACAGGTGGGGGGGGGGGGACTCCTGGTCGATCCGGAAGCCCTCAGAAGATACATTATACATTGGTTCCTCCCTGACGCAGGAAACCCTTCGGACATAGTAGCTGGCCCCGAATCGGTGCGGGACGTCGTGCCCCAAATCGGCAAGCAGACCGAAAATTTGGCTCTTTGGGCCCCAAGTCCCGAGGAGATCTTGGGTCCCTCGACTGCCCTGCCCTCAGGTGCCCCGTGCTCCTTGTACCCCCTGCCTGTGCGAATTTAACAGAACGCAATTCTGCCGTCAAGGCGCTTTTTAAGGATTGCCGTTTTTAAGCGTGAAGTATACCGAAAAAAGAAAGCCTACGATTAGCATAGCACTAGGATTAGGTATACAAAAAACTCACGCAGACATACATAATTTCTTATTGTATGCGTTTTTATACGTTGTCCGAGCTGTTTGGTTTTGTGCTGCAATATTTTTGAGAGTCTTTTAAGTAAACATTGGCTCGATGCCATTGGCCCGATGCCATTGGCCCGATGCCATTGGCCCGATGCCATTGGCTCGATGCCATTGGCTCGATGCCATTGGCCCGATGCCATTGGCTCGATGCCATTGGCTCGATGCCATTGGCTCGATGCCATTGGCTCGATGCCAGGGGTATAACGGTATCACGCTGCCATTCATCATCATTGTTGCAATTCTGTTAACCAAGGCAAACCTCCTGAAGGTAACGATGTTTCCCAACACCCATGTGCGGGGTTCGAAAAGATTCTTTTGAACTCTGTGAATCATCTCTCTTTTACCAATTACAAAGCTGAAACGTGTGCTTGGACCATGTAAGTGCAGTGTAACTCTCTGACCGTAACATGCAGTGAACGGGCGTAACGGTGTAAAAGCGCCACGCTCAGAGTGCACCTCTCTGCGCGCAAAGCACCACGCATTTTCAAAATATTGGCAATTGCTACCTCGCTGACATGCTGAATAGGTTTATTGCTGTCACGACATGCTCATTTTTCTGTCTCGAAATTCCAGTTTCAGAAACGCGATTGGGTGCATCTAGTGTATTTCCGACACCCCAGAGATGAATGGCATAACACAAAACACTAGCTAGCCCTGGCACGGGGTCGGCACAAAAGCACGGAAGCCGAAGCGGTCTCAGTTATTGCTACGCGACGTGGCGTAGCAATAACTGTGCTACGGAGTGTAGCACAGTTATTGCTACGCTTACGGCTCCAGTGACACAGTGATAGGTCCCGGTGACACAGTGACACGGCGTAGGTCCCATGACACGGTGTGCAACGACCCTGGCCAGTGCAAAGCGGCCATCTGAACTACGGTCAACACGCAGGCGCGCACCAGGACGCGGCCACCGGCCTTGCGGCGGGGTGCTGTGCTGCGTGTCGCGCCGACAGCAAACAGGTGTAAGAGGTGTAAACACCTGTTAAGGAGTTGGGATTCATGGCGCAGGCGCGACGTCCGACGTTCGGGGTCGGATCGCCGAACAGCACAGAACAGACCCGGCCAAGCACGCACTGGACATGCCGTCGGACATACAGACAGATCACATAATGCATGCGGTTCAGCGCGCACTTTGTGGTTAGGAGCTAGTCGTTGCCACTCAGTTGCCAGACTTACGATCAGAATTTCGCTACACTGTTCGCACGGCCCGCAGAGCTGACACACCTCCCACAGACCGGACACAAGACCCACAGAGCGGATACACGGCCCACCGAGCGGACACACGGCCCACAGAACGGACGCACGGCCCACAGAGCGGACACAAGGCACGACTCCATGTTTCATTACACACCGACCGGGGATGCCGCTGCGGGCGCCTGGGATGCACTGGCGGCTTTCCTTGCATTTGGCGCCGGAAACAAACGGTTCCCCGCACTGCATAGCGGGTGATGCGCAGTTTCCGCTCGCGCATTGCATGTTGGCCTGACAGGGGCCGCCAACGCTGATAGGAAGATCGCGTTGCTCTCCGGCGCAATTTCCAGTCAGGCACTGAATATTTTCAGTGCACGGCGTATCGAAACCGATCTTTTTGACACAGAAATTGGAGCCGCAGTTGTCCGATAGGCAGCCCGTATGGTTCGCGCACGGGCTGCCTTCTGCGAGGGGTTCAGCCGCGCAAGACCTGCCAGCACAAAACCCTGACGCGCACGGAGTGTTCTCAACACAAGAGCTTGCATTTGGCAGCAGCGGTGCTCCGCACACCAACGACACACGGTTCCTAGACGAGCAGTCGGTGTCGGCAGCGCACGTGGCGTTGCGGCCCTGGAGCTGCGCCGCGCAGATGCCGGCCACACAGAAGGTCGACACGCACTGAGCACCCCCGACAGCACGGGCTCCCAGTATCGCCCATCGCTGGACCGCACGTTGTCCCCGTGCAGTTGCGCTTGATGCAATCGGCGTTCACGGAGCACATGGCTCCCATCATCGCCAGTTGCGCAGCGCACCGCCCCATCACACAGAAGGTGGAGGTGCACTGCGAGCCCATCGTGCAGGTACTGCCGACGCCACCCTGGGCTGCTCCGCACGTGGCGCCAGCACAGTTGCTGGAAGCACACTGGGAGTTTATGGTGCACATGGCACCTGCGCTGAGCAGAGCCGGGCGGCAGATCATATTCAGGCAGTTGCCGGACATGCACTGGACGCTCACCATGCGAGGAGCGGTGTTCATGAGCTTGGGGTGCACATGTTCCCATTGGCTGTGGCCGTGCAGAACTGGGTGTTAATATCACAGCCCATGGTAGACAGTTCAATGGGGCACTCCTTGGGCATGCAGCGGCCTCCGTTGCAGATGCCCAACAGGCAATGGACAGGGGTCGTGCGATGGACTCCCGGTGTTCCCTTGTTGAAGCACATGTTGCCGTTGGGCGAAGGGCCGCAGTGTTGCAAAGTCAGGCACTGCTCCGAGGTGAACGGTGTCGGATACTGGTCTTGTCTGCATTTGCTGCCCGCGCAGTTGTTGGAGATGCACTGGCCGGAAGCGGTACAGAATTCGCCCGCGTTTCGCCTCGCCACGCGCATGTTACCATTGGGGCCAGTCGTGAAGACCTGGGTGGGCAGACAGTTGGTCGACATGTCGACCGCGGGGCAAGAGTCCGCCACGCATTTTCCGTCCCAACATGTGGCCGACAGGCACTGGATTGGGTTAATCAGGACGCGCCCGCCCTCAGCTTGGGCGTGCACACGTTGCCTGCGACAATTGACATGCAGTACTCGTTGCCGGCACAACCGGACATGGATAATGGAGTCGGACAGATGTTGCCGTTGACCCGACGACGGCACCGGCGTCCCTTGCTCGTCGCGACGCAGTCCTGGCCTTGCGGGCAGTCCGTGAAGATGCTGTCCATCTCGCAGGTGTCACGCACGCAACGCCGCTGGCGGCACACTCCGCTCGTGCACTGGAAGCCGGTCGTACAGGGTGAGCCCTCGGACATCTGCGAGACGCACACGTGGCGACCGTGGCTGCCAATGGCGCACACCTGGCCGCTGGGGCATCCGATGGCGAAGTGCGGCAGCGGACAGGGCCGTGCCCTGTTCCTGTCAGTACGATCTGCGAGACGCTTCTGATGCCATTCAGAAGACTTGCCACAAAGAAAAGGCGTCTGCGGCGGTCAGTACCCGGCTGCTTCGCCGTCGCCTCTTGGTCTTTCTCCCTAGCGTCTCCCAGTACGCCGACGACCACTGGCATCACCACCACTACCACCAACATCACTGACGTCAGCCCCATGGCTAGACGCGAGCCACGTACGTTCTTCACGTACCTTTTGAGAACAGACCAGCCTCTAATACCCTTTGGTGGGGCATGTATTCAAAACAATAACGACTTATCGCCAAAGACGAGGGCAAACAAACCAGTTCCTAACTTTTCACCACGTCACTGCTTTGCTCCGTTTCACCCCACCGAAAGTGGAGTTCGGGGGGTCGCGCCTTGCAAGAGATTGCATGCTGAGATGTAGCGTACTGATATGCGGTTCTGGGCGGCAGATACTGACAAACCGGAAGGGAGTTTGTTACTGAGATTCGCCTGTCGCACTGCTTTTGCTTTTGCCTGGGGCTGAGACCCGCCTTCGCGTGGCAGCCGTGCTTGTCCAGCCCTGTTTATTCAACCACTCGCCGCTTGTCACTTATGTGCAAGGCCATGCTATAAGATGCGTTCATGCGGGAATTTTTCCGACGCATCTCGTTCACTGTTAAAGTGACGTCACAAAGTCCCAACATGACGTCTCCTCCTCGCCTTTATTACTTGCGCGTCTGCCACGCCGGTATGCCTACGAACACATGCATCTGGTGAACGCCACAGGTTACTTCACGAAGTCCACCAGGTAAATATGGGAGGATATTTTTTGTCACACTGGGTACATAACGGCGAACAGAAGCGTAGGAACCGGGAGCCCGTGTGCCATCGCACCTCCACTCTTTTGCGTGTCAAGCATTGCTTGTATAGCGATGCATTGAAGTTGATCGGCCAGCACCTGCTCAAACCCGACCTGGCGGACCTGCCTGAGGTCGAGCTGTTGCCAAAGGAAGAGCTGAACGACACCAGTCATCATCCGGATGTCGCGCTGAACCTCAGCACGGTGCATAGCGTCGTGCCGTGTCGCACTGGTGGGAGATTGAGGTAGTTTGAAACGAGGGGGGGGGGCCTAGTGCTGCCTCATATCCGGCAGAAAGTGGAGCATGGTGAACATCGCAGCATTTTGTATTGCATCTACTGTGCCACAAATTCTCTGAACGTCGCGGCACATGACGTTGATCTAGATCAGAGCCATCACACCATCATGCCAATTCATTGTACACACGTATCATTCATAATGCACTGTGTTTTACTAAAAACGATCATTGTGCTCAATATAAATGTAACTGCGCACACTGGATGAGGACACAAAGCAAACAGGGGCGGAGCGGAATGGGGGGGGGGGGGGGGAGGCAGGAGAGGGGAATGCAACTATTTATTGTTAGCTTAGATGAAGATTTATGCGATATGATAAACCCGACTAAAACAGCACATACAACAGTTTTCAAACTTTTTTCTTCGAATGAACCGTCTATGCTTTAAACACATCAGCATGCAAAACCAAAAAGGAAGGGTACAGCCACGTTCACTTTGCACTGCGCACGTGCCATCGCGCCAGTTTAGCTGCGCGCTTGGCAGCAGCACGAGCAGACCTAGCCTGATCAAGCCATCTGAGGCGCAGACGGATGCGCTTCTCCTGCTTCCGTGCGGTCCGCTTGCGCAGCGCGGAGTATTTTCCAGCTGCAGCAGCAGCTTCGTGAGGCGGTCGACGGCATCAATGTCTCGGCCAATGCCTCGACCCATGAATAGTCGGTGATGTTCACGGCCCTGTCCTTCTAAAAACTTAAACTTCTTAAAAACATGTCCTTTATTGTGCTGATCAAGAAAATCTCTTTACTTTTGCTGTGCACTGAATAGTTTTCGAGTTATGAACGTTGGAAGCTTCCTGAAGGTGGCACCGAAAAAAATGCCTAAAAAATCAGGTTTTTGAAAAATGATGATAGGAAAAATATCCCCAACAAAGAAGATGCGTTAACACGCGGTGAGTCTTTTATGATGAACAAAAGAGCTCTACATTTTTAAAATCTCAGATTGCAGATGTTAAAACATTTTTATTGTCCTTAAAAATGCTGCAGTTTTGAACGTCAATAGTGTGACAACAATGCAAACGAGCCTCAGGATTTTGGTACAGACATAGACACTTTTTACCTTCAATCCCATCAGCATGAAAAACTGAGTTTTTCAAAAACCCTTTTTTAAATCTGAAATTTTGACAAGATTTTGACCTTAAGACTTTTTACAGCCAATTTTTTTAAAGCCGAAATTAGTACAATTCTTCATATCTAAAAAAGTTAAGCAAATTTTGTACACATACATGAAGAAATCTTAGGCATTTCGGCACGGCATTCTACACAGATTTCAACGGCAAATTTCATGGTGTAGAATGTTTTTTAGACACATGAAATTTTTATGTATTTGATATAGAGCTAAACTGAAATATTTCGATATTTATATGTCTCGAAGAAGTGACTTCCAAAGTTATAGTTGTCAAATTCCAAAAAATCATTTTTGGGGGCGGGTTTTTCGTTTTTTTGTCTTACCTTAAAGATGTTATTGCACACAACTTGTTAAGCCACCTGTACCGTCTGACAACGATAGAAACGTATTTGGATATTTGTCTCTAGCTCACTTAAATAAAGTGTTATCAGCGAGGAACCTGAAAAAGCCCTATCGCGAAATTTTTCAAGTGCCACACGTAACGCTATGGGACAAACCGCGAGATTCAGAGCTTCAACCTGAGGCTGCTTATGTACCAATTTGAGATCCGCAAACAGCATAGGAAAGCTATGGGCGATAGAAAAACCACTTTGGCATTTTTTTTGAAATTTTGTCAACATTTCTGCCAAACTTTTTCAAAGTTTTGAGATTTTTGAGGTATTTAGAATTACAAAACGGTGTTGCTTTTTAAACGTTGTTATTTAAACGTAGAACAGTAGTTCTTGCAGTAGTCGATTTCTTGCGTTGTGTTGTGTGGGTTTGAAACCAGTGCGATAAAAACAGCTGTACGCGTAAGAATATGAAAAGCATGCCTACAATCGAAGCAATTTTATGGCTTCATTTCTAAACCGATGTTAAATCGGCGAAAGGTGCTGGAAAGAGGGGGTCCGCGCGCACATTTTTAATGAGTTGCTTAATACGAAGGCTAAAAATACGTCAGAATTGCATTTGAATACTCAGACATGCAAAAAGGGCGACAATGGAACTGTTTAAACATGTGACTGTGACATGTGATGTGACAATGGAACTGTTTAAACATGTGAAAAAACTTTTGATTTTGGTTTTCCTAAGCTCAGTGTAGAAAGTTGCATAATCCAACGCAAATAGCATGTATATACCTACTTAGATGTAAAGTTATAAAGCGTCAAAAATGTACGAATTTTTAAGGAATCACCGTCATTCTTTCAGGTCCCATGTTAGCTCTAAGGCGGAAAAGGCGGGCACTTTTCGACATATAGCAAAACTACCAATCCCTGCATTTGTCTTCTGTAAAAAGCATGATGTATATGATTATCGTGGCAGCAGATTAGCTAAGGCACGTCTCTCAAAACTTGTTCTCAAACCTTCTCAAAGTTGTCGTTCTATTTTCTGAAATAGTCAAACTATCCAATGCCGATAGGCTATCATTTAGGTACGGCCAACGTGAAATTATGTTGAAAACTGCCCATTTCGTGCAACACGCGTCAACCGGCACAAGACATGCATCCGCTTCGTATGCGTGCTGAATTTTCTATTGGCACTCATTTGAGACGAAAAAGCATCCGTTCACAATTTTGACTTTTGACTTTTTTCGCAACAAAGTGACCAAAGCAAAAAACAAACAAAACAGAAAAGAAAACCAGAAACAAAACCATGAAAATTTGCGCGCATCACGGATGTTGGATGTTTCTAGTGGTGCAATCTTAATGTATTGTACGTCATTAGACGCGTAATCGCATGGCAAAACGAAAATGCAAGTTAAAAAACTAACGCATGTATAGTTATTGTGTTGTTTGTATAGTTTTGTATAGTTTTCGCGCTCGATGTAGATTCTGCAATTGCTGTAGAAACTGTTGACATGCAAAGAAACACTTGCCGCTTCACTCACACACTATATGGACCATGCCCTTTCATTTTGTTACCAAAAAATTGCATTTCGAAAAATTTCGTTAAAAGATGGTCACGCCCAAGTTTGTTCTCATCACTTGGTGATCAACAATGTAGTCAACAACTGGTAGCATACTTTTACATCGTTTGCAAGTAAAAGCAGACTTCTATTTTCAATGGTTGGAGAGATATACGCTTGGAACGTTTTACTACTCAAAAAACGTCCGTTCTCAAATTCTGCACATGCGTTGCGTTACACCTGTTTTGACGCAGAATTGCCTTGCCGTGCTATGGTGTGACATAAACTGTCCATTGCCGATAGGTTTTCAGTTAGGTACAACCAGCGTGGAATTATGTTGAAAACCGGCCATTTCGTGCAAAAGGCGTCAACCAGCACAGATCGTGCATCCGTTTCGTACGCGCCCTGAATTTGGGATTGGCCCTCATTGGAGACAAAAAACACACGTTTCTAAATTTGGACTTTTTTCGCAACAAAGTGGCCGCGGCGGGATTTGTGTCCGCTTGCATGCTGACAACAACGGCACTGAAAGGGAATGTTCCACATTTGTATGGCGTGTTGAACTGAAATTGCCATCTTGACGACCTTTTGATGCTGTTTTCGGTCACGTCATTTTTACAAAAATGTTGGTTTCAACAGGTTTGCACGCGAACAACGTGGTTTACGAAATCAAGCGTAAACTGTGTGAAAAACGTGGAAGGGTCATAGTCTATGTCGGGGAGTTCATGCACCTTTTTCGTTTGAGATATAATGAAAACCTGCCAGACGCCAAAAACGAAACAGGGAATACCCCTTTCGGCGACGATTTTTCGGCAAAGCAGGCTCAGGCTGAAATCGAGGGAGGTATGGACCCTGTGCCCCTTATAGAGCTGGAAGTCATCTATAGAGCACGGGACCATCCAGACAGGAAAATAATTGAATCCATTCGTATAAAAAGCGGGCGGCCAAATCTTAACATACAGAGCTCATCATGGCCGATTATGCGAACGTGACATGTGCCTCAATGTGTGATGTGTGCTACCTTAAAATCGTTTGCATGTGTAAGTGATGCGTGACGCGTGATGTGTGATGCCTTTTGAATTGAAATCGTTTGCATGCATAACTGATGGGCGATGTGTGATGCCTGTTTACTTCAACTTGCTTGCATGTTTGAATGAAGGGTGATGCGTGATGCCCATTTGCTTGAATTCGTTTCCATGTTCACGTATGTTCGCGCATTCTAATTCTTAGATAGACACTGTATCGTGGTAATGGCTGTCAATCGCTCTTTGTGTAATCCCCTGAATGTTGGTGTTCTTTAACAACTGTGGCTTGCTGTATCAAAACAAAACCTGAACAATCGAGTAGGATCATCGGCATGCAATTCTGGATTCACTTCTACTATTGTTTCCATAAAGGCATGTTGCCGAAATATCAACCCAACTATAACTCCGTTCTCCTGATTTTTTTCTCCGAGGAATAAGACTAATACTACTGTCTTATCTAAGCAAGAGATAATTTCAAGATTACAAACCGAGGCTACTAGAGAAGGCTACGGAGACGTGACGTCACCATGCGACTAAAGTTTGGTAGCTCGCTGTTTGGTTTTTGGTTGATACTAGGAAAAGGTTGGTAGATATTAGTGAGGTCATTAAAAACGGAGATGTCACCATTGAACTGAATGGCAGCCATGTTCTACATCTTTGTTTCACTGTTATGTGAACAGACATTGTAATTTTGCATTTCAAAACTTCTGAAGATAACTCAATGCTAGGATTTGATACCAAAAATGAAACCTATGACACCACGTTTTCTAGCTCCAGCAACCGCACCATATTCGTCGAGGCCAACGTACGTGAATATCTATATGCAATGCCTTTTTGTAAAAGGAATATTTATATGTTAGTAAGTTAATATCACATGTAATGTTAACATTAAATTAATGAGCAATGATTGCGCATGTCATCGCACTGCAGAACCTATGTTAAGTGAAATGTGAAAATAAGGTTTTGTGAGGAGGGCAGGTGCCAAGAATTTCGCCGTTGCTATGCTATGATCTTCCTAGGCATGGGTGTAGGAACGGGGGGGGGAGCAGGTGGGCATGCCCCCCCCCTCACGCACACACTTTTCAAGGGGTAGGGGCAGCACTGCTAACTTTCGCCCCCTCCCCACCCACTTTTAAGATTAAGATTGCATTTAATTTACTTTTGCACCACATTTAAATAGAAATGCCGATCCACCTAGTTCACCAGCCATGTTCCTCAAGATGCGTCATCTTTTTCGTTCGCTTATTGACCATCGCTTAGTATCACAGGCGCAGGTCAACGCCACGCGGCCTATGGAGACTGCAACGTCGGGCGTTCAGCCTGTTGTTGCTATGACTTGCGAGCGCGTATATTCAAAACCATACTGCATAGTTTTTTATCAGTAATCGATTCTGACTGAATCTTAAACATTTTAAGACGAACATGGATTAGTTATGTAAATACAAGCCTAGGATCCCATTTAATATACAATCAAAGTTCAGGGATTCCTCAATATCTTTGAAGAAAACAGACAACACGGAACTGGAGGCTATGCGACAATCATTGGGCCACCTTTGGCGATCAGCGATGTTCGTGCGTCAGTGAAGGTTTCTGTGTTGTCCTGGTGCCAACTGCATGGGTCAGAAGGCCTCCCGTTTGAGGGAGGGGAACAATGTGATATGATATATCCTTCCAATGACCACCGGATCGACCAGGAGATCCCGCCCCGTGTCGCTAGAATGGCAGTCAGAAGACGCTTCGCGATGGGACAGAGCGAACCTTTAGCTGTTGACCGGAACCGGTAATGCGCCCTCGGTGTTCTACTCGAGGGCCCCTTGCCCGGAAGGAAATAAGGGGCCTCATTATTGTTGAGTAGAGTGGAGGTCTCATTATTGCTGAATACAGTAAGTCAAAATGAATTTAAAAATACAACAAGGTCATCCCATGTTGCCCTAAGAACGCTCATTTTTCATAATGGATTAGCGAAAAAAGCACCAAAAGTTTGAGCATGCCGCAACCACAAGAGCAAGGCCATCGATGGTCTCTGTTGCAGCTTCCGTAAAACCGAACGGCTTCGGTGTGTAGATGATAAAATTGTAATGTTTTATCTAAGCGCTCGGCGCGCGAGGAGAGTATTGTGGTCGGGCTGCACGTGATTCCTTGGTGCCCCCTCCGTGAGGTGCTCTGTGAGACGTCGGAACAAAGAAGTTATAGCTACACCATTGTAGCATACGGAACCTTGCAGTAACACCTGGCAGCGGTCAACAGACGGATGGAAATGACCACGTATTAAAATCGGTTCTTTACAACGCTTTATGAAGTCAAGGTGTATGCATGTAAAAAGTGTCCCCTTGCCGGATGTTTCACTAGTGCAATTTTTTAATTGGTGGTCGGGACAGATTACGGGAAGGCGCAATGGGAAGGCGCAGTGGCGCAGCGGCTTTTAGTCTCGTGGCAGCCCACAGGACCGTACGGAGACCCTCAGAAGGGTGCATCACAACAACCGATCCCCTCCTCGATGCGGCTGGCCCCCCAACTGAGACATCCGGCAAGGGATCGGCGCAGGGGCCTTCGCTGATGCAAACGGACTCTTTACTGGCACAGGAAGTCCAATAATCGGCATCGAGACACCAATGCGCCTTATCGGCCCCTAGTTGAAATGGTGCAGAAGATCCCTCGTCCGGTTCTGGTGTCCCCGGTTGGCACAGGCCTCTCCCCTGTCTCATCGTACATGAGAATCCCCTTTTGTCACTTCTCATAAATCCGTTCGTTGTCAGGAGGGTCCAGACCAGCACATTAGGCTCTTTGACACGCGGGGGGCCCATCACCGTCCCTATTCAGCAAATGTGCTCCTGGTTGGGGCTCATTGCCGACACATGGTCTCTCACTAGGGACTGTGGTCACTGACCAGCGATGTGGGTCCTTCATTGTTTCAGATGTCCGAAAAATGTAGGATGCCTTCTAATTGGCATTTAGATATCTTGGCCTTGTGTCTGCTCGGGAAGTGATCGTTACGCTCTAGAATAGCACGGAACGAACTGTTTGATATGGCTGTTCTCAGTCATTTGCTTCAAATAGTCCTTTGCCCGTCCCGGTGGCTCAGTTGGTTAGAGCGCCTGCATTCCGACCCACCCATCCGTGGCGGAATGGGTTCGAGTCGCTTTAGGGCGCTCGCCCTTGGCAGGTATGGCCTGCGGCCGGTGGAAGCGGTCGCGCTAAAGGTCAGTTGACGTCAGAGGGCAGGACGGACCGTGCCGAGCATTGCGGCACGTGAAGCTTTCGCCACTAAATTCTGCCGTTGCCTGGAACTGCGCGATCGGATGGTGGGGGTCAGGGCTCACACAACAAGCACTGCTTAGCGTGAGCGCTGATCCCAGAAATCCATCCATTCAAAGGATTCGGACCAAATTTATTTTAAAAAAATAGAGATACAGTCGCACGGGTCTCCGATCGGCACTAGAGCTATTCTTACATTTTAAGGTCCGGCCTTCAGGCTGTGATCCCTCCATATGACCTCTGGCCTGCCCTTAGGACCCTTTAATCGGGCTCTTGATCTTCGGCCCCATGGGACCAACAAATAACCTTCGGAACCCATGGGACCCTTGGAGCCTGAGGGGAAGGTGGGGGAGTCGTGCTTGATTCGGCTCCCCGCGAAAATAAAGCTCTAGTGGCCATTTGAAGTGCTTCTGGAATCTTGCATCGCCTTAAAAGAGTGTTTGGGCCGGTTGTGGCGCTCCAATTTAAATTGGGGCTTAGAAAATAAAGGCTATGATGCCACGCAATCAAGGTTCTTGCTGCTTTTCACCGAAGAGCCGAACCAGGGTTTCAGCAGTGTAAGGCAGGGCAATTGTGGTGCCCCTGTATTTCGGTGTCCCTTGAAAGAAAGCTTTTGGACTACCTTCAGTTGTTCTTGGCCGAACGGGCCGGTGCAGGATTTCGTTAATGGAGAGGCACGGATATTGTGATGACGCGTCGTAAGCCCCAGTGACAACGGAGGCTGTTGGTGCCTGTTTCCCTGAACAGGGTGCCCCTTCCCTGAACGGTCAGATTCAAAATTTTTCCAGAGTGAAGGCACATCGATTTTAATGCCTCTGGATTTTGGTGCCCTTTTAAAGTTATGGTTTTGAACTTTGTAAATGGCCCGCTATATTTAGTACCCCTTGGCGATCAACATGATTGGCGCCCCGCAAGACCGGTTTTTGTGCCTTCTTGTGGAAAGGTTCGATCCAGGATTTTATCAGGGCGGAAAGTTCAGCATATAGTTATGGCCCTGGAATTAATAGTTCTTTCAGAATGAAGGGTTAGGGCCCTTTCTGGTGCTTTCTGGAATTGGGTGCTTTTTGAAAATAAAGGTTATGTTGCCCCGAAATGAGGGATTTGGTGCTCCCTCACCGCATGGGGCAACGTAGTGTTTCGTCGAGGAAACGGCACGAACGTCGTGGTGCCCCTGCAATTTGGTGTCTTATAAAAATGTAGGTTAGGTGGTTCCGAAATGAAGGCATTTTTGCCCCTTTGCGATGAGATTTGGTGCCTCTTCAGGGCGTCCAAACCTCCTCGGGCCCAAGGGGCAGGCGAATCTATGGAAGTAAAAGTTAACATACCAGGTAATTTTTCTGGTGCATTATCCGTGGAACAGGCAGATCAATAATTTTGCACGAGTGAAAGGCATAGACATTGTGATGTGCATGGATTTTGAACGCTGTTCAAAACCAAACCTTTGGGAAGTTTGAATTGTCCACTTAGATAGCGGGACTATTTAAAATATAGTTTATGGTGCCGCAAAATGAAAGTTATGGTGCTCCAAAATAACCGTTTCGGTGCCCCCTAGCCCAAGGGGCCAATCCGGATTTCGTCAGAGTAGGAGGCAAAACACCGCTTTATCCCTGAAATTTGGTGCCCTCAGGAAATCAAGGGCTTGGGCCGGTTATGGTGTACCCGGATTTCAGAGCCTATCGAAAATAAACATTTGTGGTCATCTGTGGTGCCCGTGAAATTTTGGGGCCTTTTGAAAACAAAGGTTATGTAGATCCGAAATGGCGATTTTGCTGTCCCTTCACCATGATCTTTTGTTGCCCCCTCACCCCAAGGGACAGGGGGGTATAGCCCTATTCCAACTCCATCCTCTACAACTCTGGATCCGCCAATGGTCAAGGTCGGTTGAAAAGACACACCTCACCGCCTCATCGCCTCAAAGCGCAGCCCGTTGTTTCTTCGTAATTTGTCATTCGGCTCCTCGCGTAAGCTCCCTTTAAGTCACTTTGGTGTGGATCTGGGTATATGCCGTGTTGTGTTTATAACTGCAAAACCCAATTCTATGTTCCGAAAAGTGTTGTTTGTACATGCTATACAGCTGGCGCCTCCTTCGCACGAGACATGTGTACTGGGTCATGCTGCCTCTAAACTCCCCCCACGCAGGCTCCAAGCGCATGCTGCCTTCAAGTCAACAGGTACCCACCAGCGGTTCAGGTACACTCGCGAACAGGTACGCACGCTGTGTTGCTACATACGGCCCGCTGCTAGACGCCTATTGCATGCTGCATGGCTCATCCCGTTTCAAGATCATCTGCAATAAGCACCATTCAAAATGCTCTCTGCTGCCCTCGCCCCGAGCACACAGTGCACCTACCTCCATCCATTACCTACCTACCTCCATTACCGAGGACTTGGCAAAACAGTGGAACGAACTGTGCATATTACAAACTTTAGTTATCACATCCATTATATATATATATATATATATATATATATATATATATATATATATATATATATATATATATGGATAAATATATCGTGGTTGTATATCGTGGTTGTATTTTCCATTACCTACCTACCTAAGTTACCAAGGACTTGGCAAAACAGTGAAACGAACTGTGCATATTACAAAATTCAGTTATCACATCCAATATATATATATATATATATATATATATATATATATATATATATATATATATATTGGATGTGATAACTAAAGTTTGTAATATGCACAGTTCGCTTCACTGTTCACGCGGTTACGGCCATCGGCTGCCTTGGCCGATCAGCTGGTCGTTCGTGTCATTTTCATTCGTGCCAGCCGCCCTGTTGTCAAGCTCGTGAAGTTCGGCGCGTGGATAAAAATGTTCTAATGACATTCATAATTGGTCGGAAAGGGACGTTTCCCGCTTTGAGTTTCTCAAGACCCGCAGTCGTCTAGCACCGGACCCCAGACAGATCGCGACTGTCGCGTGGGAGTTGGTTTTCGAAGGCGGATTTAGTGTGAGATGAAACAAGGAGCAAGTAAATATGGAAGTAAACAACCGTTCTTGTCTCACATGATTGCAATTGTAGACAAAATAAGGATCACCTTTTCACGAAACATCATTGCCGATACCCAATGCAGCAACAAGATAATGTGTAGGACAACGAGAGTAGGTTCTTACACATGCGTAAGACATAACACATGCAGAAGGGATATCACCATCGACCATATATTTGTAAGCATCCCATGATGCGAATTCACACATTCGCACTCTAATTCTGGTGACATATATCTCCCGTTATATAACTTCGTTCACAACTAGGCATGATATTACGGAGACTAGAAAAAGCGTGAGAAGAAACACAAATGCACGGTATGCCTGTCATCTTACCCGAGACATGCATTTGAGAAAACCTGGCTCCGCCTGAATTGGTGGAAAAATGAAATTAAATGACAGAAGCTGCCGCCACCCTACTGGCTACCGGCCACGTATCCGCTAAATACCGGCCATAATATGATGCTTTGACATTTGTCTCGGTGTTGCTAAAAGCGATCGGCTGCTTGTCGCCTAGCGTCTATACTCTTGCATTTTCCGTTTCAATAGCATTTGTAGCATGCTCCACACACTGGGCTTGCTGTAAGCGCACTGTGTGCTCCTACATCCATGATCAAAGACTTAGCGAAGCGATGAAAGGAGCTGAACATATTGAAAACTATGGTAGTCATATTCAAATTACAAACCCGTCTCTTTGTCATATTTCCTTCAGTATTATGCGCTCACCGCAGTTCGTCTTACGCGATTACAGCGAGCGATAACCTGTCGCCAAGCGCGTGCGAACAGTCTGGCGCGTCAATGAAGATGCTCTCGTTGTTCGGACAGGGAAGTTTCGCGAGCATTGAAACCTTTGGGCGCCAGCCCACGGACAGAGCACAACTTGTTTCGATAGATTTGGTCTTTTAGGACGGGGTCAGCGTGAAGTCAAGCTAGGAGCAAGTAGGTATCGAAGTGAGCAAGCATTATTTTTTCCTCTCTTGCCCGCTATGTCTTCAGTTATTAGCAAAATGAGGAACATCGTTCGACGAAAAATCGTTGCCGATATCCAGCGCAGCAATAAAATGACTTTCACCCCTCGTTATGATAGGCGGCGATTATGGCACGTGTTTTTATACCAAAACGTGTTCCTAGATTTTCTGGTTATAAAACAAGTAACTGCTGTGCAAATCACATTTCAATGTCAAGACTACAGCACTGCAGGTAAGGATCAGCCGACAATACGGTAGTGACATTCTCACAGTCCTCGGCAGGTTTCGGTAAGAGATTCTTGACGCTATATGACAGCCTTCACAGCATATCGTGCTTTGATGTTAATGATCTCCCCTAAAAGCTAGCGATCGCCACGTTGTGTATGTCAAACAGCTCGCCAAAGTTCTGTCACGACCAGTGCCAAGACAAAAAATTCAAAAACAAGCCATTCACTGATCCACCACCCCACACAGCGCCCACGGCGAGAATGGCCGGATGGCGTCAGCTTTGGTGCATTTCGAGGTATTCTTTTGGTCTAGCTGCCAGATGCCGCCAGGTATTGCTGTCGTCACAAACCCATTCCATGACGCCATCAAGCACTGACGTAACGAGGCGCATTTCTACAACCTTTGAAATTTTGCCACGTAGGGTCGTTTTTAAACCTTGAAAGCTTACCAATCGCTACAAGTAAGGTTTCCCCATTATATCTGATGGCTGTCTCAATATCTCCAAGTTTGGAACATTCCCTTTAAACAATACCCCGTTTGTCTGTGGTTGCCCGCCTTTGCGCTTACCAGATTGAGAGGCACGAGTGGCTGCTGGAAAGTGGTGAATGCTATGAAAAGTAATGGAAGAAAGAGTACTTAATGAAGCGATCCTTACTAAAGCTTGCACTCCGGACTGTGTGTGTGTGTGTGTGTGTGTGTGTGTGTGTGTGTGTGTGGTGTGTGTGTGTGTGTGTGTGTGTGTGTGTGTGTGTGTGTGTGTGTGTGTGTGTGTGTGTGTGTGTGTGTGTGTGTGTGTGTGTGTGTGTGTGTGTGTGTGTGTGTGTGTGTGTGTGTGTGTGTGTGTGTGTGTGTGTGTGTGTGTGTGTGTGTGTGTGTGTGCATATGTGAGTGCGTAGCCCCGTTCACAACGCACAACTCGCTTAAGCCACCTTTGCTAGGTAGCTTATTCAGAATACTTTCTAGTGTTTACTAGATTTTAGATATAGCTGATCAAATAGCTGACATAAAGCCTAATTAGGTCAAAAATTCCCACCCAGTGTCCACTTAATTAAGTGGTGTTGTTTTATTTATCCCTCTGAATGGTGTATCGCAATATTTTACTTCCGGTGTTATACAAAACTGTATAATAGTCCCGATATGCCAGGATGGCTACCATGAATCTTTTCACGGTTCAAGGCGCAGAATTTAGAGACTTATACTGGGCTTTACTGCAAGCCCTCAACCCCTCTTTCTATTCTTTTGTTATTTTCTTACATAATTTGGCAGACTGATATCAACAATAATGTGTTAAGGTGTTTTGCGCGTTATGTAACAGAAACATTATTGATTACAGAAACAGATTACCAAACATTACAGAAACATGTAACATTATTGCGCGTTATGTAACAGTTTGTATTGTCAGGATATCATTTTGAAAATGCGTGACCCCCTACATCAATTAACATCGGTTTCTCTCGGCATCATTTTGGAGCGCGGTGTTTGGATCGTGCTTCAAGCGTGTGGGCACTCTTACAGCTTATTTATTTGTTCGCCTGAGTAAGCACTTGCATGTGCACTCCAAGACACAAAGGTTCGTGTTAGTACATAACTATGGGCTACGTACGTATCCGAATGAGCAAGTGGGCTCGCAGGAATTTGGTTAGATAGGTATCCCGTCCAAAATATTTCACATTCACCATTAATGCCAGGTCACCTACAGTGTGGTTTAGGGATGGATGGATAGGATAACAGCTGATTATTTAAAGTAGTGGCTCTTCTGAGACAATTTGATGCGGAGGTGACATGAAGATCGTATAAAAGGCGTGCATTTCTAGAAATGGTTATTCATTTCAGCTTAAAGCAAAGAGGAAAGTTTTGAGCAGGGCTTTTGTGTTATGGGCTCTCGAAATAAGCATACAAGAATATTGCATATATCATTAGCATCTTTAAATTTGTCAATTAAGGGTGTGAAATTAAAACTGGTAGTTCAGGCTTTACAAAAAAATACTCTAATTCGAAAAACGTTGCTATAAATAGCCAAAAATCTGTTCGAAGACAACCATCTCACTCCGGCAAAAACACCAGGACACCAGAGTAACATGAACCCCCAACTTTGGCCCGGCAAATTAAGGAGGGGTTTATTAGGACAAAAACATCAATTTATTGCGACCTGAATTATCATCTTCCGCAATGATATCGGTTAAAGGGCATCGAAATCCATAAATACCTTGCATTATCCGCCGGAGTCAGAGGAGTGACTGACTCCGATCCCTTTTGGCGCGCCTACACAGGTCTGTTAGGCATTGTGCTTGTGCTGGTTCGGTAAATCGGTTGAGAGTGCTGCCTGTATCTATTATTCGGCCGGGACGTGCGGGCCTCATGTGTTGTCCAGGAAGGAGAAGGCATGAGTGTTTAGCCGTTTTTAAAGCCAGTCAGCTGGTGGAGCGTGAGTGGCGTTACCGTGGTGAAGCGTGAGTAGCGTGATCGTGGGGAGCATAAGTAGGTGGCCGTCTGTGGGGCGTTCATTTGCATTTTTGTTGTACCATTTTTTTCAGACTGTGCGTTTCGTAGCCACCGACCATGTCGGAGTGTGTGTAAGCCCGCTGCGAAGCCGCCCTCCATTTTGGAGGGTGTGTAAGCCCGGTGCGTAACCATCCGCCGTTTTGGAGGGTGCGTACGCACAGCCTGTCGTAAATTGCAAAGCCATATATATGCACCTGTGTGGCGTAGTACAGAGTCTGAGACCGTGTTGTTTCAGTGTGCCATGTTTAATACTGACGTTTCCTTTCATGTAAAGTGTTTTTACATGGATTGCTGTATATGAAAAGTGGCACTTTTGTTGAGTATTGCCCATTGTACATACATTGTACTTTGTACCATATTGTCACCATTGTACATTGTTATCTCTCAAAGATAACCTAAATAAAATTACAAGTAGTATAAATACAAGTACGGAGTACAGTAGCACTGTAGAACATTCGTACTCCGCTACCAGGATTTTTTTGGAATTTCCAACGCTGCATCCAAGCTGTTCAAACATGTATAAAACCGTGTAACACTGTGCATGGTTTGCATAACAGTTAATGATCCTTTGGTCTGACATCATGCGCATTGTCATTCATCATGACCTGGTCAAGGATATGCTTTTGTGATGTGGGGCAATATGCATGATATGGCATGGTACCATGTTGAACAATCAGAATTATCAACAGCCCTGATTAGGTGCAATAACAACGCAAGAGTCTATATATAATTACCTATGTTTTCAGAAAGCAGCAAATCAAGTTGAAGCTTCGAAAATTGCATGGAGGTTTTAAGGCAGCAGCCATCAAAAATCGCAGAAGTGGCGAACGTCGCCACGAGTCGCCCCACTGGCGCCAACTCCGCGAACTATTTGGCTGCAGACCGTCGTGCAGTAGACTGCCTGGGATCGGCACGGACGTGGAGACGCTGCCACCGAGGCAGATGCCGACTGGCCAACAGCCATTTTCAGTTAGTCTGCATGTCATGCTTTTTACTTCCTCGCTACTGATCAGAACTACTACTGGTACGGCCACTGTCTACGCACAAACTGGCGGAGATTATTAGGTTTTGCGGGGTTCTGAATGGGTCGGATTGTCGTTTTCGCTGTTGTGTTTCGATGGGCAGATTTGTGTGCTTAGTCCTATCTTAATGAGAATATTCTGATCAATGTTCAAACCAGATTTGTTTTGGGGATGAGAAAGAAAACACAATAATAAAGTGAACACAATAATAAAAAGAAAAAGAACACAATAAAAGACAATAATAAAGTGAACAACTTCCATTGACCTAGGGATAGGTATGAAGGTCACACCAAGGCAAAAGCCAATCTATTGTGTTTCTCTATGGCTTATTGAATGAGGTAGTTTCGAGTGCTAATTTCAAATTCACCCATAACAGGAACCGCATTATACATCTTTCATGGACTTCCTAAAGGTCAGAATAGGTCACTGATCTTCAATAACACAGGTCAACGTTTTACATCCAGGAAAGCACTGCCCAGCGAAATCTTGTCGCTTGTCCAAAAACTCAAAGCAGTCCTGCACGGGTTTGGTCGCCATGACCCTTGAAAGGTCGAAAAATGTCACCGACCTTAAATTGGCATGTGACTTTTTCTCATAGAAAGTATCTAGGTTCTGGGGACACTTATGGGACCAGATTGAAGTCTGACGTTGTCTAACATTTACCCCGAAGATCTAAGATCTAAGATCTAACATTTACCCCGAATTTCGACTTAAGTGAATCCACGTGTATAGCTAACGCACTCTGAATTTGGGGTCTCTAACTCCCTAAGTTCCTGAGATCTCTGGAGGCCAAATTAATCCCCGCCCGAGCGAAGGGTGTCCAACCGGCCCCCGGTCGCGTATTAAGCTTGAGCAGTTTATGGTGCCTTCTCTAGCATGTAACGGAATAGTTTCCAGTGAGTATTTGGGCAGGGACTGACCGGACTGGCGGGAATCAGCCTTAGAGCGTTACTCCTGAGACACTACTACTCCTCTACTACTACTACTACTCCCGTAGGGTAGCTGCGAGGTAAAAGCATGAACTATCTTTCTGTGAAGCTGTGGCCACTGTACACGCAAACCTTTATAGATGCACTGATGCTTTTTGGCCAAATGGTCTAGATGATAACACGCACTGTAATGAGTGCGTGTTAGTCTAACACTACGAAACTGCGGTTGGCTTTTTCCGCCGGCATGGGACAACGGACTTCCTTCCACGTTGGGAGAGGTGCGATAGCCTTTTAGGTTATTTTTTTCTCGAACGTCAAAGCTCACAGGACCAATGCTAAGCTTCCAGTGAGCTGTCGACCTCAAAAGACCCATCCCATCCTCCGTTTCCATGTCCCCAAGCCTTACGATGGTGCAGCGCAAGGTGCATGATAAAGTTGTCATGACAATGCTCATTCGCAAGAATGCCAGTTCAAAACACACGATTTCTCACCTAGTTTTGTTTTATTCAAGTGTCTCTTTGATTTTTTTTTCTCCCCCTTCATCAAAATTTAGTGACGCCGCCCCTGACTCAACGCTTGAAAACTAAACATCTCTTGCAAGGCCCAAGAGATAAAAACGCCGCCGATGCCCTATACCAGTTACTTTGAGTGACTCGCATAGGTGGCTTTCAGTCCAGAGCGCTTGGTAAGCAATGCTTGCTGTGCGCAGCCTCAATTCACTAACCAAAGTAGACCGATCTTAGTTATAGAAATAATTTTTCCTGCGGCCATTTCAACACAGGATTTCGAAAAGTTTTGCTTTCCACGAGGTGCTACGACACGTGCTTTCCGGGGCTAGACTGAGTCTCTGGCCAGTAAACAGCTGATCTGTCCACATCGTTAAGGAGAGAGGTCACGCAATCTTCACGACTCTGCCAGGCTGCGACGGCTGCACTTCTCCGACCGTCAGCAGAGGCTGCGACGGCTTCACTTCTCCGACCGTCAACAGAGGCTGCGACGGCTGCACTTCTCCGACCGCCAGCAGAGGCTGCGACGGCTGCACTTCTCCGACCGTCAACAGAGGCTGCGACGGCTGCACTTCTCCGACCGCCAGCAGAGGCTGCGACGGCTGCACTTCTCCGACCGTCAACAGGGGTTCACCCGTGGCGCGGTCCCGAGCTGCGCTCGCAGGCGGCGCTCCAGCGGGGCGACAGAGCTCCGGCGACGCGGGCCGACCCGCGCCAGCCGCTACATATCGGTTCGAGGGCGGCGAAGCGGCACAGACGCACCACCGTTCGCCGCCGACTCGGACCGCACGCTCCGGCGAGACGGGCCGACATAGTGACTGTGAGGCCATGCCGCTGCTGCGAGGCCCACTGGTGCTGGTGCTGGTGCTGGTGCTGGTGCTGGTGCTGCTGGACGCCGCCGATGCGCAGCTGCCCTTCATCGGCCGCTGTCCCCGACCGCCCATCTTGAAGCACTTCCAGGTGCACCCCTACCTGGGTACTTGGTACGAACATGAGAAGTTCTTCACCTTCTTCGACCTGGGCGGCAAGTGCGTGCACTCCATTTACACAGATCAGGGCTACGGCCGCATCGGGGTCGAGAACCAGCAGATCAAAGTGCTGACGGGCAAGATGAACAGCATCGTGGGCGTGGCGCGCGTGGTGGACCCGCACCAGTCGGCGCGACTCCGCGTTGTGTTCAGCAATACGCCCAACTTCGGTAATGGCGCCAACTACAACGTGCTGGAGACCGACTACCACAACTACGCCGTCGTCTGGTCCTGCAAAGACTACAAGCTTTTCAACACACAGTTCCTGCGGATCCTGACGCGCAAGCGACACCCGGACGCGTACATGATCAAGGACGTCAAGAACAGGCTCGAGTACTACGGCCTGAAGACGAGCAAGCTGAAGACAACGAACCAGCGTGACTGTCCCTACGGCTACTGAGCCTCCGCCCGGCTACTGTGCATACGCCAAGACGAAACCTCGGGTCGGTAGCAGACAAGCACGGGTACTGCTCGCTCAGACGGATAGTACAAATGGGCGATGATAGCTGGCGCAAGCGCACCACCAAAACGCCTGGGCTTCGAGTGCTGTAGGATTGGCCATCAGCGGGCGAGACATGGCGAACGTTCGTTGTGATGGCCCGTATGATTTCATTACCGTTACATTGTTCAAGCATCGTGGATTATTTATGATGTTGCTCGGTGTTCCCGTGCGGCTGTTTTTGCAGGGTACAGGGGCGCTGGCTGGTTGGAGCCCACTATCACGCCAACATCACCGGTTGACGACCGACACCAGATGATGTTTTACATTATTCCTCAGCGTCGGAATTGTCAAGTACTTCTGGTTTCTGTAGCAAGCGAGGTAAAGGCGGAAATGACCTTCATGCACATTACTTATTACGACTATCGGTAAAACCAAAACATGACCTCAAACAATCAGTAAAACCGTGTCCCCCATGCCGCTCATTTATCTTCGATGCTGCGAGAATCATGTCACCATCAATCAGTGGTGTGCTAGCGATGTAAGCTTGCTTGTCTGCGCCGATTATTCTGCATGCATCTGTTGTACAGTCCACTGGCTTCCTTTATAGGCGTGGCTACAATGGTGCATGCTGGACAGTATAGGAAGTCTCAAAATGACGATGTTTTTTAAGATATGCGCAACATGACCTGCCGCGTACAAAAGTCAATAGCAGGACGTATCGCAGCCTTTCCGTAGTTCATCCTTCAGAAAGGAATTTGGCATTTACCAGCATGAATGCAGCACCGGGCTTCGCAGTGCTGATGTTGTTGCATCAGTAGTGCCAATAAAAGACGGTCGTCTGGTGCGAACTGCAAAATTACGTTTGAAAAGGGCCGATGAGTCATGCAAGCATGCACTCAACTGCACGCCACGCGATGTGACCAAAGCAGAACGGTGATTGCTCTCCAGGATTGAAATTGCGTTGTCGCGCAATATACTCGCAATATACTCTATTTCATCATGCGTTTGTCTCCTTTGCATACGGTATATTCACGCCCCTCTTTATCGCGCTGTCTGATCAATCCCAGCCCTTTGTGTCCAAGTCACTTCCGGTTGGAAATACAGAGCGAACACATCGGAACTTGTCTACATGGTACGCTTTCGTCAAAGGTAACTTTTCCTGTGCATTTTTAATCGAAACAGATGGTTAGGCTGAGGAGAGTACTTGCTCAGTCTCGGACCACTGACGCGTACATCCAGCGCACGTGTCCCTGGAAGACATTGGCTAGAGAACTGCCCTCCAGTTGCTAGAGATGCACGTGGCTTGGTGCGTGGTGCGCCCAAGTGGAGACCATTATGTTGCGTAGTAGCCGCGGTCACGCATCTCGCAACGATCAATGCACGGGCCGTGTGGCCGGCCGCCTTGTCGCTGTGCTGGAACGGCATCGGATTGCGCAACAGGTTTGGCTGACATTCTCTCCGACGGGAGGAGCTCGACTGTAGGCGCCAGTGCACCGGTAGGCACTCGATCGGGCCAGTTCAGGTCAGCAGTTCAGACCGTTCTCACCAGCGGAAGAGAGAAATCACTCGAGAAATGATTTCTTTCACGGCTTCATGATAATCAACGGATAGAACTGCCACGCCGGTGGGGGACCCCTTCTTCCTTTTATGAAAATTCCGTGTTCACTTTTATAGTCTGACCCGCGACTTCCACTTCGCTGTGTCCGGTGGTGTGAAGGAACTCATGCAATGCTAGGGAGGTTTCAGATCCTGATTAACATCAGCCCAAAAGGCCTAGTTGACTAGAGCGCCTTCTTTTCGATGTTTTCACCGGTGGCCAGGGGGGGGGGGGGGGGGTGAGTCGCTTTAGGCGCTTACTTTTTGTCCTTGACGGGTAGATGGCTTGCGGCCGGTGGCAATAGCCGCGCTAAAGGGTCAGGTGACGTCACGGGTCGGCTGAACCATCCCCAGATTTCCGACACTTTAAACTTCCGCCACCACATTCTACCACTGACCTGGCATTGCATGATTGGATGGTAGAGGTCAAAGCCCACACAACAATCAATTCTTAGCATCAGCTCTGACCCCAGAAATCCATCCATTCAAAGGGGTCGGATCAAATCACTGAATGTGTTTGCGATTTTGTCACTTTAACACAAACACTGCGTACTTTACATGTACCATGTCATGCCATGCCGCAGTTCAGCAAACAATGCCAGGTCGCGTGGTAACAAAGCCTCTGTTGGAACCCGACCGCGTCTTCCATAATTACCTGGCGACTGGACTTTGCCAGCAGGAGCATGCGTATGACGTATAGCCTGCAGTATGGCGCCACTGAGCCCCGGATGTGACGCCAGGGCCGGAGGTGCTGTCCTCCTCCCCACGACGCAGTTCGTTTGCCCAGCATTGCTGGTGCGGCGCACGGGCAGCGCCGTCGTCGAGCCGGCGATCCGCTCGACCCAAACACCGGCCCATCATTTCCAGTAGCGCAGCGCCACTGAGCCGGGGCGAACCACTTCCAGTGGGGCATGTCCGGCTGACCAGCGTGCAGCTGGCAGCGGCGGATGTGCCCGAAGCGACTGTACCGTGGATGGGGAACGTGCCCACAGGATGACGAAACTGGCGGCGATGACTGTCTTGGTGGTCTTCGTTTCCTGGTCTTGTGCCTCTGAACCACTTTACAAGCATATTTTGCATTGTTCCTGCTAGTCAGAGAAAGACGCCGAAGTCGTTTTTTAAGTAGGCACTGAAATGTGCCCGGCGGCAAACTCTGCACTAGCTTTAAATAATATGTGCGAAGACAGCTGTCTAAAAATCAGCCCTAAAAATCGTCGCGGCGTACCGACGAAATACAGCTGCGTCTGGCCGTTAAGTGTTCCACCGGCGCCCGGCAGCCGTCCGGCGCGGCTTCGGTCTGACGGGCAGCACCGCTGTGGAGGCCGTCACGCAGGCACCAGCCGACACGACCTGGACCTGTGGCCGCCGCTGCCATGCGCGCGCCGCCGCGCGGCCCGCGCCTTCGCGGAGACTCTGTGACGGTCGCCGTCACCAAGTCACCTGCCGGAGTTGACGGGTCGCCGTCACCAAGTCGCCTGCCGGAGTTGACGGGCCGCGCCTGATGGCATGGTCATCCCATTCACCAGGTGTGAACCTGAGTGAGCCGGCGCTGCCGGAGCGCCGCCGCCCGGCATAACTGAGGGCCGTCGCGCTCCCGCCGGTTCGTGACCTCAGGCATCACACTGCTGTGAGATCACGCAAGTTGTTCAGTGCATTTGCGAGGAACCTTATTCAAATAGATAGTAGTAATAGCCTTATTCCTCCGACAGAAACCACAAGATGCCCATCTATATTTCCATTCTCCTGGTTTTCTCCGAATAATAAGGCTATTAGTACTGTCTTATCTGCTGTGAGATCACTGAAGGCCGCCCCCCCCCCCCCCACGCGTCAGCACGGACGTTGGCCGGGCCATCGCCGCTGATCGGCTGCCCGCCGCCGATGCCCTGCGGCCGTCACGGTGGCCCGAAGCGTCACGTAACGCCTGACGGTGCGCGACCGTCGGACCCAGAACTGGGCCCGGCCGAGGCTCGAGCAGCGGCCTGGAGCCTGGGCCGACTGCTGCCCTCATGTATCAATGTACTGCCGCACGTGCCAACGGTAGTTCTTGGCAATATCAGAAGAGTCCAAAGAGCACCATTTACAGACTGCAACTAAACAAAATGCAAACTTTATGATGCTTTACAATTTTTGACAACGCATTGGTGACAAGATCAGGGAGGCATTTCCTGCACGTGTTATATCGTTTGTTGACACGGTCGATGCAGCCTACTCATGCCGGGATTGCGGGAACTCAATAAATCTCGCCAGGGTTCTTGACCGAAAGCACCGGGAACCAGCTAGTCAGAACTTGCTTTGGTAGAGAAGCGAGGCGATGCATAAAAGTGCGTTTTAAAGATGGAAATATTATGTTGACAAATGGCTGCTTTTGACTCAAATACTTCAGGCCTGATGAGCCGGAATTACTTCGCCGATTTTATGGGTATACCTAAAATCTCCACGCGATTTGGCGATCAATGTTGCCGAACTGCAGCAGCCAGGCAACCCAGTCTTATCAAAGCTGGAGTAGCTAAGCAAACCAGATTTTACGCGGAGATGCATTAAATGTCCAGCATCGGGGGAAGAAGGCACTCCCCCGACATACCAGAATGAGAAGAGGGCAGCGCAGCGTTGCCAAACGATAGAATGAAATACGATACCACATCTCCCAAGGGTTCGATGCTGATGCTTTCTGTAAGTTCACAAAAGCGTGGTATAAGGCAATTCCTATCGTCATGCACGGTTTTCGTCGCTTAGAAGTGTTACAGAGGTATATTATAAGTGCGGTATTATGTGTATAAAAATAACAATTGGCGGTAAAAATAATAACCCAGTGGTGTTAGCCGGGTCTCCTATTGTAAAAATAACATGTTTTGTAGGGAAAAGCATTTATTTCAACCAGATCCTATAACGGGATAATTCTGCATGGCAGCCTCCTTTAAAAAGGCTGCCTCAGTGCAGCAAAAGCCCATTTTGATCAATCGCATCACACCCAGATATACAATGTTACGGCATTATATATCTACTGCTATGATGTCCGGCTCGATGAACGACCGGACGGTATAATGAAAACGCGTGTTGAACTGAGGCCTTGTTACCCAGAGCCTTGCCTTCGAACCGGTGGGGAAATCATCTTTGCATCAAACTCACAAATATCGGGACATTTCCCTTCTGTTCGTGTCCAAACAACTCGGTTGGCCCGCCGTGATGTCACACAGACGTTCAAACGCCGCATCAGAGCATAGGCGGGAGTGCGTGAAGGTGAAAGCGCGTATGATCCACCTCTACCCTTCTCAAACCACTGGCCTCGGAAAGTGACGTTATCACTTAAGTCGAATTTTGATTAACCAGCAAGGCACAGGATCTATTTATCGGGTATTACACGTCAACACCTTATTAAACGGAGCCGACTCCTGAAGCAAATACAAACGGAGCCGGCTCCTGAAGCAAATCCAAATAGATTTCGATTTCGAAAGTACCCACATCCAGTTTGTTCCAGCGAGTGCGTGATGGCACGGACGTACACACGCGATGGTCGGAAATGCTCGCTTTTAGGCTAATGAAAGCCACAGTCACGACGCGCGACGAAAACACAGCTTTGTCCATGCCTTGATGGCCGTGTTTGGGGATCACTCATTGCGGCTCGTCACAGGCCACCGGCTTCTCTCCGTCTTCGGTTGAAGTTTCCCGGTGGGGCCGATGCCACAATTTCAGGGTCGATGTTCGGATCGAGTCGTCACGGCCCGTTTATCTCCATTGTCGGTCGGACGGCGGCGAGGATAAGGTCGAGCGAGACAGTGCGCGTCGTACCGTGCCATTACACTCTGGAGCAGAACCAGCCAAACCGCCGCCCGCAGCGGTGTAGCGCGTGGCAGCGGTCACGGGTCATGGTCAGTGGTCACGGGTCATTGTCAGTGGTCACGGGTCATGGTCAGCGGTCACGGGTCATGGTCAGTGGTCATGGGTCATGGTCAGTGGTCATGGGTCATGGTCAGTGGTCATGGGTCATGGTCAGTGGTCACGGGTCATGGTCAGTGGTCACGGGTCATGGTCAGTGGTCATGGGTCATGGTCAGTGGTCATGGGTCATGGGTCATGGTCAGTGGTCATGGGTCATGTTCAGTGGTCACGGATCATGGTCAGCGGTCACGGGTCATGGTCAGTGGTCACGGGTCATGGTCAGTGGTCACGGGTCGTGTTCAGTGGTCACCGGTCATGTTCAGTGGTCACGGGTCATGTTCAGTGGTCACGGGTCATGGTCAGTGGTCATGGATCATGGTCAGTGGTCATGGGTCATGGTCAGTGGTCACGGGTCATGGTCAGTGGTCACGGGTCATGGTCAGTGGTCACGGGTCATGGTCAGTGGTCACGGGTCATGGTCAGTGCTCACGGGTCATGGTCAGTGGTCACGGGTCATGGTCAGTGGTCACGGGTCATGGTCAGTGGTCACGGGTCGTGGTCAGTGGTCATGGGTCATCAGACGCACCGGTCCACCATCGCTGCCGACCGGTAACGAGAGACACATGGGCGGGTCGCTGGGGAAAACTGCTGAGTTTTCTCAGACGTTGAGATTCTGAATTTTTTGCGGGAGCCATCACCATTCAAAATGTGCTGGAGCGTGCCCACAATAACCACTGCGCCTGCAAGTGCAACAATATGGCTCGATTCGTCAAACAATAACAGATTCCTCTCGGCTTTCGTTTGCTAGTAAACAAACTAACCATCACAATAGCTATAAGAAACGATGAACGAAGGAGCAAAACAACAATGAGTTAAAGACTGTCCGATTCATGCTCGCTTTCTAGTCCATTCCGTGTCGCTGGTGAGAAATATACTGATTTCGTAACAAAAAAAAGATCCGCGACAAGACATGCTGCGGCCCGATTTCAAGAGCAGAGACCGGACACAAGCAGAAGCGCTTCATTGCTTTCGCAAGATTCATCGAGCCAGACGTATGCATACTGAGCGCGTTTCCGTTCTCAAAATTTCACTTGGGTGCTGCCATGATCACTGGGGCTTTGGCCCTGATCTTTATGAGTCGATGGTCTCGATCATACCACCTCCTCGTGCGAAACAGAGCCTGCAGTGATCACCGACTACGCATCTCCCCTATCATTGCGTTGACTGCATTGTTCCGTACCGCTGCAGAGCCTCGGACAATGAATTAGCACTGGGCAAGCCAATCTAAAGAATTATCGTAGCTCCCACTCCTCATCAAGTAGGCCTCTCGTAAGTTGTTCAGTGCATTAGCGATGAACATTATTCACATAGATAAGATAGTAGTAATGGCCTTATGCCTCGCAGAAAAACCAGAAGACTATATATATAGCTGGGTTGATATTTCGGCAACATGCCTTTATCGAAACGATAGCAGAAGCGAGTTCAAAATTGTCTGCCGATCATCCCACTCGATTTTTCAGTTTTTTTTTAAACAGTGTGCCACAGTTTTTTTACAGGACACCAACACTCAGAGGATTGAACAAAGTGCGATTGCCAGCCATTACCACGACACAGCGCATATCTCAGAAATAGCATACGCGATCATACGTGTACATGCAAACGAATTCAAGCAAATAGGCATCACGCATTGCGCTTCATTCAAACATGCAAGCGAGTTGAAGTAAACAGGCATCACACATCGCGCATCAGTCATGCACGCAAGCGATTTCAATTACACAAGCATCGCACATCACGTGCCAGGCATCACTTACATACGTAAACGATTTTAAGCTAGCACACATCACACATAGAAGCACATATTCCGTTCGCATAATCGGCCATGATGAGCCCTGCATGCTAGGATTCGGTCGCTGACTTTTTGTTAGGTGTCATCGTCATCGAAAGGGGCATTCCCTGCTTGGATTTTAGCATCCCGCAGGTGTTCATTATATCTCAAACGAATAGGGCGCATGGACTCCCCGACATAGACTATGTCTCGCCCTTGTTTTCACGCAGCCTAAACTTGATTTCTTAAACCGCGCTTTTGCGGAAAGCCCCTTGAAACCCAAAACTGCATAAATTACATCTAGTGCCATCCGGACACGTAGGCTTCGAGATGGAAAATTTCACCAGATATTTTTTCTAGCTTATTGTCGTTCTTCCGAGCTATGCCTACGCGCACTTTAGTTTTTTTCGCGATGTTTTCGATTTCCAAAGACACATGCTCTTCTATATAAGGTAGCGTCAAGAATCCGTCTTCCGATAGGACGTGTTTCCGCCTCCTACCACCCATCCCCCGCGCTCTAGACTTTTATACATCTTCCAACATTCTGCCTAAATGTCGCAGAGAATATCCATTGCTCAACAGCAAAGCCCATAGTTTGGTTACGCTCTTTCTTTTCTTTTCATCACTCGATGAGCTGCTTAGAGCCCTACGAAATATGTTACGAATTATGTTGTGCTTAGTGGAAGTTGGATGCGCAGATTCGCAATCCAGAATTACACCAGAGTTGGTGAGCTTGATCAAGAGCACTAACTTTGTGGGCTTATTCTTCCAATACCGAATACTAGCCGTCAGAAAGTGCTGGCTGACACTCTCACGAACACAGAAAAACTACCTAAAAACTCAACCACGCATTGAATTCTTAATCGCCTACGGGAAGAAAAGCTTAGTCCCACCATTTATTGAAGACTCACTGTAGCCTGTGGCGCATTTTCTCTTCAAGAACACTAAGAGATTAACTCGTTCTGTTAACTGCTAAGTTTTTATTGAACGAGGCAGTCATGGAAACTTTTCGAAAGGGAACCTTTTTAGAACGACAACACTCACGGTTATTTGGATCAATCTCATCCTTCCTGGAGCGCAAAAGTTACGCTGACTATGTGTAAACGAGGCAATCACAGAGACTTTTCGAAAAAAGGCCTTTTTAGAACGACAACGCTCACGCTTATCTCGATCAATCTCATCTTTCCTGGAGGACAAAAGGTCCGCTTACATATGTGCGACATGTGAACGAGTTTTTGAAATCACTTTTCGCGGAAATAGAACAAGAATGGTTAACAAATTTGCACAAGCTTCAAGGCAAGCGCCCGGTGAAGCATTGCTATGAAAAACTGGTTGACAGCCAAGCAAGTCAGAGAAGTGTGAATTATTTATCGTCCACAAAACTTAATACCGCAAGACTTCATCTTTTACCCAATGGTGCGAATCCTGCGCAAACGCAGACAGCATCTAAGGACATTTTACTTCAAGTAGAAAAAATGCGAAGCGTTTTACATACGGCAAGCGGTGAAGAGACTACATCTCGAAATTGCGTAATGGCAGCAACACAACAAGCACTGCAACTGCACCGGGCCAAGATCGACCAGCTTCAGTAGACGACGCAGCAGTACCATCAGCAGGGGAGGTAAAACTGCCGACTTGGTGGATGGAGTCGGCGAAAAAAATACACTCACGCAAAGCTCGGCGCCAGAAATGTTTTTGCTGTCAAAAATGAAAAAAATGAAGTGTTTGTCAATGTCAGATGAAATGTCAGAAATGTTTTTGCTTCGAAATTGGGGATAGGCCAAGGACCCAGGTGAAACGCATATTTTGTGATAGGGTGAGACATTTTCAGCACTCCTCCCCCAAACAAATTTTTCAGCGACAGTACGCCCTTGTGAGGAACTGTGAGCCTAACCTCGCCCTGAATATATTTTTATCGACCCTTAGGCCACATGATTTAAATGTACGGTAGTTTTTTTCAAATTAGTGGCACGGAAAAGTCATTTCTTTTAGTAGAACGGTCATCAACCGCAGGTCATGTCTGAAGAAGGTCTGTTACATTTATATTTTCCGGAGATTTTGTAGCATTGGGGTCAAGACTTGTGAACAGGGCGGGGCAACCAAATATGGTAGACGGGTGTCAAACGAGGGCCCTCGCATGCCCACAAAGGGAACAAACCGACTCCTGCCTACATGAGATCGTAGCCGTCAAACCCTGCTGTCGCTGCTGTTTGACTGTTTTTGGGGGAGCGCAGTCAAGGGGCGCTCCATTCTGCCCACAGATCTTCATCTTTATCACAGTGCTCTCAAAAAAATAAATTGGCGTGATGCGTTCTCGCCGAGGTGGGCGCGGAGGCTAGCTAAGCACAGATGAAAAAGAGTCATTTTGTCTTACCATGGGGCCACAGCGCCTGACAAGGTATCCTGTGTCAGCAAGGGAATCCGTGTTGGCAGCGGGCTCATTTGCTGGAAAGAGGCAGTGACGGAACCTGGAATGTCAGCGAGCCTCTTGCAGTGTTGGGGCCCCCGACAATAAAGGGACATAGGAAATAAGGCAGTAATAGGGCCCGCATTGATTAACACAATGGAATGGTTATGTGCCGGACAGTGCTCCCAGTAACCGACAAACGACCTTGCTCTGTGTTGCCTAGAGGCCTGATTTTGTTAAAAGTGATCCCTGTGTCATTTAGTAGATCTCCTGTATCTGCAAGAAATTATTGTGCGTCACTGAAAGCCTCTACTCCGAGTCGCACTAACTGCTCCCGTCAAAGGACGGCCAGCTTCATAAAGAAGACCAGTGTTTCTTCAGAGTGCCTCTGAATCGATCGTGAGGCCCGGCGACCGTGTCACCAGAATGTCGCACCATAAGTATTCTGTGGCCCCCCAGTGTTTCACTGACGACGACGCCTGAACGAAACAAGTATGTGTTGTCAGTGTCCATTCCATGGCCCCTTCATTAATGCGCTCGTCGGAATAAGTGGATAAAAACAGAAACAAAAGAAAAGGAATCTTTGATGCCCGCTCAAAACCTAGAAACTTTCACCAGGGGCCTTCCATAAAGCCCTGTGTCACTCCTGCTCCACCAGGATTCTGGGTGCGACCCTGGGCACGTGCACATGGATGACACAGAAACCAGCGCCGAAAGAAGCGGGGACAGCGAGAACGGCGAGCCCGATTGCGTGAGCCTGACTGCATGCAGTGACACCAACGTCCCGCTCGGTATGGGAGATGCAATTTAGGTTAGGTTTACCGACATTGCACCGAACTAATCGTTTGATGACGCAACGTATTTTTAGAGACGGAAGGAAGGAAGGGTGGCTTTTCCCAGCAAATTTGGCATGCAGTGCAGCTGTGACCAACGGAAACGCAAATATCCAGATCGTAATCTGCATCACGCGGGGCTGTGCGCTGCTCTCGCTGTTTCAGGACTCCAGTGACGTCCCGTCAACGTTGGGCGTATGGGGTGCTAGAAAGCCGGTCAGGCGTACTTGTATGCACCGCGGCTGGGAAATCAGTTAGCCTTCATGAAACATACCAGGCTAAGGTTGTAGAAATTCTCGAGAGATTTGTCAATTTTTGTGTGTGGTTTTGTGGGCTGGACACAAACGAGACGTGTCTTCTTTAGTTTTAATCATCTCCACGGTGCACCTTTGTTTTGCTTCTCCCGCAAACACTGGAGGAACCGCTAATATGCTTTTTTCACGTAGTAATGGAGCTGAATATAATGAAAGCTTGCGCTATGCATCCCACTTAACTCATTTTCAGCAATCCGGCTTCAAGTCTTCAAGTCTTCAAGTTCAAGTAAATGCAGACTTATTACATTGGACGCCTTTACCATCTTGCTGAGGCTCTGGAGCTCTTATAACAAAACAAGATGGCATGCATCGGGTTTCGTTATTTCCAAGCTCTTTTGCAATCTCGCCGTAAATGATGTATGACCTAAATGAGCTTTTAACTTTCCGCTTAAACAACAGGTAGGTTTACCCGGGACGGTTTTGCTTCGCGTACATCCTGTGTCATGCACGTAACAGTGCATGATGCATCAAACCTGGAAACATTCAAACGAAAAAACTTCTATGACGCCACAATTCGCTAACGCGCGTGCTCCCAACCAGTACACCAGCGGTGCAGCCAGGGCCTTGGCAAGGGGAAGGCACAGGGATGAAAGAGGGCCTCCTCACAGTGAAAGTCCCCACAAATCGTCGGAGATGACCAGCTGTTATTGAGGACATGTTTTTTCCATATATGTATATATATATATATATATATATATATATATATATATATATATATATATATATATATGTGTGTGTGTGTGTGTGTGTGTGTGTTGTCAGTGTCCATTCCATGGCCCCTTCATTAATACGCCCGTCGGAATAAGTGGATAAAAACAGAAACGAAAGAAAAGGAATCTTTGATGCCCGCTCAAAACCTAGAAACTTTCACCAGCGGCCTTCCATAAAGCCCTGTGTCACTCCTGCTCCACCAGGATTCTGGGTGCGATATATATATATATATATATATATATATATATATATATATATATATATATATATATATAGATCCAAGAAGAACACAGCCGAGCGTACCATTACACTTTTGGCACCCGGAGCGCACGTTCAAACAAACACGAGCACACTGTGACCCCAACCCAACACAGGAGCCCCCCATTGTGTCAGGAACCCCGAAAATTGCAAATCACGGACCCGGCCTCGTTTCTGCTTGGGGAAATGGGTCTCAAAGGCTTAGACATGGAGCCGACTGTTCGGTGTTCGTGGACTTTGACCGACTTAGACACCCGCGTTGTCTCAGGGGTCCCCAAAACGGTGCATCTCTGAGGGTCTCTGATGCTTCAGGCCACGATTCTACGGACCCCGATCCTTGATGTGACCTACAGCCAGTCCTTCGGCCCCTTACGCTCTCGCAAGCGGGCCTTTGATAATCGGTTCCAGTGGGCCGCCCGGGTCCCTCTTTAGCCCTCATCAAACACTTCCCTTGGTCGGCTCGGGCCCTTGCGAGCACAGAGCCCTCTGTTAGGCTCTGTGGGCCCCCTACAGATACAAGGCCCCTGACCAGTGTAAATCACTGACCCTGGCTTTATGGCTGATTGGGAAGTGGTTCCCAGGTCCATGCCGACACCAGGTCGGCTATGCGGTACAGTGGTACCTGACCAACATTTAGCCCCATATCGGCTCAGGGGGTCCCCGATCGGCGCAAAGGGCCCTCTGACCATTATATGAGGGTTCATAATTGCAGGTCTGGCCCCTGAATAAGACTCCGACTAGCCCTTTATGCCCTAGGCCCTCCAAACGGGCCTTTCATCGTCGAACTCGGTGGGCTTTCTAGGCTCTTCGGACCTCTCGAACACTGCCTCCTGCGGGCCCGGGGGCCCTTGACAGCACGGGGCCCCAATAAGGCGCTGTGGGGTCCCGAACAATGCAAATCACCGGCCCCGACTTTTTCTTTGCTTGGGAAATGGGCCCTTAGGCCCATGCCGCCACGGAGCCCACTGTGCATTACTGGTGGCGTCTGACCAAAATGTAGGCCCTTATCGACTCAGTGGGCCCCTGATCAGCACGCAGGGCCTTCTGGCCGACATTTGAGTGCCCGCCCCCCCCCCCCGGCCCTGTTGAGTATATATATATATATATATATATATATATATATATATATATATATATATATACATATATCACAACTTGACAACACTCGGCTCTCGGAATGCATCAGCCTCCGCTTCCGCATCGGTAACAATCTGTTAGCAGCTGCAATGAATCATTTAATCGGCGTAGTAGCCACAGCAGATGGTTTGGAGTATGTAAATATCCTGGTATGGTATAAATACCGAACAGTGCAGATTGTTTGGGAATCGTACACTGAATGCTTTAATGTCCTTTCCAAGGCTAAATGTCTGCAATACTCATTTACTAAAGGCTTTTTGGTAACATGGCTCACATTTATCGACGTGGTCGCAGATGACACTGCCGCTCCGTGCGTGATATTCGCCATCCGTTTATCTTGACTTTTTAACCAAACAGGCCTCCCCTACGCCAATCATGTCGTTCACAGTAATATTTTGACCAATCATAGCGCTTCAGCAAGGAAAACCTTTAACTGCACTGCGTGTTCGATCACGTTGCAATAATACGTGGAACTTCAATGGATAAACAGCCCTCTGCTTATTCCAGAGGTGTCGGCCCTTGCACTGGGGGCCGAGGAGTTGAGTGGGGAGTTTTTGTACATCAAGCAGGCATACTCTTTAGTCTGACAAGTACATACAAGAAGTTTTGCCCTATTTGGTAGGTACTGAGTGAATGTTTGTGTACTCCGTGCGGTTTCAATGGGTTCCAGGCGGTGTTCAGCGCAGTTCTGAAGAACTGCGCTGTGGGTGGCTTAGTTATTCGGCTAGGCCGAGCCAGAGTCAATTTTTTGTACGGAATTAAATCCAGTCAGTGTTCGCGTCTTGTAAACATGATGGTAATTCAGTTCTCAGCCATATGATAGGTAGGTATTTCAGTTCTCAACCATATGGTTGGTAGGTGGTAAGGATTACAGTAAAAAACAATCCACTTTTAATGATTTAAGCCATGGTGAAGCAAAATGGAAGCTGTGATATTCCTAGATAAGACAATATATAATAGTTTTAGCTTTATTCCTCAGAGAAAACAGAGAATGGAGATGTAGTGGGGTTGAATGTTCGTAACTGATATTCATCTGTGATGCAGATGTGATGTGCCAACAAAATTGTGGGAGGTGCTTGTTAGGTCCTTGGCTGCTCTGGCTCAATTTTTGAGTTGTGCTGAGAATGTGTGTGCTCATCATGAGAAATATGTCAACCAAGTGGATCTTAAATATGGATGTGGAATGAAACCCGGAACAAATTGCTGTCTGTTTTTCATTCTATCATGAACAGTTCTGAATTTGAAGAAAATACTGCACATGCACAATCTGGGAAAGAGAATGTGGTCAAATATTTGGCTCAGGTATTCTGTAGCAGTTAGAAGGCTGGTGAATGCCCAGCTGGACTGCACACATTCAAAAATAACCTTTGACAATGACTAAAACCGCAGGTGATGCCTTTCCCCACAGCCCTACTGACACCATGCTAGCTATACAATTGCCTTACAGTGTAGTTATTTTGGAGTGATGTTCAAGTTGGCTGTATGCTTGTCAAATTTATGATTTCCCTGGGGTGCAGTCATTCAGAGCCATGTTTCACATCTGGCTTTAGCACTGGCTTTGTGTCATTTTAATAGGTGGGGATGGCATCACAATTTTCAGCTGTATGCCAAATGCAAGGTTCTCACAAAGTCCCGATTTTGGGCATCACACAATGAAAACACTGCATGAAAGCAAAGCCTGATACAGACACCAGAAAAGCCTGATAGAGAACTTCACTCCATATATTTCTTTTCCCCAAAAAACTTGACCACTAAATTGCACCATCCATAACATATTTCAGTGGAAAATTCAAGAAATGCCTCCTGAATGAAATCTATAAGCTGAAGGTCAATGTAAGCACTCATTTTCACAGATGTCCAATCAATCTAGTTTATTACAAAATTTGACCAACTCTATTTAAGTCTATATTGTGACAACTGCCAAACTGTAGTTTATTCAGGAAGTAGTACACTCTTGAACTAGACACTCAACCTGCACAGCATGCAAAGGGCTCATTAGCTGGCAACAAGCCATACACAGCATGCAGCCTTGGGAGCCAGCATAAGGGCCATGCAGCACACAGCAACGACCATGTCCATGACTACATGAGCCAAGCAACCATCATGCAAGCCACTACCATCATGCAAGCCAGTACTGCATGTGACACCAACAGCACATGCACAATCACCAAGGCATGCACACGCAACATGTCACAATATCTACTTGGTTATTTTTGTTTCTCTTGGTCTCATGTGAGTGTGATGCAGCTTCATTTTTCCTCTCTTTTTAAGTCATCTTTAAAAACATCATCTGTAGCTTAAAATTTTGATAATTTCTGTGCAAAATTATCCAACTTCAAGCTTACAAATATTTCATACATAACTTGGATTCATTCACCAGCTGCCTAAACATGTTTGGCACCACCCAAGAAAGAACAATTTGTGGGGAATGAAGGAGACAATTTGAAGTACCAAACTCATTTTTACTGCCATTTTTGCTGTGCGAAACCCTCAGTTAGCCATTTTTTGGTTCATAGTGGGGCTCGTTAATGACAAATCTAAGCCACTCCAGTTTCAGTACCTCACAACATTGTATTATCTTGCTGTACATAGCTTTGGCATGGACCTGATGCAGCTAATACAGAAGTGTTTGTTAGCAAAATGCATTTTAGCTTGTAGGCTTGTGGGCATGGTTGTTATTTGTATCTTATGGGTGGATTGCATGACCCTGTTTGTTAGCAAACCGTGCAAGATATACTGACTTTTCATGTAGGGGGAGTGGAAAGAAGCCTGCCCCTAAAATGCAGTTTCTCCTGTAGAGTGACTAATTGCAAACCTAACCTGCTTTCATCATATTTGTTACCAGATGTGTTCAGTTCCTGTTTAAATGTATCAGGTTTTGTTCATAAGACAAATTGTGATTCCATGGTTTTGGTATGGTTTTGAGCAAATAGACCATTCCATTTGAAATGTGAAGCCAACATCTCAAACTTTAAGTCACTAAATATGAATGACCAAACCTTAATGGATGCCCGTGTTGCACCTGAGACTGCAGCAAAAATGGTTTTGTGGCCATCTATAAGTTATATTTGGAGGAGAAAGAATGTTTTGTGGAACATACTCACCATTGTCCTTGACAGAGGCTAACCATGACAATCAAAATAAGTTGTTCAAGGTGACTTGAGGGGTTTTGACTTGTGTGCTGTTAACTGTCTGCTGTCAACAAGCTGACATGAATTAATTGAACCAAAATACAAGTTGAAAACAGCTAAAAATGAGCTTTATCATGTTTTTATCACAAGTCATGTGGCAAGAAATAGTTGAGGTGACTTAGGATGATGTTCAGCATATGGGCTACTCTGAGGTGGCCTAAGTTGGTTAAATTTGTGACAAGTGGCAGTAGGAACTTTGCAAAAATCAGTGACTCACAAATCCTGCTGTGACACAAATATGTTAGACAGAATGAGAAGGTTGGGCTTCTTTAGGTTAAGCCTAGTTAGGTTACATTCATGGAAATAAGCATTGTTATTGTGCAAGAAACAATGACATGATATTCATACTTCCTGACCCTGTCTGAACAGAAGCTGGAGGTATTGCTGTGGTATTTGATTTGGTGATGTGCTGACATGGAGGAGTCCAAGGTTTTCTATTTGAATGCTTTATGCTTTTTGCATTTTTGCTTGCTGTTTTTTGTTGTTGAATTCCTTTGCTTTCTTTTGCATTAAAAAAATTATGTGGAAGGGAAGCACAAAGTACAGCATAAAGACATTGGTGCTACATAGTTTTTTATGTTCATTACACTATTATGAAATGCTATTATTTAATGCATTATTTTTCACTGTCATGGGCTGGAGTGTTATAAAAACACTTTTGTCATGTTTCTGATATTACATTCATGCCAATTTGAAATGCAAGTATTTGTTTGCTTGTGCATCTCTCACTGACTCATAAGTTCCAACATTGTAATTTGAACTTCCCACCCTTCTATGGCCTTGTGATGTATTGTTTCACTCCCACCCTAGTTCAATAGCAGTTCCAGCTCACTGTCCAGAAGGAGGCACTACAGATTGCTGAAGACCACAAACTGTGATGAGTGGATGCAAAGGCATGAGCTCTTTGTAAGCATGCTGCCGATACCGGGATGGGCTGGGTTAGCCCGCTCATGGTATAATTTTGTCCTTGTTCAAGTGGTATTCGCTGGCATAGCGGCCTCGCTCATAACACAAGTAATCGAAACACGACCTTTCGTTTATTCACGGGTGACGGTACATGTCGTAGCTCTAGTGGTGGCGTCACCAAACATGGCACGAGACTGACGAGCTGAGGTCCAAACAGTGGTGCTAGGGCGACAGTATACCGAGGAATTGGGATCTGAATTTGGAAACAGTATGGTCGGTACGGCCACCGTGGGCACGTTATCCTCCCTCCCCCCGCCCCCGCCAGTGGCCAAGCCCCTGGGATCTGGTGGATCGATGATGGTATTGGGAGCACCAGTCGGCTTCCTTTGTGTGTTGATGCACAAGTCAGTGACGTCATCAGTTTGTCCGGGCCACCTGGTTATTTGCTTTCATAGTTGCGTTTATTGAGTTCGTGCCTACCTTTCTATCTTGTGGTGCGTCTGGCTTTATTAATCAGCGGCAGATTCGCAGATGTGACCAACACCATGGGTTGTCATTTGACTGAGTGCAGCAGCTTTTCGGGATATTTTGGTACAGCAGGTCCTGAAGCAACACTATCCTGGAAAAGTGGTGACATCGTAGTTGTTCTAAGCATTTTCTGCGTCTGGCGATAAAGGCGAATTTTGCGGTCTCATGGAAGTTTTGGTCTGCTTGATATGGTAGTATGGATCACTCGATTTGTAGGCTAAGGACCGTTTATTGTCACACGGTGACATGGGTTCTGCCCAGTTACGCACATATGTGGACAAGCTCTCCTTTCATACGTATTGTAGTGTTCGTTGTTTGTTTAGTTGGCGACATCGGTCGTAAAGCAATGCTACCAAGACCGGCGGGCTGAGCGCTCGGCCCTGGCGGCGGCCGCCTGAAACAGTGAGCGTCAGCGCCAGCTGTCTGTTTCCTGTTTCAGGCGCCGCCGCCATGGCCTCGCGCAGTCTCACCGACGTCTTCCTGCTGATGCGCAACAACGCGCAGCAGACGCGTCACATGTACTCGGCGCACGGCACGTCCGACTCGGAGGCGCTGGTGGCGCGCGAGGCCGACCTGGAAGCCGGTGCGCCGCCGCCGCCCTGGCTGGCCACCGTGCAGCAGGTGCAGTTTGCCGCGCGCGACGTCCAGGAGAGGCTGCACGAGCTGGACGCGTTGCGCCAGCGCCACCTGACGCGGCCCACGCTCGACGATAGCACGGCCGATGAGCAGCAGATCGAGGCGCTCCAGCACGACATCACGGCGGCGCTGGCACGCGCACAGCGCAGCCTGCTGCTGGTTCAGCGCGCCGGCCGCGCTGAGCCGCCGCCGGCCGCGCGCCTTTGCCGCCAGGTGGTGCTGGCGCTGGCCACGCGGCTGCAAGAGCTGAGCGGCGAGTTCCGCAGCTCGCAGGGGCAGTATCTGCGCCGGCACCAGCAGCGCGAGCAGCGCTCGCAGAGCTACTTCGACGCCATGATGCTAGAGGAGAGCGTGCCGCCGGACGCGGGCGAGGAGGACCGGGCGTTCATGCAGCACGGCGCGCCGCTCAGCGAGCGCGAGCTGCTCCAGCTGGAGGAGAGCAGCGCGGCGCTGCAGCAGCGCGACCGCGAGGTCCAGGAGCTGGTGCGCTCCATCACTGAGCTCAACGTCATCTTTCGCGATCTCGCCAGCATGGTGGCTGGTCAGGCACAGCTCGTCGACCGCATCGACGTCAGCGTGGACAACACCCAGGTGAAGGTGACGCAGGGCCTGCGGCAGCTGCAGAAGGCCGACCAGTACCAGCGGCGTGGCCGCAAGATGTCCTGCATCTTCGGTCTGGCTGGGCTCATCGTGCTGCTCCTCATCATCCTCATCTCGGTGAAGTCATAGACCAGCGGCGCCGGGCAGCGTTGACGTGCAATCGGAAGCGATTGTTCGAGGCTAGGGGTGCTCGGAGGGGAAAGAGGCTGGCGACTTGCCAACTGAAGCAGACTGGTCGTGCGTCCCGGGCGGCGTTCATAGGAGCGGCTGTGCCTATTGTCGCTGTTGACCGTTTCCGATGTTTTCCTTAAAGCCGCCCTCCTGCGTTCTTCTCCATTCAAATATTGCGTAGGAATGGATGCGGCTCGATTGCTAGTGGCTAGTGACCGTTGAAGTGATGGTAGCGTGCTGCAGTTGGCGGATCGATAGTGGCGTGGCGCGTGGTAATTGGTCGACGTTGCTTTTACCAGGCTTTCGCTGGTGCATTCCGGATGATTGCCGTCAAGGCGTACACGGGCTCTGGAACGCCCTGTGCATTCCTTACTGATACAAAGGCGACGTTGACCTCAATATGGTCAATGATGGACGTGCGCCTCAAACTAACCTTAGCTGAAGACAATGTCAACTGCTCTAATTTGACTGTTTTATTCAGCTCCTACAAATAGGCAGACGCATTGTTCATTGTACCCGACTTACCTGAAATCACTGGACTATAAAAACACGCGTGTGAATGACATGAGGTATTTGAGCAGTGTAAATTTTACGCACCGTAGTTTCCAGGACTTGGTCAGGATACAAACACTAGGAGACTCAAAAAGTGGCTCCATGCGTATGAAACCATTTCGGGGAGCCACCAAAACGTCCAGGATTGCAGCGTCTGGTGTTCATACCGTCCAAGATCGCAACGTCCAGTGTTCATAACGTCCAGCATGCCCCATTTCGTGCCCATTGGGGGCGTTTATAAGGTCCAGGCGTGCAACGTCCAGATTCGCAAAGTGCAGAGTTGTAAAGTCCGGTCCAGAGCTCCAACAGAGGCTTCAGCCAAGACTGAAGACCCCGCGCACATCCCGATTTAGGCTGAGGGTCCTTTCCGTCCACTTTCTGATTGCCTACCGGCTACTATTGACACACATGATACACTGGTCTCCTCTCTGACGCCGAAGGCCCTCTGACCGGGATGGTTGACCCTGGATCAACGCGGGGCCACTCAACGACCCAAAAGGTCCCAAGGGTAGCGAGTTAAATAAACGGCACAGGGATCCCAGTTCGACGCATTTGGACGCTGAAGAAAACGGGCAGAGGCACCCTGTCCGGTGCTGGTCGCCTGATTGATACGAGACACTTCCATTAAGACACCCGTCAAGAAGGAGGGGGCCAAGGAGGAAGAGGGGGGGGGGGGGGGGGCGGGAGGCAGCTCCGGTCCAGCACGGGCGAAGTGCTGGGATGTCCGACGTGTCAGGGGCCTCGGGCTGTGACGCGAAAATGGCAGCACACCCGACTGAGCTGGTGGTGTTTCGACCGTGGACGGGCTACCTCACCGACGGGCCTCGCGCGCGTGTGGCGGGGCTACGTTTTCGGACGATGGACGGCGCGCGCGGCGTGCGCTCTTCATTTGGCGGCCGGGCTGCCTCGTTCGCCGGCCCGCCACGGGCGTGGCTGCCGGCCGGACCGTCAGCTGGGCAGCCTCTGGGCGGGCCTGTGTGCCCGGGCTCCGCGTCCAACCGATTGCACATTATTATTCCCACATATGTACAGTGATTGAGCGGAAGCATTGCGAACTTGGTGGTCGTCGGTTCGTTTGTCGGACGGGCTGTAACACCGATCGAGGCTTAACGTCTCACCGGCTGTCACGGCCATTTCGGGTCAGAACGCCTCTATTGCGTATTTATCAGGCATTAGGTACGTGGGATGCGGTAGTAGTGTGGCCAGGGCCCCATCCCAGAACAGAAAAGTCCGGAGACGAGCACCCTAATCACTAACCAACATGCCCCCATTGCCCCTCTGAGGCGCGCCCTGCACCCGTCTCGATAAACTCCAGACTGGTGCTGCTGGATCCCAAATGCTACACTCAGGAGGTTCTGAGGCGTAAAAGGAATAAAGCGTGTTAAGGTTGATGAAGTGGATGGCGAATGCAAGCTCACGATTCTTCCAATTTATCCCGCTTATATATGGCAAACTAGCTCAGTGACATATACTCAGCTCCACTGTTGAGATGGCGAATCACCAACGCCTTTCAGCGTGTTTTGCATGACCTGTGGCAGGCGGTGAAATACGTTCGCAGTCAACGCTTGCTTTTTTACTCCCTATTTACCTGCAACCGGGAGTGCGGTTCCGCATTCAGTTGCAGCAGTCTCATCCCCCGCCGTGATTTGGGTTGCAGTCTGCAGATTTATGAAAAGCGAGCCAAATTCGGAGAGAAACCAAGCTGTTGGCATGTTATCGCGGTGCTCTTCGTTGTTTTTCATCGCTCAGCCAACCAACTTATTTTGGGAAACTACGCCCCCGTTTTAAAAGGACCTAATTGAAACGAATTGTTTGTAGGCTGGGCCATTGAACGTGTCTGACCATGGAGTAGTATCCGGATTTAGCTGATGAGACGGGCCCCCACCCTCTATTTGAGAGGAAAGGCATGTAAAGTTCGGAATAAGCCCTGTTTGTGAGAGCGTGTGAAAGCATTTGCAATTGGAGAAGGGAGGGGAAGCAGCCAAATAAACCACCAATAATATAGGTTAGCGTGGCAGGAGCTGGAGATCTACATGCGCGTCTACCTGGAGCACTCGTCAAATCAGTCAGCCCTACACATCAGTCATCAATTCCTGAACAAAAATTAGTTGGGAAACATCACCAACACATACAGTAAACAACGGAACCAAGTACCGCGGATTTTATTCATAGCCCGCAATACCAAACAGCGGGCACCCGAAATGCCTTCCACGATTACCGTGCAGCTACTGCCGAGTAACCGGCTACTTCCGATGTCACGGGCTAGAGATCAAAGTTTTGAATTCTTTAATGCGCCTGCTGCCGAGGTCGTGCTGACGCGGCACAGTTTGTGTGCTCCAACAAAGCGTTGTCCACATCCATCACAGCCGCTCAACTAGGGCAGCGATGTACCGCATGACGTCACTCGTCGGGTGAGACGGGCGAAATCGGCTACGGTAGCCCTCTATCGGGCGATATCCAAACCATCATGTGAAGGGCTGCGATGCGCGATGCCCCGCCGCGATGTGCGATACTTTCCCCGCACTGAGCGGCGGGGTGACGGTCTGGCGTCGCCGCGCCGCCGCGATGTGCGATACTTTCCCCGCACTGAGCGGCGGGCTGACGGTCTGGCGTCACCGCTCCGCCGCGATGTGCGATGCTCTCCCCGCACTGAGCGGCGGGGTGGCGGTCTGGCGTCACCGCTCCGCCGCGATGTGCGATGCTCTCCCCGCACTGAGCGGCGGGGTGGCGGTCTGGCGTCACCGCTCCGCCGCGATGTGCGATGCTCTCCCCGCACTGAGCGGCGGGGTGGCGGTCTGGCGTCACCGCGCCGCCGCGATGTGCGATACTTTTCCCGCACTGAGCGGTCGGACCGGGAAACCGCTAAAGACCCTGGGGTGCCGGACATATCGAAGGATGGACATCATCGCCCTCGCCTCCTACCCCACAGGAAAGCTGTTTGTTTACCTCGCCAGTCGAGCGTGGTGCGACCGTACATCTTCCCAAGCGGCAGAACTCCTGCCCTGCCGTCATCGGCGGGGGTCCGGCTGCAGAGGACCCGTTCGTGTGCGGTGGCCCGCCCTGCGGGTCATGGTGGGCGATCGCGCCAAATCAGGGGCCCTAACTCTGCCCTCTGTCTTGCAGTGAGCGATGGCGACGTACCAGGAGTTTATCCAGCAGCAGGAGGACCGGGACGGCGTGCGCCTGACGTGGAACGTCTGGCCGTCCAGCCGGCTGGAGGCCACGCGCCTGGTAGTGCCCGTGTCGGCACTCTATACCCCGCTCAAGGAGAGGCCAGGTGGGGCTGGCGCCGCGGACGTGCGCACGGGCGGCCCCACGGCACGTCCACAGCCGACCTGTGTTCAGCTGGAACACTAGTGTTGTCTGCACGAAACACCGACCGTGGCCTGCTCGTTTGGTTCCTCCAGCATTACCAGACCTCTTGCCGGAGGCTCCGGTCCTCCAGCATTACCAGGCCTCTTGCCGGATGGTTTGACCGGTTCATTATCACCATACCCCACGCCGGATGATCTGACCGGTTCAGTATCATCAGATCCCTGGCCGGATGGTTGGGTCAGTTCGGCATCACCAGACGTCTGACCGTCCGGCGCGACGTAGTCATCTGACGTATAGCCTGACCCCTGTCTGACGGCCTCGCCTGTCGTCGCCAGACCTCCAGCCGGTGCAGTATGATCCCGTGGTGTGCACGCGCACCAACTGTCGCGCCATCCTCAATCCGTGCTGCCAGGTGGACTACCGCGCCAAAATCTGGGTCTGCAACTTCTGCTTTCAGCGTAACCAGGTGAGTGTTGCCGTGGCTCGTGTTTGGTGATATGAAACGTAACTGCACGGATAGGTTTAAGAAGGCAAGTGGATGCAATGTTACTGAGGGCCGAGTTGGCTAATTCCCTGGTACGAACAGACTTCGAGGTCTGCTTAACATGTCTAACTTTTATACCGTCTGCCCAGTCTGTGCTTTCCGTTCGCGAGGCTTACTAAGGTTCACTGACCGAAATGGAATGCGATAAACCTGATGTTATTCGTTTATTTTCTTCAGTTTCACTTAGTTTGCATGTAATTAGGTGTGTTGGATGGCCCTTGAAATGTAATAATGTATGAATAAAAAGCCATTTGCGTGTCGTATTACAGTGCGTCATTTTCCAACATGGAAGTGCCATCCAGCCGTAATTATAGTGCTGCTCATTGATGTGGCTGGTGTCGGAACCGCCGGCGCGAGCGTGCCGCCGACCGATAGGTGTGGTGCGGCGCGGCGCCGGTGGCGCTGCGGTCTGGCGCGCGGGGGCCGTGTGTGACGTGGACTGGCCTCGCGCGCCGCCAGTTTCCACCGCAGTACGCCTCCATCACGGAGCAGCACCAGCCGGCCGAGCTGATCCCGCAGTTCTCCACCATCGAGTACACCATCACGGTAGGTCCGCCGTGCTGCGACGCCGGCCATGGCGGACCTGGCGCGGCTTGCGTCAGTGGCGTGACGGGGCCTTCCCCGATGTACGCCGAGTGCGGCGCTGTGATGCGGCCGCCAGACTGCGAGGCAAGGCACACCCTCGTGGAAAGTCCTTCACAGTGTGTGTGGAGTCCATCACTTAGACACTCCCGCTGTGGCACAAGGCACTGACGACAGGCTCCTCGCCGTTGCCCATGACACGCCAGACCGATTGCACGCACGGGTGGCACGACTGTGGTTCGTCCGTCACACGAGCGCAGGGTGGTAGGTGCAGGTTATGCGTGGCGGTGTGTGGTTGGGCGGCGCTTCACTGTCCTTCGACCGACTCTGGGCGGATCTGCTCGCCAGCCTGCAGTGCGGTAGATGCAGCGAGTCCGTCTACCCCACTTGAGGATGTGACTGCTACCGGGTCACACGCCGGCCCGACCAGTGCAAACACTGATACCTTCGGTGGGATAAGGACCCGCCACGTGTCGTCCCTATGCACCGCTGCGGCCTGCTGGGACGCAGCCACATGGCATGGGGCCCGAACCCGCCGCGTGTCGCCCCCACCGACGGTCGCGCTGGGAGGGACCGCGACCGTCCCCACCGCGACTCTCCCGGCGCCGGTCTGTCGTGCCGCGCCGTGACGCTGCGCCCGTCCGTCCCGGCCCCGGCAGCGGGCGCAGTGTATGCCGCCCATCTTCCTGCTGGTGGTGGACACGTGTGTGGACGAGGACGAGCTGGCGGCACTGAAGGAGTCGCTGCAGATGTCGCTCAGCCTGATGCCACCCAACGCGCTCGTCGGCCTCATCACCTTCGGCAAGATGGTCCAGGTGGGTGTGAGGACGAGTCGCTGGACGGCGGTCAAGCGGCAGAGCACACTGGTGTTGGCAGAGAGGCTCCCCGCGACTGTTGCTTCGGCCGTCGCTGGAAGCGGAGTCGCAACAGGCCTGTCGTCTGTGAGTGACGTGCTTGTGACATCATAGGCAACGAGCTCAGACAAGTGTTTTGCCATTGAGAGACTGGCGGGACTGATCTGCGCCAACGTGAACTTACCTGGCGCTGAGATGGAAGAGCTGCGCCGAACACGTGCCATATATTCATGAACCGTTTCCAGCAAAAGTTTCATCTCGCAGCTGGCGGCAGTGTGGTACCGCCTGTAACACGCGGCCGCGCGGCAGGTGCACGAGCTGGGCTGCGACGGCTGCTCCAAGTCGTTCGTGTTCCGCGGCACCAAGGACGTGACGGCGCGCCAGGTGCAGGACATGCTGGGGATCGGACGCGGCGGCGCGCCGCAGCAGGCGCGCGCGCCACAGCAGCCCGGCCAGCCGCAGCAGCCGCAGCAGCAGCAGGCGCAGCTCAATAGGTTAGCTGGCAACCAGTGAGTGCATGGCGCTGGCGGAGGTGGCGGTCACCGTGGCGTGTGTCGGAGGCTGTACCCGGCCGCCATGTCGGAGGCTGGATCCTCGCGATCGTGGCTGGGGAGGCTGAGAGACGAGAGTCGAGCTGGGTGATCAGTCTAAAGAGGAGTTAGTTACCCGACTCGTCGAAAGAGGAGTTGCGTCAGCCGCACCTCGGTTGACATTTGATGGCTCGGGAGGACAAGCACAACGGATGCCTATGGCGGGACACAAACACACGCACTGCAGTTGTGTCTCTATACAATCTGCGGTGCGGTCGTACTCACAAGTCTTACGTGATGTACGTCGCGGTACGTCGCGGTCTGCAAGTGTGAAGACCTTTGGATCCATCCTATTGGGTGGTGGTACAGACTACGCGGTTTGCTTGCGGGTTCGGATCTGGGCCAGTTTTGCAAGGGAATTTTGTTACAGTCATAGCATGCTGCTGAACCTTACTGGGGATGGTATACTCAGTCTTAAATGAGAGCCTGAATTTCTGTTGCGTAACTGCCACCTTGTCATTTGCGTTGTATTCAACCTCGTCTCTTGTACCAACGCCGTTGTGTTGGTTGGGTGATGGGTGCATGAACTTAAAAACATCGGCACACAAAACGGTGACGGACCAAGGCCACGCCTTCTTTTGTGTGTAAGCTCATGATTGCGAGACCCACATGGCTGTTTTTTTGTTCCTTGGCACTGAGTCTCACAGCTTCTGATGCGAGAATTGGGCGAATTTTGCGCTCATGACAAAGTAAATTATATATTTAATATTTAGGTTTACATAACCATAACTATATATATATATATATATATATATATATATATATATATATATGCATGTCATCGGAGGCATCGTCGTCGTCAAACTTTGATATTCAAACCAGTGACGCACAGGCGCGGTTTCATCCCAGCGTAGTGCATCGCCAAGCCCCCATGTACCCGCTGTGGCCCCTGCCCGGGGAGCCTGACCTGTCTTGCCGCCGCTGCTGACCCGCCCGGCGTCGGTGCTAGATTCTTGCAGCCGCTGCACAAGTGCGACAGCAACTTGACGGACCTGCTGGGCGAGCTGCAGCGCGACCCGTGGCCGGTGCCGCAGGCCAAACGTCCGCTGCGCTCAACCGGCGCCGCGCTCTCCATCGCCGTCAGTCTGCTCGAGGTCAGTAGCTGTCCATAACGCGCCGCGCCACTAGCTGTCCAGCAAAACCCCGTCTGCACTCGAAATGCGAGTAGTCATTGCTGATTGGCGAAAATAATGCACGTGACACTGGCCGATTGACACGTTCTGTGCTGGTTTTAACAGTGCCATCTGGCGCAGCCTAATTTGACGGACGCGATGCATTTGAGAGTTAACCAAGATTGAGCTGTACATGGCGCCTGATAACGACATGGTGTGGTATGTCGCGCCACAGATAGGGCTAGTGTATCTCAAGTCTTTCCTGTCTTTCCTCTGCTCGCTTGCTTTTCTGTTCTCTGCTCCCGGACTGGTACGTGCAACTGTTCTCTGATCTACAGGTGTCATTAGGGATTGACTCCTCCTCTAAGGAGCCGTTCGCGAGGGTAAACGCCTGTCGGGCAGCCTGTGCTCGTGCTGTGTTGTCCCGGCCTCGCGCCATTGGGCGCCCAAGTCACGTGCAATGCCCGCCACTTTGTGACGTCCCGATCCATGTTCGGTTTTGGCATAACAACGGCAGACATAACTGGATTGCATGACTAACTCCTTACATGGGATGTTGGGCTTGAGTATCATTACCACATAGCTCTGCTTATTTCTATGGTATCCAAAGTGGTTTGATGGCTGTTTCCATCTTTGGAAATACCAAGTCATGTACAGTGCTACCATTTTAAGCTGGTTTTGGCTGGGATGTGGTGGTTTAGTATCATGGTGGACTACCTGTTCTTGGTGGTGGCTATCGTTGCGAGTTTCGTCGGGACTGGGATATGGTGATTTGGTATTTGTTTGTTTTATTACCTGTTTTTTATGTAGGGTATCTTTACAAGCTTCGTAGATCGATTAATCAGGAAATCCTCATGCACATTCTTATAAGCATGCACTCATTAATGGCATATGTATTCCAGTATGGCTTTGGTTCTCCTCCAGTCAGTGCTTTGGTCTATTTTCCCATCTAATGTCAACACCATCTGAGTTGATTAATTTTGTACGTTCTTTTCTGTCGAACATCATTTTGCTCTGATCTTTCTGCCTTCCTATTCTTGGCCTTCTCGTCACTGACTCAGTATTCACCGTTACCGGCTGGTAGAGCCGGCCTTGTTGCCGGCCCGGCCGCCGGGCGGCGCGGTGTGGCGTCCCGGGCCGGGCCTGACGTCCATTGGCACGGCGCGCTTTCAGTGCACATTCCCCAACTCTGGTGGGCGGATCATGCTGTTCGTGGGCGGCGCGTGCTCCCAGGGACCGGGCATGGTGCTCAACGATGATCTCAAGAACCCCATCAGGTGAGCTCCCCCCCCCCCCCGCCCCTCGGACGGGGTGCCGGCGGCCGGCGGCGGCTGGGACGCTCGCCTCTAGTGAGCAGCTGGTGATCTCTGGCCATCAAGCTGGCCGTCCCTCGAGGGTCAGTGGGATGTGAGGGTGCGTCAGCTGCAGTTATCAGCCGCATTGTGGCCATCAGCTGCAGATATCAACCTTGGTGTGGCCATCAGCTGCAGATGTCAACCGCAGTGTGACCGTCAGCCAAGCCATTTGTCTCTTGGTTACTGCTGCCAATGGAAGTTTGCTCCCATTGGTTCTGGCAGACCTCGCGTGACGCTCTTTGTCGCCCGTGCGCCGTCCATTTGTCGCACAAGGCCGGACTCTGGCGAGGCCGCGCGTCCAATGCTTCAGTTTTTCTTGGCCAGTGCGATGATGGTGCCAAGCACGTGACCGCAGAGCCTCAGCTCAATCCTCAGCCCGCTCATTTCGGCCCGCTGCTGCAGGTCGCACAACGACATCGAGAAGGACAACGCCAAGTACATGAAGAAGGCCATCAAGCACTACGAGGCGCTGGCGGGCCGCGCGGCCAACAATGGCCACGCCGTGGACATCTACAGCTGCGCCCTGGACCAGACCGGCCTCATGGAGATGAAGTACTGCTGCAACCTCAGCGGGTCAGTGGGCCTGCGGGGTGGCCACGGGCGGGGTGTCACCAGGACCAGACCGGCCTCATGGAGCTGGAGCACTGTTGCAACGTCAGCGGGTCAGCGGGTCTGCGGGGTGGCCACGGGGCGGGGTGTCATCGGGAGCACGCCGGGACGGCTAGTTCTCGGGGAGGCGCAGGCACGGCGTGCCGTCGCTGCGTCCGTGTATGGGGCGCGGCTGGTGACCGCTGCGCGTGGGTCTGGTTCGGCAGGGGTCACATGGTGATGGGCGACTCCTTCAACTCGTCGCTGTTCAAGCAGACCTTCCAGCGGGTGTTCGCGAAGGATCAGCGTAACGAGTACAAGATGGCCTTCAACGCCGTGGTGGAGGTGAAGACCTCCCGGGAGATCAAGGGTAAGGACCCACTCTGTCAGGGACAGCAGCGGCTGGACGAGCTAACCTGAACGCGACTGCGCGGGGCCGGCAACAAATCGCCGAACCGTCCGCAGCCGTGTTATTTTTACTTGATCCTTAGCAGCTGTGAGAGGGCTTCGTAAGCCACTGACTCCATGCCCCCCCCCCCCCCCCCACATTGACTTCTTATTGTCGTTTGTCTCCCCTGCGCGAGTCCTCGTATGTTGTGCTCGGTTGCCTGTGCAGCTGCCTGTATCTGGACCCCGTACTCGGTGGCAAGTCCCGGGGCGTCACTACTAGGGCTTCACCACATAAGCTGACCGTTCGCCAGTGTCGGGCTGCCTGGGACCGTGCGTGTCGATGAACAACAAGGCGCCGAACGTGGGCGAGACCGAGGTGGGCGTGGGCGGCACGTCCCAGTGGAAGTTCTGCTCGCTGACGCCCAACACCACGCCCGTCATCGTGCTGGAGGTGGTCAACCAGGTGAGGACCCGCCGCCGCGCCGGGTGCTGGAGGCGTCTGAGCACACCTCAACGTCTGAGCTCCTCACGCGTGACCCGTGCGTGGCCGTGTTCCGTCGTGTACTTTGCCTCAGTGCTTCACCGTGACCCGTGTCTCGTGTGGCACGCTGACCCGCGACCCGGCCGGCAGCACGGGGCGCCGATCCCGCAGGGCGGCCGCGGCTGCCTGCAGTTCATCACGCAGTACCAGCACTCTAGCGGCCAGAAGCGGGTCCGCGTCACCACCATCGCCAGGAAGTGAGTCCGCTGCGCCCGCTCGAGGTGCGGACAGGCACGCACACCATGCGCACGGTCCACGTCCAGATCAGCGGCCGGCTGCGGTGTGGCCGGCCGCTGTCATGAACCGCGCGAAGCGTGTCATTTTCTGGCGCTGTCGGATCACGTCCGCTGGCTGGGCCATCGTCCTCTCCTGGTCACTTGGCCACCGTTGCGCCGGCGGACGGGGCGTGGCTGGGTGCGTCGCGGGCGTCCGCGGACTCCAGGTGACGCCGGCTCCCGCCCGCAGCTGGGCCGACGCCACCACGGGCATGCAGCACATCTCGGCCGGCTTCGACTCGGAGGCGGCGGCTGTCACCATGGGCCGGATGGCCGTGTGGAGGGCCGAGAGCGCCGACGGTCGGGACGTGCTTCGCTGGGTGAGGTCGCGCTCAGCGGGCGGCGCCACGGCCGCCGCCCGGCCTCGCTGGTGGCCGGGCCGCGCGAGACCGGGCGCCGTCGGCGCCATCTGAAGACTGGTGTCCCGCCGATATGACCGGACGTAAAAAAAAACGTATCGTCTAAGCATTAGTGTGGGAGGTGTTGACTTGTTGGACATGTAACGCTTGCCTGTCAATGTTAGTTGCTAATACTTGATATATCCATATGTTGTCTCCTCTTTATTTGCCGAGTGCCGACAAAATCAGCCGCATATGCCGCTGAACAATGTGCATGTCCTGTTTTTACAAAAAAGAACGAGATGGCGCAGTGGAAACCCACTGCCGAGAACATGAACTTGGAACCCGCCTGTCGCCCATGTGAAGGGGTAGGGCAAGAGCGGACAGTCCAGGCTCGTATCTCACTGGACTGGCCCCTGCCGGCCGAGGGACGATGGGCGATGCTGTTTCTCGGACCTTGTTGCGCCTTGTGCCCGCGCGCCAACCGACATGCTATGTCAAAGACGCCACCTCCTGCCCTGACCCGACCCAACTTAACCTAACCTAATTTGACCCCACCTGACCTGGTGCGATCCGACCTGGGCTCCGCAGGTGGACCGCATGCTGATCCGGCTGGTGCAGAAGTTCGGCGAGTACAACAAGGACGACCCCAACAGCTTCCGGCTGTCTGAGAATTTCAGCCTGTACCCGCAGTTCATGTTCCACCTGCGTCGCTCGCCGTTCCTGCAGGTGTTCAACAACTCACCCGACGAGACGAGCTTCTACCGGTGCGTGCTCGGACGTCCTGTCAGGGCACGAGACGCTGCTCCCCCGTCTGGGTCTCGGACGTCCTGTCAGGGCACGGGACGCTGCTCCCCCGTCTGGGTCTCGGACGTCCTGTCAGGGCACGGGACGCTGCCCCCCGTCTGGGTCTCGGACGTCCTGTCAGGGCACGGGACGCTGCCCCCCGTCTGGGTCTCGGACGTCCTGTCGGGGCACGGGACGCTGGTCCCCCGTCTGGGTCTCGGACGTCCTGTCAGGGCACGGGACGCTGCTCGCCCGTCTGGGTCTCGGACGTCCTGTCAGGGCACGGGACGCTGCTCCCCGTCTGGGTCTCGGACGTCCTGTCGGGGCACGGGACGCTGGTCCCTCGGCTGGGGTGACACGGCGGACCGGGCTGCGCGGATGGCGGTTGCTGCGCATGTGTGAGCAGCGGCGGAAATGTGAAAATAATGCGAAGTTTATGAAGGGTGCGTAATGATGGTGGAGATTGTAACACTGAGAGAGCTATTGTATTGGATGGCCTGTTTGTCCGGACAAAACATGGAGTGTGATGCAGGCGCGACGATTTCAGGTGTTTGTCTGGTAGACATCGACGTTAGATTCATGAGTGTCCAATCACAGCAGCCACCCACCGATGTCGCTCGAGAGCACAAGTGGCAGGCTTGGGCTGCCCGTGAGCAGCAGCCGTCACAGCCGCCCCACGGCGCGCTCACGACGACCTCTGGTCCCTGCAGGCACATGCTGATGCGGGAGGACCTGACGCAGAGCCTGATCATGATCCAGCCGATCCTGTACAGCTACAGCTTCAACGGGCCGCCGGAGCCGGTGCTGCTCGACACGAGCAGCATCCAGCCGGACCGCATCCTGCTGATGGACACGTTCTTCCAGATCCTCATATTCCACGGCGAGGTGAGCCCGCTCCGAGGACGTGAGAACGCCCAGCGGCCGGCTGTCGCGTGCGTGCGCCAGCTGAAGCGCGTGGGAGACAGGCCCAGCGGAGCGCTGTCTCGTGAGAGTCACCATGTTGATGGTTTCGGTTGGCGGCACTATGCGTCGCTTGTTTGCGGTGATGCTTTCGCCTGCGCAATGAGTGGAGATGTGTTTGGCCAGCCGGCGGGGTAGTCCCGGCCTGTTGACCCGGCGGCGAGGCTGGAGCGCGGAGCCCGGCCCTGAGGGTCACCGCGTCTGTCCTACAGACGTCGCCACACCGCGGCCCGTGTGGCTGGTGACGTGCCCCACGTCTCTGTCTGTCGTGCAGACGTCGCCGCACCGCGGCCCGTGTGGCTGGTGACGTGCCCCACGGCTCTGTCTGTCCTGCAGACGATTGCGCAGTGGCGCGCCGCCAAGTACCAGGAGCTGCCCGAGTACGAGAACTTCAAGCAGCTGCTGGAGGCGCCAGTGGACGATGCGCAAGAGATCCTGCAGACGCGCTTCCCGATGCCGCGCTACATCGACACGGAACAGGGCCACTCGCAGGTGCGCGGCCCGGCACCGGCCCGACAGGCCCCGGCGCTGTCGGACCGTGCAGAGAGCCGGAGCCTCGCGCCGCGTCGGGAAGGCTCACCCGGCCGTGCTGGAGCGGCCTTTTTTACGACGCCCGCGCCTGTTGTCGCTAGGGCCAACAATTACGCCGCGGCGTAATGGCCGTCGGCGGCGCGGGATGGGGGATGTCACTGCCGCGGTGCCTGCTCCAACCAAGTCCGTGCCGCTGTGGTCGGCGTGTCGCAGCAGCCGTTACCGAACCGCCCACCGATGCGCCGCCCGCCTGCGGTGATCGGACCGGCAGATCGCAGAGCGCGCCATTGAGGAGCTGTGTCAGACCAGCGTAGGCAGACTCGTGTGTGCAGACCCCGCCGGCCACCGTGACAAACTGCTGAGGCACCCGCCACAGATGGCCTGAAAGCCCGTGGTCGCGTGACATGGCGCAGGCTGACCGGGGCGGGTATCCTGCTGACCAACAGGCGCGGTTCCTGCTGCACAAGGTGAACCCGTCGCAGACGCACAACAACATGTACGCCTACGGCGGCCAGGTGGGTGCGCTGCGCGCGCAGGGCGTGCCGCGCCGTCGGCGGGGACGGCCGGGTCCGGCTCGGCGAGGCGGCGCCCTGGCGTTGCCAGCTCCAGTCGAGTGGGCGCGACAGCCGCTGGTCTGTGCTGGTGTGCGCAGCGGTTGGAAAGCCGCTGTGTTTGTGGGGGTTGTACTCAGTGCCAGCGCCAGTATAGACGGGAGAGTGTTAGTACTCGGGGCCAGTGAAGACATCTGTAGCGCAATTTTGACGTAAGGTGTGCTTTTCGGTAGGATGGCGCCAGTTTCGTTCATGTCCCAGAGGCTGTAAAGCCTCAGCTTAGCGGGGTAACATGTCAAGCAAGGTCGAGCTGATTGATTGGGCGCATGGGACGCATTGTCAGCGCGTGTCCGAACGGCGCTTTGGCTTGTCCATCGGCGTGTCGTAGATGTTCCGCGGTGGGAAGTCGCACCAGGCTGGTGTCACGCGAACGCACAAAGCTCTCGACTCCTGGGCTGTGCCACGTCTGCGGTGTGCGTCCGCGCGTGGGCGGTCGGCGGCGGGATGGCAGGGCTCCGCGCCACCCGCCCTCCGGCTCCGCCGGTGCCCGGCCCTCCCCCCCCCCCCAGGTCACGTGACCCTGTCACCAGCTGACCTCCCCCCACAGGACGTGGCTATCAGCTCATCAGGGGTACAGTATCGACTATTTGTTGTCTCGGTGTGGGCCGGTTTCGGGGCACGCTGCATGCTCTCTGGCGGTCTCCCCCAGCTCGTCCTGCTGTGTGTCTGTGCCCTCCTCGGGCCTTTGATGCCCCGTCCTCTCTTCCTCTCCGTGTTGCTGGGACGCGGCGCTTCTGTGGGGCGCGCCGCTCCACCACTCTGGGCTGTCTGGCGCCGCCTTGGCATCGGTGTTTCCACTTCACGGACTCGCCCTGCTGTGCATAATTGGTGTGCGAGAGCGGCAGGCGGCGAGCAGCACGAGGTGACCGGTTCGGCGGCGGTGACCCTGCTCCCGCTGATCCTGCCGTCCTCCGGCGGCGCCCTCCGCGCCGTTCTCGGTCGTGGTCCCGAAGCGCTCGGTGGTGGTCGTTGAATAGGTGGTGGCGCACGCTGGTTCCTGAAAAGAGCATCCCCACCGCGATTGTGTCTCTAACGATCGTGACCGAGCTTTATCATTTGATGTGAAGTGGAAATTCAAGTGAATTGCCATCATTGGCCGTTAAGGCGGGGTGTAAGGAGGCCCTGTAGCCTAACGTAAGGTTGTATTGTTCATTATCACTTGCATTCGCGCTTGCAATGCGTTCTTGATAGAAATTGTTGTGTGATAATTCGCAAACGCTGTTGGACTAGACGCCGCACGCAATTAGTCAGTTCACAGTTAGTCGGTCTTCTAACATTCTGGAGCCATTACACTGATGTATCTTAGCTTGAGAACGTGCCTGACTGGCGCGTGATCTCCAGAAGCCGCGCCAACGTAAGGCAGGGCATGGTCAGCTGACTGGCCGCCCCCTGGCGCGGGCTCGAGGGGCGGGACCTGACGCGGCGCGTGCCGACAGGAGGGCGGAGCACCGGTGCTCACCGACGACGTCAGCCTGCAGGTGTTCATGGAGCACCTCAAGAAGCTGGCCGTCTCCTCTCAGGCCTAGGAGGCCTCCCCTGCAGCTGCGGCGCCCGTCCGATGAGACGTGGCCAGCGGTGGTGCTGGTCCAGTGGGACGACAGCGGTGGTGCTGGTCCAGTGGGACGGCGGCGGTGGTGCTGGTCCAGTGGGACGGCAGCGGTGGTGCTGGCCCAGTGACTTGGTTCAGCTATTGCCCAGTGACAAGCGATCAGCTGCACTGGGGTCGACGATTCAGTAGCGTGTGATCTGGCTGCGAGACGGTGCTGTTTTGTTGGATGTGGGTAACGTGTGATGTGAACTGCTGTTTATTAGTAGATTTTCAATCTCGCTCGTGCTATACTTTATCGTACAGTTAGACGCCTACAACAGTATGAATATACTTTGCTACGCTATACGCCTTGTCTCCTAAATATAAGGATTCAGCGCGGAAGGCGACCAGAGCGGAAGGCGACCGGAACGGAAGGCGACGGGAGCGGAAGGCGACCGGAACGGAGGGCGACCGGCACGGAAGGTGACCGGAACGGAGGGCGACCGGCACGGAAGGCGACCGGAACGGAAGGCGACCGGAACGGAAGGCGACCGAAGTCTGCCGCCGATCGCACGCGCGGGCCCGAGCAATACATACTATGATCATCATCGCGCACGGCTTGACGCGTGCGACAGCAGCTCAGAAGTCACGTGCTCTGCGCCCGAAGAATACCGACCCCGCTCCACAGACTACAGCCGGGGGGCGGCCGCGCTCGTGCGGTGTTGCGCCATTGGCCCCCTGCTGACACGGACTCATGCTGTCTAGCGCATTGGCTCAAAGCCGGCATACTAATCCTAACGGAGGTGACACTATATGACCATTTTGGTCGTATCTTGTCACGTGCATTATGTGGGGCTCTCACCGTCGTTTAAACGCAATGTGATACTGAAACTGGAACAGACTAGCATTCTGATCTGACTTGACGTCGCCATTATTTGGCTAACGTTTACTGCTTCGCCATTTGCCATGTCACGATCTTGAATACAGACAATCGTCCTCAATTTTGGGCCTTGTGCAACTTGTGCTTATTTATCCCCGGCCGGCAGGAGGCATCAGTGAGCAGGCTGCTGGCCGTCAATATGCCCATCCCTGGTGAGCAGGCTGTTGGCCGTCAATATGCCCATCCCTGGTGAGCAGGCTGTTGGCCGTCAATATGCCCATCCCTGGTGAGCAGGCTGTTGGCCGTCAATATGCCCATCCCTGGTGAGCAGGCTGTTGGCCGTCAATATGCCCATCCCTGATGAGCAGGCTGTTGGCCGTCAATATGCCCATCCCTGGTCACGTCACAGTTCTCGGTCACGCACCTGCGTTGGAATATCACATAAGCTGCCCATGATGCGCATTCAAGCTCGGGCACTAGAGCGTTTTAGGCCTTGGTAAGGTTATGACTGCGAATGGACTTTTGCAAACTGCAGATTGACAGCTAGGTTTAAAATGTCATGCACAGGCGTATGTGTGAGTCATTTCTTGAACGCCTGAAGCACTGCTAGACATGCCCCGGATTGTGATCTGCTCAATACGTCGCGCGCTGTCTCTGAACACATGCATCTACTGTAAACTATGCAAGTCGTTGGGACCAAAAGTGCCAGCGACCTGTCGGCGCATGTCTGACCTGATCCTGACCTGCTGGGGCACGTCTGACCTGATCCTGACCTGCCGGGGCACGTCTGGATTCGTCGGCTGTTCCCGGGTCCGTTCCTGATCTTCGGGCGGGAAGCGGGACTAGACCTATGCTCACTTGATGCCGAGCAGGCGACAAGCCGTTGGCCAACTCGTCTGTTGTGAGCCAGTGCGGACGAGTGACCGAACAGTAACCCGTACCTACCCGATGTTGAGCCCTATTGACCTGCTGTTAGGCGGCGACCACACAGTGATTAAGGACTGATTCGGGGCGGGTAGGCTGATGCTAGGCTACTGTCCCATGACCTGACAGCGGTCTGTTCTCACCTGAAGACGCGGGAAAATGGCCGGACACGTGCTCGCCTGATGTTGGCGCCGACCATCATGTGCAGGACGCAGAGCAGCACCTCCCGCGAGATCAGGTCACACGTGCTCGCCTGATGTTGGCGCCGACCATCATGTGCAGGACGCAGAGCAGCACCTCCCGCGAGATCAGGTCACACGTGCTCACCTGATGTTGGCGCCGACCATCATGTGCAGGACGCAGAGCAGCACCTCCGGCGAGATCAGGTCATATCCGTCTAGGTGTACATCCGGAAGGCGAACTGCAGCTTCTGGCCGCGCGAGTTGTGGCGCGTCTCGCGCCCCTTCCGTATCAGCCGGAAGATGACCAGCGTCTTCAGGAATCGCCGGAAGTTGATCTGCGGGTGGGAAGGCCCGGGCGTCAGCTGAAAGTTGATCTGCCGGTGGGAAGGCCCGGGCGTCAGCTGGAAGTTGATCTGCCGGTGGGAAGGCCCGGGCGTCAGCCGGAAGTTGATCTGCCGGTGGGAAGGCCCGGGCGTCAGCCGGAAGTTGATCTGCCGGTGGGAAGGCCCGGGCGTCAGCTGGAAGTTGATCTGCCGGTGGGAAGGCCCGGGTGTCAGCGTCACCTCAGGCGTCCATATCACGATCGCAGACGTCCATGGAAAACGTGTCTCCTTGTTCGCATACTCATGTTAGTTGTTTATAAGACCTTACGTACGCACATCCCATGACTTTTTAGATAAAAAGAGTCCAATGCACACCAGCCTCACATGCCACCTTAGCAATCAGGGCCATAGTGCAGTCGGGGCTCAAACCCGGGCCCTCACGTGGAAGCCGAAGGTGTCAACAAGTCGAACGTTATCAAACATACAAAAGCCGGCGGCATACACCTAAGATTATGCAAGATTATGCAAGATATATCATGGATCTTCACTGATGGCCATGAAGATCAACAGCTTCTGACCGACCTTTTGCTAGCAATTAGGTGAATGACCACCAAGAGTGACTACTTTCTTTCTCTGCTCAGTTCTCACCCCTGCTCACCCCTGCTTTCTCTGCTCAGTTCTCACCCCTGCATGAATGCAAAGTGTCATTTCACCTGCTTGACTCTTCCCACTCCCGGCAGTTTGCACACCGGTTACCTCGCTGGGGTCGTTGCGTCACGCTCCCAGTTGAACTGGGGGCGTGAATACATCACCCCCACCCTCACACCCACCCGCCACGGCCCCTCGGAGCCCGCTTGCCGTCGTCACCTCGCTCGCGAACGGGGGCTGGGGACGAAACCGGTTAGGCTGGTCGCGCCCCTACACCCGGCGGCGCGCCTCACCGACACGTCCTCGGCGTGCCAGAGGGGGGTGGGGGGTACGACACCGGTGAGGCCAGTCGCACCCCTATACCCGGCGGCGCGCCTCACCGACACGTCCTCGGCGTCCCAGAGGGGGGGGGGGGGGGCACGACACCGGTGAGGCCAGTCGCACCCCTATACCCGGCGGCGCGTCTCACCGACACGTCCTCGGCGTCCCAGAGGGGGGTGGGGGGGGGGAGGGGGGTACGACACCGGTGAGGCCGGTCGCACCCCTATACCCGGCGGCGCGCCTCACCGACACGTCCTGGAAGAAGGCGCACACGTTGCGGTCTCCCAGCGGGTTGATGGCCAGCTCAGGGATGCGCAGCAGGTCCTCGCGCGACAGCGTGCTGGCGCCGAACGCGTTCAGCGTCGTGAGCCGGCTGCACAGGCGCCCGATCTGGCTCGGCGTGAATACGGGCACGGGCAGCATCAGCCGGCTTATAGCAGCTGGAGGTGCGCGGCAGATGAGGTCGTGCTTGAAACAATACACCTTTTAGGAAAGAAAGAAACCCATTTGCATGTTTTCAAACAGCACTAAACATGTCAGTGTTTGCAGACGACTTTGCAAAGATTGATAGAAGCAATATGTTCTCACGAGACATTCATGAGCATTTGGAAAATGTCGGCAACATGGCTCAAATCATACAAGCTTTGGGTACAGGCATTTAAAGGCCCCACGTCTATTTATGACATGCATGTAAATGTGCTGAGCAAAAACAATGCATACCCATTGGGACTTTCCAATCTCAATGCCAACCACTTTTTAAAAAGTGGAGAAGACAAGCAACTTTGGCTCAAGTGTTCTTTATAACACATAACCCTAGCAAGCTCCATAGAGCGGATATCTCAATTAGCCAGACTATTTGTTAATGCCAGAATGAGGCTTGGTATTTTAAAATGATTGTGTTTGGTCAGGGTAGACCTGATTAGGTCAGAAAAGAAGCTTCACAGCAGGCTGCTGAAGGAATGTATAGGACTGCATCTTTTTCGGTGAGGGAAATCACTTTTTATGATTTATCAAGCAGCGTGCGCACCATGAACTCCACACCTAACATTGAAATTTCAGGTGAGCGACAGAATTCAAGCATAGTCAAACTGTAATCGATTCTTCCGATCAATTGCCATAAGACCAATGCTCTACGTTCTCAGAAAGCGTGGAATGTTCAGGTGCTATGACATCCACGGAACACGCGTTTTGAGCCTAGGAGAAACTATTGCCATCTAAATCATGTCAAAATGGTGTCTGCCAGTGGTCGCACCGATGGACACTATTCCAGCCACTACTCTTTGGAATGTTTGTGAGAGACAGATCATGCCGGTGACCCGAATGTTGAGTCAGTCCATGCCTTTCTCCGGCCCCATTGGCAACTCAGTGTGGACACGCCTGAATGTGGTTTTTCATGGATCATTTGGACTTCCTTGCAGTAGTTTCTTAACGCAACAGAAAAGGTCGCACAGCTCCATTCAAAACTGCATGGTAGAAGAGAGTAAGGCGAATGGAAGCCTGCTGGGAAAGGTGGTTTGCTGCCGTTATCAGCTTCATTCGTGACACGGAACGAAGACCATAAGTCGTGTCACGTAACGTCGTGAGCAGCAGGTAAAACACAGCTCATTTTTTGCTTTATTTATTTTTCGAGTAGCATCACCATAAGAATGTAGACCACGAGTGCATAAGCAGATGCAAGTAGACCGTGACAGGCTCCTGGGACGTCGTGAGAGCGTGACAGGCTGCTGGGACGTCGTGAGCAGCGTGACAGGCTCCTGGGACGTCGTGAGCAGCGTGACAGGCTCCTGGGACGTCGTGAGCAGCGTGACAGGCTCCTGGGACGTCGTGAGCAGCGCGACAGGCTCCTGGGACGTCGTGAGCAGCGCGAAAACACACCCGAAAAAACTTGTCCCACTGGAAGTTTTTAATTGATCATTGGTTCAGTTTTCCAGTGACGTCATCAGCAGAATGCAGGACACGTGTTATTGCGATTAAATGCTTGATTGTTAATGTTGTCGTCAAAAGCAGCCTGTGAATCCCTGTGATATCGTGGGAAGCAAAACAAGCCCAATTTTCACATTTCTACCAGTGACGTCATGAAGGGCACACAACTTGTCATTGGAATGATCTACTCGGCCTGACAGTCACGTTTCGTTACCTAATTGGCCGGCCCTCATTACAGACCTGAGCCGACGCTCTTCCGTCCGCAAAGCATTGTTGGCCGCCAGGTAAAGAACATCGATGTCAGGCTTCACTTTCCAACCTTGAGCTTCCTTTGACTGCCTTCCACGCGAGCTAATGCCCGCTTGCGCTTAAATATTGCAGCAAGCAAATCATCAAGGTGATTAAAATAAACTTTTACCACATTTCGAGGTTGCGGGCGGGCACGTTCAAGCCTTTTTATGTAATTGGTTTCACCAATCTATTCTGAAAAATGAACGTTCTCATGAAAACATGGGGTGGTCTTGCTGGTTTTCTTTGCACTCATTTCGGCCCACTCTATTCAACAACAGTGAGACCCCATCCTACTTAGCAATAATGAGGCTCTTTATTTCCTTCCGGGTAAGGGGTCCTTTGAGAAGAACACCAGGCGCACATTATCGTTCCCGGTCGAGGGTTGAGGGTCCATTCCGTCCCATCGCGAAGTGTCCTCTGACTGTCATTCTGGCGACACGGGCCATCATCCCCTGGTCGATCCGGAGGTCATTAGAAGGATATGTCGTATCACGTTGCTCCCTCCCGGACACGGGAGGCCTTATGATCATCCCCAAAGGTGATCGGCATGTTCGAATATGTGGCGGTGTCCGCTGGTGCTAACGCCAACGATCAGAAAGCCACGAGTTTGCGGGAGACATTTCTGAGCGGTACTGGTTTCAGGGACAGGAGTTCGCCATGCACCATGAATGCTACAAACCTTGTGCAATGTTTGTCTAAATGTCGAGATTCGGCGCCATTTGCCAGCAAGGGGATTGTGGCAAACGGTGCAATTTATCGGTGCCACACTAGCAAGGTTTTAAAGCAGAAAGCTGTCGCTTTCCATAACTGAGTGCTTCTTGCGTTGAGCCACGCAACACTTGGCAACATTATTCAAAAATACTTAAGCCTTTCTTAGTTAAGTCAAAACGGTTTCGAGATACAACTGCGTCTGACTACCACTTCGCACATTTCGTCTGAAAATGCTGCCTCGTCCGTCAAGGGGAGAACTTTATGTGTTATGAAATGCATTAACACAGCCATGCCGTGTAATCGTGGAGACTATTTTGTCTCCCGTTCACTGGCATCTGTCAGGTCAAACGGGTGCTTCAGAAACCCAACCACAGGTGCCTACCACATGTTTGAGTGGGGAGTCTGAACCATTCGGACATGACTGGGGGAACCAGTATGAATATGAATATGTTGACAATATATACTTCAACGAGCGACCACTGGTTAAGCCTAAGGAGAGAGTGCATTTCGTTCTATCCTATGCGGCGAAATATCACTGAAAGTGATGAGTGTCATCATCACTGAATATTGATCATCAAATATAATTCAAAAATTAGGTGGCAATTCAGATCCGGTTGCGCACAGTTAAGTCCACAAAGTCTTTATTCTTATGTATTCACAGAACACCATCTCTGTGGCTGGTGGTCTTTACTAATTTTATACCGTACACTACTGATTGCAGTCTCGAACTTCAGGCAATACCATAAATAGGTTACGAAGTTCACCATTTTTCGGAAGACATGCTGATAGAAGGTGAGTTTTGAAATTTTCCTTTTAACCACCCTGTGGTTAAAAGTCGCTGTGGTCGCTGAAAATGGTATTCATAGTTGTAATTCCGTCAGGCCTCGATTTAGGGTGCTTCATAGATTCCCGTCAGTTGCTGTAATTGTGTGCATTTTACGTAACTAGCATGGAAAGCCAGTCTTTTAGGAAACGCTAGCTTCTCCCTAAAATACCATACAACGAGAAACATCTACAACTTTATGACGACATGTGGACATGTCTGCCTTCACAACACCTACGAATTTGCCCTGCCTGTAACGCTGCAACAAAAACTTATCCAGCTTAACAGGGATGCTCCATATTTGTCTGGGAGTTTTGAATTGAAATAGCCATCTCGAAGATCATTCGGTGCTGTTCACAGTCTTGTCCTTCTTAAGACATGAACCTCTCTAGTTTCTGAGCTACGCGCCAGCAAAGTCGAGCAGACTGTTTGGTATAGACTATTCTAAGGTCACAGAGGCATCCATGACGCTATAATAACTTCACTGAAATCCTCTCATTCCATTGACCATGCGACAACCAAGATTTAAAAAAAAGACATTTAGGTGTCGAGTCGTTCATTTTTGGTGTTCGTGAGCACAATTTCTAAATGCAAAGGCGCTAATTTGGCGCTCCATCAATGTTGTGTAGGTACGAAGACGCAATCAACCACTGACGTAATTGCGAGCACGTCAAGAAGCTTTTTTGTTCTTTAGAGCAGTCTCTTCCACTTCAAAGTACAATAGCTACAAGTGAGCCTATTTCATCACATCTGATGCTTGCTTCAATATCCTCAAAAGTGAAACCTTTCCTTTAAGTGGAGCTTGAAAAGAAGTCGGTGAAATTCCGATGCATACAAACTTTTGCGCACTATGGACACTGCAAACTGTGAGAAGCCGGGCACGCAGCGTACTTTGGCATCTAAACCGTGGAGGTAAATGCCTCCCCAGTGACACAAAACGCCTGACTGCTTGTAGAATTGCGCCTCCCTAGGGGACTGTCGAAATGGACGAATACATTGTAGGAAGTTGAGTACGCTTTGCTGAATGGTGTAAGTGAGAGTAAAACAGTTAAAATTATGCACAAGTCGGAAAGAGAGATGGGTGCAAATCTAGCATAGCAACCACGACAGTGTTATATGAATCAAGAGCATGTAAGGTTCTTAAGCTATATCCTCCTCCTCCCACTGGTCGTCAGGGCTTGCCTCCCAGTAAAAGTTTCTTCAGTATACCCCGAACCTGCCCCCCCCCCCATTTTCTGAAACGCTCCCACGTCTTTGCTCCAGTCTCATGTGAATGGTTTCAGTTGCAAGAAATCGCGACCTACGGCTGCACAAGAAGCCGTCACACGGTCAACTCCTGCCGTGAATATCCTCCGTGCGGAGGACATTCACGGCAGAAACATGTGAATTTGCAGGCCATGTGGCGGCAGACCGGCTAGCGGATGTGGGTTTTTGCACAGACGCAAAGGCTCAGAGGTTTCCGAGACATCAAAACAGCATCCAAAACAGGGAAGGTCCCTGAAGGAACAAAGCAGGACCGCTGTAGCTGTGATGATGGTTCCCGTGGTTGCACAGGCCCCCTGCGACCCAGTTGCCCCACCTGGGTGGAAGATCCCGGGGTTCCGAACCGCCTTGAGCCGAAAGTGACTTTACGTATGCATGTAGTATGATATATTTTCACTATTCATGATACAATACATGATTCTGTACACTGTTGGCAGGACGCAGATCAAGGGTGGGGAGCATGCAGGATGCCATAGGGACGGGTGACCACAACTGAAATATTTCATTGGAATCTGAATTTAGGACATCGCAAGCGCGTTTTTGGCGTGGCGTGAAGCATGACTGTTTCTGAATCATGTTACACGTGTCTCCCAGCAATTTTCTATTGGTATTTCGTTGGCTTACATGGCAATAAAGTCACAAGGACACGTATATATATATATATGTATATATATATATATATATATATATACATATACGTATATTCAATCTGAAGATGTTTCATATACACTAAGGTGTATACACCCATGAGGCAAGCGACACAGGTGACATTTTCCGGACTACAAACGTATGTGTTCCGTTGCAAATGCCAGGAGGTCCCAGACTTGCTATGTAAATATGGCTCATGCGCCGGCTCGACGCTCTATGCGCCAGTCTGAAGCCAGCATTAACCTAAGACACCGAATGACTAATAATAATTCACAACGACCAGTTGTCTCTATGCTCCAGTCGGGAGAAGGACGTGGGAAACTGACAAAAATGGGTTAAGGTTGGGGCTGCCACACGAGATACGGCTTCACAGTCCATATTCCCGCCGTAACTTTTATGGAACTCATTCATAGCGCGTTCGTTAAAACAATGCATGCCAGTTATATATCCAAATATTTCTTGTCCAGCACGAAATGTAACGCAAAACGCCCTCGCATACAACAATTACCAAACGTCAATGAAGACAGGGGCGGATCTAGACTGGAGTTGTTTTTTTTCGGGGGGGGGGGGGGAGCAACCGTTTGTCGCCAGCTGGCTGGTGTGGGATCCGAGGTCCAGCGCACTTATCAAACACGATGTTTGCGTCGAGTATGGCTAAGCCGCGTCAACATGCGTTTTGTTTGCTATTCAAATCGCTGCCAACTTTTATTCATCAAGTTTTTTCACACACGGAAAAAATGTTTGATACCGCACCATCAAAGTTAAAGAGACGGTAAGTAGAAGAAACTTTTATGAAGTTCTGGGAATGTTTCGGGGGGGGGGCAAAACATACTCTCAGTGTTTTTTGGGGGCCATGTCCCCGTGGCGCCCCTCCCCCCCCTACAGGATCGGCCCATGAATGAAGACCGCTTCGCTGGCAAGCCCGGGCACAAAATACACAATTAAGACTAATTGGGTATCATACAGAGCACGTAACCTTTGGCACAAGTCGTCCCCGAACTATGGTGGTCTGTATTATCACGTATCAATCCGGCTTACCGAGCATCCTAACTACAACGACCATGCCATGCCAGATCGGAGTCCCGCGGAGTTAGCTCTGCCATCTGGTCAGAGTCGCGTTCACATTGTCAGCTTGCAGCTTGATTTGCCAGCCCCTTTGTTGAACGACGGCGACCCGCCGGCGTTCAACGGCATCACTTCTGCATTAGGCGGTGTCCAGCGAAGGCGCCCCTGTGCTTGATGACAACCGCCCGCCAGCAGGGGGAGGCTGCCAACTAGCGCCCTTTGCCGGGTTCTATTCTGGACGGCAACAGCAGCCAGCGCGTAACAGCGGCGCTGTTGCAACGGAGGGACAATTGCTAATCTCAGGGTCTTCCTTCCCTGAACGGCATCAGTCAAACATGATGATGTCATATTGCATGCAAAACATCTCAGGGTTAGGATGTACTGAACTGAGGGCTGGACTGGGCCGGGGGCCGAACTGGTCTGGGGGCCAGATTGGACTGGGGGCCCGGACTGGAATGCGTGTCGAACTGGACAGGGAGTTGGCCTGCCCCGAGGCTGGGCTGGATGGGGGATGGACTGAACTTGGGGCTAGACTTCACTGGGCTGGAGTAGGATAGGCTGGACAGGTCAGGACAGATCAGGTCAAGTCAGGATGTGATATGGTCTGTGATCTGCAGAGCCAGGCAGAACCAGGTTGACAGGGGATATGACCAAGGCTGGTTGGGACATCGAACACGAAGTGGTCTGACCATAGATCAAATCACATCTTACATGTCTAACACAGCCCCGGCCCTAGTCGCCGTCCCCGCCCCGGCTCTGGACCGAACCTGACCCTGCCCAGGTCCCGGTCGTCGTCGCGGTCGCGATCCTAATCCTGGCCCTGGCACCGGCCCCGGCCCCCACCAAGCCCGGCCCGGCCCGCCCCGCCCTACCTCGCCCCGCCCTACCCCGACCCGACCCGACCCGATCCAACCCGATCCGATCCGATCCGATCCGATCCGATCCGATCCGATCCGACCCAATTTTATCCAATCCTACCTGATCCGATACGACCCGATCCGATCCGATCCGATCCGATCCGATCTGACGTGGTCTGGGCCTTCCCGCGGCCCTGCTCCAGTCCGCTCTCGGTCCAGACGCACGGTTACTGGACAGTCCCGGTTATGTTTCGGGCGCCGGCCCGGCCCAACCAAAGTAAGGCAGACCAGGCTAAACCGGGCCAAGCCAACCGAAGTCCAGCCAAGCCCATCCCGTGGGCCCGAGCTGATCAGTGACGGCAAGCAGGTCGAGAGTTCGGCGGGGCTGATGATGCAGCAGTCCGAGCAGGCAGCTCAGCGGGAGGAGCGGCTGACCTGCATGCTGGAGCGGGTGCTTGCTAGCCGGAAGCGACCGCCAGCCGCAGCCGAGAGCAGGAGTGAAGCTCTTAAAATGTGACGATCCCGGCTAGCTGCACAAAACTGAACATAACATATCAGTCATAATTTGGTGTGTTCATTTTAGCTGGAAACAATTAGCACAAGCCTAAGTTAAATTTAAAGATCACCATGGACTGACGTCCAACGTCGGCGTTGATAATCCGATTACCTGACAGCTGGCTGGTCCGTGTCAAGCGCCGGCAGTCCGTGGTTATGGTGTGAACCAATATCGCGGCTTACCGAGTTAATCAGCTGTTGCATTGTGAACATAGTGACAATTCCCGCGTTATTGTATGCAACTTAAAATAACCTGATAGCATCTTGAGTTCGAACTCGGCTGAAACACGGCGTTCTAAAATTTGCTCAAAATTGTATTGACTACCTAAAACGTCCCATAGGTCTGTCCGATTCAGATATGCTCTGAAATGGTCTGGTCGACAGGTATGCCCATCTATCCTTGGTTTTAAGTTTGTGTGCGTCCGTCAGTGCGTAGTTTGACTCTTATTCCTGATGTGTTTACAATGACAGGCCATCGCCAGCGCGAACAGGAGCGCCAGGCTGCAGAGCTCGGCGTCCTCCAGCCCCACGTTCGTGCGAGGCGGGAGCTGCGCGCTACGAACGTTCGCCCCACGTTCGTGCGAGGCGGGAGCTGCGCGCTACGAACGTTCGCCTGCGGATGCTGGCGGCGCAAGCGGGCGCCGGCACCCGGACGGTAGCCAGCTATCTTGACGCGGCAAAGCACCTGTTCCGGCATCGCACAGCAGTGGTTCGAAATATCGAACTGCTTGGTGGCGACGAGCAAGCGTTACCAAGGCGTCCTCAATGCATTGCCTAACTAGGAGGCCAGCATTCTGCGATGAGTGACAGAGAGGTATCGTTGGCTTTGGGATTGTGTCATGACCTGCAGCTCTAGTAGTGTTGTTACATTATCATTCCAGGAGCATGTCTTGGCGGCTTCATCCAGGTTACATTGTAGTTTTTTTGCGCTCTGTTTTAGCTCATCTAACTATAGACCACTTTCAGACATTTGGTTGAAGTCTAAAAGCGCTAAAACAACTTAGAGCCAAAGACACCAATTTACAGCGCGAGTTGGACCTCATGGGGATCCAATTGTGTCATCTTTTGAGGTAGCTATGTCCATGGCCTTAAATTCAAACAAGAACAAACAAGGTCAAACTAGATATTGATGTCAAAATATCCAGACGTCCTCAGACAACAAGCTTTAACCTAGATACGTTCTTGAAACAAGAAATGACTTAAGGTCATGTGGGGTCACTGACACCTTGTCGTCAGAAAGCCATTATGATAAAGAAATGGCATTGGCTGTGAACTGATGTTGTGAAAATTGTATTCTTGTGATTTGAATCCAGAATCGTATCACATTGTCCCAAACGGCGTGTTCGTCGAAGCAATATGCTAATTTACATCAGTGGTCTCTCCTCAGCTTTATGACATAAAAACGAAGCATCCCCGTGATCAAGGAAGTCGGACTAAGCGCCACAAATTTATGCATCCGGGTGAATCTTCCAGCCAAAAAGTCTTTCGGTTTTAACTTAGCCTGGCCATTCATGCATGGACCAGTGGCACCCTACCTTAAACGGCATCCCTGTATATGTGAATTGAAGACAAAGGTTCGAATAATGCCACGCAGCACATTCCACGCGCCATCAGTCGATTCGAAACCGGGGCCAGGCTTCCCACCGAGCCGTCTCACCAGATGCCGCCACTTCTCTCACGATTTGTCGGCGCATTCCGGCGCGGCGGGCCCGGAGGCTTGAACACATACACATATACAGACAGACAACTGTCGAAACACGAAAGTTTTCAAACGAACGTCATGCATGGCATTTCGATTCGCTACATAAGCACAAAGCATACTTTTAGCTTCTCGATTTTGATTTAACACGACCCAACGGGATGCGCGTGACGTATCAACCAACTGGTGTCATGGAAAATGAAGACCAGCAGCCACAACTTTAAACAATTGGGAACCCGTTATCTTGCCTACAACATTGGCTAATATCATGACATTATTTGTAGCAATCATTCGCATTCTCACAGGTGCCGTCATGAATATTATGGCAACCAGGTGCCGTTACAGGTAGGCTAACCAGGAACGGAAGTGTGCGTATTTCTCAGCCCCAACCTAAATGCCTAGCCTTTTAAACTTACATCAGTGTCAACCAACCATTCAATGCTTACCGTCCATATCGTCGTCCCACTCGTTATTGCAGTGCGCACATTCGTAGGGCTCCAGTACATGCACGTACCGATGCGTGGATGTGCTGCCACGCATGCAACGTAGTTGTCCATCGTGTATAGTTTCTCTTAAAAACACGGAATTATTTTCAGGCAGATGGTGAGGGCGCTCCGGACCTGCCCCCGGGAAGACAGGAGGTCGAGGAAGAGCCCTGGCCGTTGCCTGTAAGTCTGATCTCGAGAAGGAATGTTTATCCTCAAACGTGCTTGACGTCACATCGAAAACAAAACAAACCAGCCTGTTTCGGCTTCAGCACGATTTGGTGAAGGAAAGACATATCGTGGATGACGCTGTGCCACGTCTCTTTGTTTTGAGCGTTGGCCCCAGGTCACTGAGGGTAGGCTTCCTTAACTATGTAGTTTGTGTCTAAGTTCACAACCCGTGCTAATCGATGCTTGTTCCACCGGCCCCGACCTCAGCAACCCGTGTTGGTACGCGGGCTCGATGAACAATGTTGTTCTTACCTCGGACTGAAAACGAAGTGCCACGGACGAGTCCTAGCGTGCTGTCCAATGCCGCCACACTTTTGCCTTGAAACCAACCTGACTTGCAAGTCGGCTGCGAAGCAATATTCTCATAGAACACGGGTGGGTGTTGATTTTAATATATCAGCCTAACGCGGCGAGATATTCTACACCGTGAGTGCAGTCAGCAGAAGCCCGTCCGCCCCGACTGGACAATTCGAGAAACTGTTTACTGCAGTAACGGCACGTGGAAAACTGTTGCATGTTGAATCGGTTTTCATTGTTGAAGGCGCACCATCTCTTTTTACTTCCGCACGTCAGAATGCAGCCTGAATCAGATGATAAGGTCATGAAAAGATGTAACCTGCATATGCTTGAAATAGATTTGACTTGACGACATCCAAGTCACGGAAGCATGGACCCAGGGACTAGAAATTTGGGGAACAGAGATATTTCAACACAATACATTAAAATGTGCCGCATTTAACTTTTGAGAAAGTGCCAAACGTGCACGCTCGGTGCTCAAGTCTGTCTGTTAGTCGCTTTTTGGAGATTGGTGGTGGCATAATTATGGGTCACGGTTTCGGCTTCCGTTTATATCTGCCTCACTTCATGCATGAAATAAATTATTCAGCATGTGCTTTGTCTTCTGCATATCAAAATGAGGTCATACCACGTTTGAGTCGTTTAACCGTCGCGCTACGGGAGTTTGCTCACCTTTACCCTGGGAAGGGGAGAGGGGAAGCTCAGTTTGCCCACCTTCGCCCTGGGAAGGAGGGAGGGGGAAGCTCACAGGCCCTCCTTAATATTTCAAAAACTAAGCAACGTACAGCGACAGAAACAGAACATTGGAGGACTTCGCCAAATTTCATCATGTATGTGTGACCTGACAATAGCAAATGTGACCTTTCACAAGTCCCATGAGGTGACCTGCATCGAATTACTGCTTCTTACATATATATATATATATATATATATATATATATATATATATATATATATATATATATATATATTCCAAGGTTGGAACAAAGCACGGTACAACCAGGTACAAGATGGTGTCGAATAACACTTGAAACACCCTATAGCGATAAGGTCCTCGTGCATATCGGCACATGTGACTCATTGTGTGTCATGTCCTGTCAAAGGGGGGGGGGGGGGGTATTACTGCATTAGGCCGTTCGACGTTATCAAGGGCCAAAAACTGCATCAATGAGGGAGATATGGCTCGAAAAGCCTTCAAAGGTTGCAGCGCGTATGCCATTAGGTTTTACATGGTTCGACTTTAAAAGAGGCAGTCAATCGAAAACGCCAAGTCGTGACCTGGCTTTACCTTGGGTGGCCTGACCTTAAAGACACCGGAACGACACTAATGCACCCCAGACCAGGTACTGTGCCGAAAAAAGAAGTCTCCAAAACTCGCTGTGGAATGCATTTCCCGGGGATTAAACTTGTCACTGCTAGGGAAAACGTCGCTGACATGACCTTGAAAGGCATGTCATAGATCATCAGTCGTCGCGGCTAGAAACATCCTCCGTGTGCAAAATGTGTCAAAATACATGGTAACTCAGCTACCCAAAATATCATCAACCGTGGTTACCACTGTTCGCAAGTTACGACAGAAAAACCGCTTCTGAATCCCTTCATGCCTCTCGTGTAGGGAGGGTTTCCCGTTAGTTACAGCGCTTATCTTCGGTTGTGATGCCTGCCTTCTCGCCTGCAATCAGGTTGTAGCAGCAGCTGCCATGGCTGGAGGAGCCTTCCGGGCCGCCGGAGCCGCCGGCATCGCCGGAGCTGACCAGGCCGCCGGAGTCGCCGGAGCCCCCGGACCTGCTCAGGCCGCTGGAACCGTCAGAGATGCCCAGCCGGCCGGAGCCGACGGAGCCCCGGACCTGCCAAGGCCGCTGGAACCGTCAGAGACGCCCAGCCGGCCGGAGCCGACGGAGCCCCCGGACCTGCTCAGGCCGCTGGAGCTGTCAGAGACGCCCAACCGGCCGGAGCCGACGGAGCCCCTAGAGCCGCAGGAGCCGGTCAGGCCGCTGGAGCTGTCGGGGCCCCCGGTGCCCCGGAGCAGCCCAGGAAGCCCAGGCCGCCCGAACCCATAGAGCCGCCGGACCGTGCAGAGCCGCCCAAGCCGCTGGAGGCCACGGAGCTGCCGGAATCGCCCAAGCCCCCGGGCCATCTGGAACCGCCCGAGGCGCCCAAGCCGCCGGAGGCCACGGAGCTGCCGGAGTCACCCAAGTCCCCGAACCGCTCAGAGCCGCCGGGGCCGCCCAAGCCGCCAGAGACCACGGAGCGGACCACCCGCCGGAGCAGCTGGTGTCCCCGGAGGTTCCCGAGCCGCCGGGGCCGCCCCGGCCGCTGGAGCTGATGGAGCCGCCGGAGCCCAAGGAGCCCAAGGAGCCGCACCAGCCACCAGAGCTGCTCCCGGAGTCGCCGGGGCCGCCCCGGCTAGAAGCCGCGATGGCCTGTTGAACCAGCCCGGACCAGTAAGTTTAAGCGAAGTTGTCTGTCGTAGAAGATTCATGGTTTACTTGTTAAATCCGCGTTGTGCGAAATCGTGTTATATTGTCTTCCGATGACGCGCGTAAACCATTTGTTTCGATACACTTCAAATGCCAGGAGTGATCCCTATTTTAACAAAAAAGGGTTCGTTAGAACAAGACCCACTGTGACCCCAGGAAAACATTAGTATTGAAGCAATTTCAGTAATAAAACGCCGACTGAAATTTTGACATAAGAAATCAATGGGGGTGCATAAAAGCAGTGAACCGTTGCTGACAAAAACAAAACTATTGGCATGCAGCGTAATGGCTGAGGAGTGTCTGCAGCGTTGGGATGCAGACCCCTTCAGCTGTACGTAAATAATAGCATATGGTCATCGTGTCAAAACGTACACAAATGGTGACGATGCAAAATTCTGTACTTGTTTCATTTCAATGCAGCAAGTGAAAAATTTCAAACATGCTAGGCTATGAATGCTGATGTGTTGTTCCCTTACCCCTTAGGAATGCCAAGTATGCCTGCAGCCGTAGGACGACCAGGTCCGCCGGGGCGCGGTCCTACCGCGCTGCACGCCTACGGCTGCATGCGGTGCCTGCGAGCGATCCAGGCGCGGGCGACCGGAAGGCGGGCCAGGTGCCCATTCTGCCGAGGCCGTTTCTGGGAGCCTCCCAGAGAGTTCTTTTTGTAAACGCGGGCGAATGTGTCGCGGTGTTGTAACGCTTTTTTAAAAAAATATGTCTAGAAAACGTGCATGGCTGTTGATATTCGTCACTGCGCAGGAGAGCGGAGATGTAAGGAAACCAGAAGAGGCTGGGAGAGTGCTGTCACTGCGAGGCGCAATGCAAAGGGAAAAGGGAACGTAAGCGAGTCGCCGCTGTTTCTGAGCATAATACCACTGAAGGAAAGACGACATGCACACAATGTAATGACAAGCGCATGATCCCTAACCCAGGTGTGCTCGCAACTTGCTATTGACACGAACGACACAACACAGGGTCAGCACCTACAGCTGCTGATGAGATCCTGTGCTGGACACATATTAGTGCGGAGATCACGCCTGCATTGTTAACAATCTACGAGTGCTCGCTTTTTGCCACGTTGGGGTCAAACGGTTGGTTTGGTCCTGAGTGTCGTAAAAAATACCCATCAATATTTTCCAATTGCGTCGCAATTGAAATCTCCTTGATCTTTTCCTAGAAATGCGGTTGCAAGGTTCCTGTTGAATTATCTTATCGGATCTGCTTTTGCTTCAGTGAAATTTCACACAAAGACACATTCAAGGAATGCGCCGCTTATCAGTAAACAATATCTCACCGAAAAAGTAACGGCGTTCTTTTCCTATAGCACATCACCGGTTACTTCTTGTTCAATCAAGGATGTAGTTGCGCAAAATGAGAAGATCAGACAAAACGGCCACTTCGCAAAATATGAATCGTTCTCTAATGTCATGCCATTTTTTTAATAGAAAAACCGAAGTTGCTTGCAGTGTCTATTCGCGAACATCCACCTACGTTGTTTTTGCTGAACGACTTAGCTCTCAGTTCGCATGCACGTGGTTGAATTAATTACATACACTAGAAACAGAACAGTCATGCTAAGAAGTGTACTCATAATTGCTAAATACGTATTACTAAGCCACGGAGCAATTTCGGTTTAGCGAGCAGAAGATGAGCTGAGCATTTATGCTGCATGCAAAAGGCCGCATTATTCTGAAGACCCATGGCACTTGACCCATTCTGAAGACACATGGCACTTGACCCATTCTGAAGACCCATGGCACTTGACCCATCCTGAAGACCCAAGGCACTTGACCCATTCTGAATACCCATGGCACTTGACCCATTCTGAAGACCAAGACCATTCTACCATGGAATAGAAATGGCACTTGGTTCACTTAAGTTTTGAAAAGTGTTAGCAAAACAGCAGCTTGGTGACCATGTTGGGGCCATTGTGAATGTACGGAGCGAGGGCGTAATAAATGTGATTAGCGCTTATAGCACCTCGTGGGAATCCGCACTCAACCCCCGCTGCGTCATGGCCCCCAACATTGGTGTTTGCAGGCGATGGCGCTCCATACAAAGGAGACATATCGATATGCTTTGTCTGGACAACGAAAGTATAGGATTGTTTTGACATACAACGAAGGAAATACTCTTTTGCCTGACTGTGATGTGGGTCACCGCTTCCTTGACGAGTCAAAGGTGTAAATCGGTAGCGAACAGCCAGAATTGTTTCCAAGTGGAGCGGGGTCCGGAACTCGGTGAGCACACATTGGCCGATTCTCAACTTTTTGTCAGAAACCATCTATGACTAAAAACCAGATGCGGGTCTAAGCGGGGGGGGGGGGGGGGGGGGGAATGGATTATGGCACCTGGCGTGAAACCCCTTGATTTGTGCTTCAAAATTCAAATTACGGATTCTTTTCGTACAAATAATGCAGATCCGAAGCAAACCATGAAAACAAACAGCAACCATGAGCGTTATCCGCTGAATGCTACAGACGGCTTGTTGGCAAGGCACGCATTGGAATTTTCCGGATTATGTAGTATCGTATATCGTGCCCAGTACTTCCAGCTCTGGCGAGGCACTCAGAAGCAGTGCAAAGGCATAAGAAGAGAGCTTGCGAAATTTCTGACCCAACTCGGAGGCATGGAGCACGAATTTTGGTAGATGGGTCGCGTATGATCAGACGTCCTGGTCGGTAGACCCAAATTTTCCTTACGACCCAGAGGAAAGCATCGTCAAGCCGCAAAGCAAGTAGACAAGTAGCCGATCCACGGCTACCTCCGCACAGGCGCAGCGAGAGTGTGGAGAGCGCAGGGAGGACACTACAGGTCTCTCATAAGAATGGCAGTGACGCGAAGCCGAAAAGGAATTGAAGGATGCCTGCTACCCTGGGAATGAACAACCGGACCGCGTACCGGGCTTTCCAAGCACTTGTAGTTTCTCACGCTTCGGTAGATGGCGCTAATCATAACCAGGCAGTAAAGGCCGAGCAGCTGTCAGGGCGGGGGAGGCGCCGCACGGCTCCCCCACAATCGCTGCCGGCCCAAGCCGCTCTGTCATTGGACAAATACCTAACTACGTCATCCCGCCTACCGCATGCGACAACGGTCGGCGGCGGACGACGGACCGCACTCCGAGTAGTGGTAGTGTCGTCGGCCGGATGTATATGCGCGGCGGAGGCTTCTGGGAACGTCGCTGAGGATCAATAGAGGCTAAGAGTCATACCCTGACGGCCGCCCCAGAAACAAAATTGGGCATTCTGTACTTTGGACATTGTGTACCTTGGACATTGTGTACCTTGGACATTGTGTACCTTGGACATTGTGTACCTTGGACATTGTGTACCTTGGACATTACGTACTTTGGACGTTTTGTACCTTGGACATTGTGTACCTTGGACATTGTGTGCTTTGGGCGTTCCGTACCTTTGACAATACGTACTTTGGAAATTCTGTACTTTGGACATAATGAACTTTGGACATTCTGTACATTGGACATTGTGTACTTCGGACATTGTGTACCTTGGGCACTCTGTACCTTGGACAATATGAACACCTCCACACCGAGCCATTTTGAAAGTTATTTCTCGTTTTGGACATTCTGTACCTTGGATATTATGAACTCTGGACACTCTGTACATTGGACATTCTGTACTTTGGACATTCTGTACCTTTGGACATAGTGTACCTTGGACAATGTGAACGCATCCCCCAATTAAGCTTTTCTTGTTCGACTTCATTTGGACACTCCACCGCCTCCAATCGCTCGAAAGCAACGTGCCGCTGCTGGTCATACAACAGCAAATCACTCCAGTCGGCATATGCTTGGGGGCTAAGCAGCGGCGTTTGTCGCACTTCGTGGCGTTACACGCGATAATTTCTGTTGATCGATCATGGTACTCTTGTATTTAGGGCCCTGTTGTTAGGCTGACTGATTCCTCGGTTGCCGGCCCCGGCTGAACTGCGAAGCCGCGCTCGATCCTGGTTGGACGGTCGTGTCGGTTGCCGACCCCGGCTGAACTGCGAAGCCGCGCTCGATCCTGGTTGGACGGCCGCGCTGCGGAGGACGGTTTCTTGCATAAAAATGAACGAAAAAAGTGGTCTCCCGCATCAATAATTAAATTGACAAAATCCTGATCACAGGGGAGGGGAGGGGGAGGGGGAGGGGGACAACAGAAGGCCAGGGTCGCGATCATGCGAATTGGTTCAATAAACTAGCAATGTATTCAGATCTATATTCAGACTGATATCCGCTGAGAGAGGACATTTGATGGGCATCAGAATCACGATTAGAGAACACCAGACTGCGGGGACCCCATCTCTGACCAGACTGCGGGGACCCAATCTCTGACCAGACTGCGGAGACCCCATCTCTGACCAGACTGCGGAGACCCCATCGACACCTCATCTGTGGGAGGCGACGTTTCACCTTCGGCGCCAACACCGCGTTTTATGCATTTTGGGGCAGAGTTGGTCATTTATTCCCTTGCTTTTCCCCCAAGCTTGTTGTGTGATGCTACGCCACTGCGATTGACATTTTTTTTTCATCAAAGGCAATTTCGCCTTGGAACGGCTGCCCTCGCGGTTAGGCCGATCGCAGCACATGTAGCAGCACTAACGTGTCGACACCAGCGAGTGAGCACCCCTCATCTCCAAGCGTCCAAGTATTCCAATGTGTTCCTCTTACCAGGATTTGGGTGAGGGTCGCAAACAAGCATTGGCGGTAGATGCAATATCGCTTGTGAGTGAATACTCAATATATTTCGTTTGCAGTAGACACAATGGCAGGTATAATACTAAGCATCAATTTTGTTGTGTAACACCCATGTCATGCATGAGTTTTTGCATTAGAAGTAATGGCGGGCATACGTTTTTGCAGCAAAGTTCTACCGTGCGGCAGTCATGTCGTTTGTGATCGTTTACAGTAGAAGTAATGAGGGGTATACCTTTTTATCGTCTACAGCACTCCATATCGTGTGAGTATTGGGAGAGAAATAATGTCACGTATAAGCAAAGGCAGTTTTTGCCACAAAAGTAATGATAAATGTATGTTTTTAAAGTATGAATTCTGTCGCGTCCTCGCATTACAAGTATTTTCACCCGTCAGTTGGCACCGGCTGCAGACGCTTCGATGGCAAATTCCAGGACGCCTCTCCGCCAAACACAAGCCACCAATCGCACGCGTTCTCCGCCAATCAACAGCCAGAACTAGTACTGGGCTCGATGAAACCCGCAAATCACATCCCGCAAATTTGAGTCGCCGGCGAACTGGCACCTCCAACCCGCAGTGAGCATCGCTGCCATAGTTTTGCTTTGGGTAATTATCTCGACGCTCGGATGCACGAGGACGCGTAGCGCCGCGGGGTGTCGCCAGGTTCGTAACGGGAGGGTGGCGGGTTCGGTTCCCGTGGTGGCGGCAGACTTCTGCTTGGGCCCACTTTGCACGCTTGCGTCGGATTTTCTGGAGCAGTTCATAGGCATTTAAGTAAAGTTATGAGATGTTCATGCCGCGCAAAGCTCAGCCATGATTTATTTCATTATACGGTCAGGTGCCGGTCATGATAAGAACCCACCCGGGCATTCGGCCTTTCCGTCAATATCGTCGGCTCTGGACATACGCTCCTGGTATTTAGCTGGGCCCGAAGCCTAGCCGGTATCTACGAGTTGTCCGGATGTGATGTGAACCACGTCGCGTAGAAGAGCCTACCTCGAAACAAAAATAACCGGACTTCAACCACCTTGTTTCGGGTGGCATGGTGTTCTTCGTTTTACCTGTATGTGTCTCAATGTGTAACTGAAATAGAGAACACCATTCTACCGGTATTTATATGATAGTGCATGCCACATATCTGCACCAATACAAGTCAGCGGCATTGTTATCTCCGCCTGGTCCTCTAATTGTTGGCACGTGGCCGCTGTGGCCTCCCCTCCCCCCTCACCAACCTTCACCACTGATTGAATCAGGGGCGGATCCAGAGAGAGTGGTCACGGGGCCCATGACCCATCGTGGTACCCCGAAGTGGCGCATAGGCTCCGAAGGGGCCGTAGGTGGCCAAACAGGTACAGTTTTTTTTAACACAAAACACAACAAATTCTTTGGATTTCCAGGCCACCGAGAGCAGCTGCAAACGAAAGTGAATGACCTACGAGAAAAGATAAAAATCTTCAATAATGGAAAAAGTTGTTTATTGGAAATTATCAGCCTTATCACGCTGTCCAGAGTCCTATCCTGTTTCCGGGGACCTATATGCCCACTTGCAAGGTCATTTCGATTGTTAAGGAGCCTTCCACGTTAGCCCTGACTGCTTTGGGTTTACTCGGAGGGACCTGCACGGTTTCTGTGCTCTCCCTGCTAGCGTGCCGGGGCGCTCTTGTCAATCAGAGGCCTTCCACGGATTCTTTCCAGTCGCCAGAAAGGCTCTGTGGGCTATAGCAGGGGACCCCCATTTTAACTTGCTCGGGTATTCTCGGTGGCTCGGGGGCCCTTTACGTTGGTTTCGGTTCACCTACCGACACACTTGCGATATGCTCGTGGGCCCTCTGCATTGGTCTAGGGCGCTTCCAGTCTTATGTCACTTGCTTAGGGCCGTATGCTTTTGTCGGTGGTTCATCTGTTAACCTGCTTATGCACACTCTGTCGGTCGGGGCCCTCGAAACTGGGTCCAGGGTGCTTTCCATTTGAATGGAGGGCCTTGCACACCTGTCGGGGCCCCATCTGTCAACCTGCTCCGGCACACTGAATTGTTTAGGGGCCCGGCACATTGGGTATTTTAATGTAGGGCCCTACGCTCTTGTCAATGCCATCTGATAGCCCGCTCGGATACACTCGATCTTTCGGGGGCCCTCTAGATTGGGCCTTGGGGAAGCCCTATTTGAATGGAGGCCCTACGCACTTGTCTGGGGTCCCCTCTGTTAACTTCTTTGGCCAAAGTGGATTGTCCGGGAGCCCTGCACATTGAGACTTAGCGTTTGAATTTAGGGACCTGCGCTCATATCGGGGCCATCTGATAACCTGCTTGGGTACACTCCATCTTTCGGGGGCCCTCCGCACTGGGTTTTGGACACTTGTTACTTCAATGGAGGGACCTACGCTCTATGCTCTTGTTGCGGCCCCTTCTGATAAGCTGCTCCGGTGCATCCAATTGTTGGGTGACCTCTACGTCGGGTCTTGGGTACTTGCTTTTTGAGTGAAGGTCTTCACGGGGCTCTATCTGTTAACATTCTCGGGCACCCTCGATCATTCGGAGCTCTCTACATTGTGCCGTGGGTATTTCACATTTGAATGGATGGCCCTACACTCTTGTCGGCGGCCCCATCTGTTCACCACCTTTGAATTTAGGGCGCTGCACTCCTGTCCGGGGCCGTCTGGTAATCTGCTAGGGTACACTCCATATTTCGGAAGCCCTCTGCACAGGCTTTGGATACTTCTTTTTTGAATGGAGGGCCTAACGCTCTTTTCGGGCCTCTTCTGATAAGCTGTTGAGGTGCATTTTATCGTTCGGGGGCCATCTGCATTGGGTATTGAGTGGTTCCTATTTGAATGGAGGGCCCTACGCTCTTGTTAGAAGCCCTATCTGTTGAGACGCTCGGACACACTTTATCTTTCGGGGCCCCTCTTTATTGGGTCTTGAGGACTTTCTTTTTGAATGGAGGTCCCTGGGCTCTTGACGGGGGCCCGATGTAATAACCTGCTCGGAAACTGGCCACGCGCTCATGTCGCCCCCCCCCCCCCATCTGTTACCTCCTCGGGCACACTCGATAAGGAGCTAAATAACTATCTAGTTAAATATATTGTCTCGCAGCATAAGTGCCCGGGGTGCGATGGGTGTCATATATGCATGCCTGGGTTTTAAGGGGTTTGCACGTGAAGAAATATGGTTTACGAATTCAAGCGTAAACTGCGCGAAAAACGTGGGAAGTACATGGGCTATGTTGAGAAGTCCATGCGTCTTACTCGTTTCATTTGTGAAGAACACCTGCGAGATGCTCAAAATGAAACAGATAATAAAAAGAACTCTTCGGTGACCATTTTTTTGACAGAACACGCTAAAGTTAAAATCCAAGGAAGTACGGACCATTTCCCTTTAGAGCTCAAAGGTATCTTCAAAGTACGGCACCATCCAGACAGGAAAAATGGTGGATCTATTTTTATAAGAAATTGGCGACCAGACTTCAGTGTACAGGACTCGTCATGAACGATTATTTGAATGTGACTAGTGTCTTGATGTGTTATGCATGCTGGCTTAAAATCGCCTTCATGTATCAGCGTTGTCTGACGCTTGATACACGATGTCTGTTTAATTGAAATCGTTTACGTGTAAAAGTGATGCGTGATGCGACGTGCTTGTTAACTTGAAATCGCTTGCAGAAGTGAATGATGTGTTACACGTGACGACTGTTAACTTGAATTCATTTGCATATACAGGTATTTTTCGCGCATTTTAATTCTCAGTTATATGTCCACTGAATCGCAGAAATGACTGGCAATTGCTCCTTGTTTAATGTCCTGCATGTTGGTGGTCTGTAAAAACTGTGGCTAGCTATTTTTTTTTTAGGAAAAAACTGAAACGTCGAGTAAAATCGGCAGAGAAATTTGAATTTGTTATTATTTTCGCTAAACGCATGTAGCCGAAATATCACATTTATTTTTCCATTTTCCTCTTTCTTCTTTGAGAAATAACGTGATTAATGTTGTTTATCTATACGCCTAATGTTCCTCACAAATGCACTTAATTTGCGAAGCGCTGCCGTCATGTTGATAATGATGGCGGCATGCCTTCTACATAACAGTTTAAACGTAATACCAAGATTTTGTCCGGTCACTAAGGTCAGCCTAGACCAAAGTCATGCCATAACGCCAGGTCGACTTCAGTTACAACTGCGTTGGGAGTTGTGGCTAAATGCCTATTCTGTAAATGAATCGTGTGCAGGGTTGATGTGTGGTCGTATATGCAACTCCTGCAACGGGAAGAGTATTCATTGCAATTGTCGAAGGGCGGGACGGCCAGCATCGTCTCGCAAAGGATTGTGTCGCCGAAGACTCGCCCTGCGGTAGAGTTTCTCTGCTGCCAGCGCAGTATCACGTGCCTGCCGCCGTCAGCAACTACAAAGCCCGCCCCTACAAACTCGAATTCAGTTAGTAGCCTGTGCCGGGGAACTCAGTTGAAATCGCCGGGCGCGACAGGGTCCGATACCTGCCAGTCAAACACGCGATTTCAAACAGCAAAACCAAGGTGATGCAGATGACTTCGTGGACTGGAACATATATCAATTTGGTGTTTGGGAGTTACCCTGTCGCCCACGCCACCTTTTTTCTTTCTCCTCTCCTTCTTCTTACCTTTCCGCCCACTTCCCCTAATCCTTGAGTTCCCCCCGCCGAACTCGCCGAATGTGCACCAGCCCACGTAGGTGGGCTACAGTACAGTACGAGTACAGGTTTACAGTACGAGTAATCCCGCGTAGATGCAACGTTGTAGAACGACGGTCAGTAGGAGCTTTTCCGAAGCACTCACGTCGTGATAACCCCCTGGCGGTGAGGCCAGGCTCTGTGGACAATTGGAACCTGTTCCATCGGTTTCGCAGACGCGCAGCCTAACTGCTACCCGACCGCCTTCTGGCCCCCCCCCCCCCCTCTCCAGTGGCAACGGCAACCCGACAGATTTCCACATAGTGATGCCAAGTCAAACCCTGCATAGCCAGCATGGTAAATTTACCGCATGAAGATATAATTCGAGTTGCATAAAGCTGACACATGAAGGCAACGACAGCTTTGATGTGTGAGTTAAGATACATAGCTTTGGTAGCTCAGATAGATCGCTTTGCTTGGCGAAGCCGGATTGGACCACGGGCATTAAGGAAGACGCGTGGGCGGTTGGACTGGATACTATCCTTCCTGCGAAAGGCTCACGGGCGTCGATTTGTATTCTTTTATGAGGGCCCTGCCCCACCCCCAATGTTGAGTTGGGTCCCCCCTCCCCCATGTGGACTTGGCCCCCCGCTTGCCCCCATGTTTTTGGTTGGAATACCACAAAGAACGTGGGTAAAAGATGGTCATAACACAAAGACTGTCTTCTTTGATGTTTTTTTGCGCGGTGGCGTCTCGTACCACTCTCATAACAAAATCGTGGCTGCTCGCACCACGAGATACAAATTGTAACAGGTGAGCGGACAAATGGTGCAATAAACTTCACGTACTTAGCGCCATAAGACACACAGTGGTTTGTGAAGTTAAAGTGAAGAGCTCTGAATATGGGGATGACCTAGGTCCTTGATGGCTAACCCCGTCCCCGTCCCCCACAACCAAAATACGTGCCGCATCCCGTGGGCGCCATAGAGGAGCGCCACCGGCACGCTAAGGTGGCCTCTAAAGGGGCGCCTTCACGTGCCAGAGGACGTGTGCGTCCAGTGCCTTCTGCTTGGGTTTAACCCTGCATGACTTCTTTACTACGTAAATTGATTTTTGTTAATAAATTATAGAACACGTAATTTATAGAAGAAAATTCTTGCGTTTAATCAAAATAAAGTGAGCTAAATCCGGTGAGAAAAATGGGGAAGGAGGTAGGTTGTCGGGCCCTCGGTTCGGCCCCCCAATCATTTACAAACATTGGCACTCCTGGAGACTGAAATGAATTCGGAAAATTCTGTCCGTTCTAATGGGCTTGAACGAAATGCCGAGCTTCATACTGCTGAGGCTTTCTACTTAAAAACGAGGGGCGTGTACAAAAAACTCCAATTACTGGCACGTCAGGCAGTCGCAAGTGGACGACGAAAAGCGACCTTATTTTGAAGAGAGCAACAATTTCGCCCACACGCGCCGCATTCCCCCCTGCGCCTTAATGACGCGGCTGAGCGCCAAAGTTGAGTTAAAAAAACACACACAGCGGACGTCGACTTAAAGCCTTACACCAACACGCAATGCAGAGATCTCTTGGCCCTAGCAAGCTGTTGCAGTTGCGTTTAGGACTGGCAACAATCGCAGCTGCTCGCTCCTCCAGGACCAAGATGGTCACCAAGAATGAAATGACGTTCCTGTTGTTTTCAATTATAAAGGATGGAGATTTCTCCACGCCGGAGGTATCCATCGATAAATTATCATGGCAGGTTGGCTTCTCTGGACCAGAGAGCGCACACCAGATGAATGGCCTCGCCGCCAAGGACATTGCACCCGGGGCCTACTCTCCTTTTCCAAATGAGTGCCCAGTCCGCACCCTTAGTACGCTCCAGGGAAATACAAGTGTTGCAACAGAAACTCCTAGAAGGCTAATCACCAGCAGTTTTATGCTGCGCTCCCTCCGACGCAAGCTGTGTGCATGATGTGATTCTCGCAATATGCAAAGGTATTTCTGCGCTGTGAACCAGCACTGTGCGCTGTGTGCGCTGTCCGAGCTGCTTCGTGGGAAAAATATGTGACACTGGTGGTCCCTGGCCACCAGACGGTCTGACGTGTTCGTCTTTTGGTGTGGTCCACGCCCTGATGTGAGTCATGTAGGCGGCCCAGCGCGTCTGGACGGGCAGCTTCCGGATAACACAAACGCCACAGGTCGTCACAAGCAGCCGAGGGCAGCACAGCTCACTGTATGTCAGTCAGGGTCAAACGAATCACACACGCACGCACACACACACACACACGCGCGCGCGCGCGCGCGCGCGCGCACGCACGCACATCACACCGTGTGTGTGTGTGTGTGTGTGTGTGCGCGCGTATGTGTGACTGGTCGCCCGGCCGACACATATGCCAGACTTTGTTCTGTGACTGTTTTGCTCTAGCAATATTACAATTAGGAAATAATTTAGCAAGCCCAGATCCATCAATGCTTCATGGAATTTCCATGATGTAATGAGTAAACATATGTGGCAACATAAACGGTTGGACATAAACGTGCTCACTGAGAGCCCGAAGTTTTCTCTTTTCTCACTCACTCTCAAGCTCACGGGTTTCCTGAAAATGCGAGACAGGAAGCCAGCTGTGGCGCGGCCAGCGGCACCCACCGACGATTGTCTGCACTGCACTTGGCAAAAACAGATGGAGTGCCACCACAGCGGCACAAGTGGTGGAAACTACACCCGGTTCGGACAGCTATAAAAAACAACAAACATGGTCTGACAAATCCTCGTGCGGGAACTTTTCTGTCTGCCAACACATCCCCCAGACGGCCGCTGTCCCGAATGGCCACCTCTGTCTGCCAACACATCCCCCGGACGGCCGCTGTCTCGAATGGACACCTCTGTCTGCCAACACATCCCCCGGACGGCCGCTGTCTCGAATGGCCACCTCTGTCTGCCAACACATCCCCCGGACGGCCGCTGTCTCGAATGGCCACCTCTGTCTGCCAACACATCCCCCGGACGGCCGCTGTCTCGAATGGCCACCTCTGTCTGCCAACACATCCCCCGGACGGCCGCTGTCTCGAATGGCCACCTCTGTCTGCCAACACATCCCCCAGACGGCCGCTGTCTCGAATGGCCACCTCTGTCTGCCAACACATCCCCCAGACGGCCGCTGTCTCGAATGGCCACCTCTGTCTGCCAACACATCCCCCGGACGGCCGCTGTCTCGAATGGCCACCTCTGTCTGCCAACACATCCCCCGGACGGCCGCTGTCTCGAATGGCCACCTCTGTCTGCCAACACATCCCCCGGACGGCCGCTGTCTCGAATGGCCACCTCTGTCTGCCAACACATCCCCCGGACGGCCGCTGTCTCGAATGGCCACCTCTGTCTGCCAACACATCCCCCGGACGGCCGCTGTCTCGAATGGCCACCTCTGTCTGCCAACACATCCCCTGGACGGCCGCTGTCTCGAATGGCCACCTCTGTCTGCCAACACATCCCCCAGACGGGCCGCTGTCTCGAATGGCCACCTCTGTCTGCAACACCATCCCCCGGACGGCCGCTGTCTCGAATGGCCACCTCTGTCTGCCAACACATCCCCCGGACGGCCGCTGTCTCGAATGGCACCTCTGTCTGCCAACACATCCCCCGGACGGCCGCTGTCTCCAATGGCCACCTCTGTCTGCCAACACATCCCCGGACGGCCGCTGTCTCGAATGGCCACCTCTGTCTGCCAACACATCCCCCGGACGGCCGCTGTCCCGAATGGAGACCTCTGTCTGCCAACACATCCCCGGACGGCCGCTGTCTCGAATGGCCACCTCTGTCTGCCAACACATCCCCCGGACGGCCGCTGTCCCGAATGGAGACCTCTGTCTGCCAACACATCCCCCGGACGGCCGCTGTCCCGAATGGAGACCTCTGTCTGCCAACACATCCCCGGACGGCCGCTGTCTCGAATGGCCACAGGCTGCCTCGGTCCGCTGACCGCTGTATCAGTGATCAGTGTCAAATGCACGCACTGATCGAGGAACGACGGGCTGTATTACAAAACATCGACGGCAGAGTAGATATTAGCATACTTCCTATTGTTCGGACACGGTACACTCTGTACAGTTAGCTCCTAAGACAGCGCGCACTATAGCAATGACCAGCTCATCCAGCGACGACATCGAGATGCATCGAGAGTCGACCCATGACGCGGACTAAAGGTAGTGCTCCCGTACAAAAATTGAGCAAATTAGATCAATGTATATTTGTTAGTTAAGGGCTGTTATCACTCACTGATGTTATTGCATATATCGTCAACACGGGGGGAGAGCGGTAACAGAAGATCGTCGGGGGGGGGGGGGGGGTGACGTCAGTCTACCACTGACGTGCGGAAACTATCGGGGAGGACCTCAGTTTCTCAGCACAGCTGCTTCAGAATAAGCATGGCGAGTATAACACACGAGGAGGACAGCCCGTCAACGCCGCACGCAAACACAACCCACTCAGCGCCCGCCAGCGCGGTCCGCTGCCAAACACGCCATCGCAGCAGCGTCCTGCGGCGCCACCCGGCGGGGCGCTACCTCCGGCGGCGGGCGGCGACGCGGCGCGGCGCCACCTCCAGCTCCCAGACGCCCAGCCACATCCGCACCAGCTGGCAGCCGAGGCAGCCCGGCCGGCAGGCCTGCACCGTCTCCGAGGGCCGGGCGGCCGGCGCCACTGGCGTCGCTGTCGCCGGCAGCGAGCGGGCGCGACAGCGGGCGGTGGCCGCCGGTGGGCCGCGCACCCCCGCACTGTGGCGGCGTCCTGACAGCCCTGCCCACTGGCGGAGCACCAGCGGGTCGGCCACCCCTGCACTCAGCCGGCGGGAAGATGCCTCCGTCGGCAGCATGTAGCCGGGCGTGCCGTCCGGCCTCCCCCGCCGCCGGCCCGATGGACTCGCCCCGGCGGCGGCCATGGCGTCCGTTCGCCGCAGCAGCTGCTCCAGGCTCGCCGTCGGCCAACACGCTGTACGCCGCAACCGCGCCAGCAGCTGTCGTAAATCCGCAACGTGCGCTACTTTTGTCGCGCAGACTGCCGTGGCGCGTCGGCGGCGGTGGCGGCGCGCGACGCTTCGAACACCTTCTTCCTGGACGCGACCATTCCGGAGAGAGGGGAGGACAGACGACCGCCCTCCCCTCCCGCCGCTAAAAAAGTGGACATGCCAGAGAGACGTGGGCAGCTGGGCGACCTCATCAGCTCTGCAACAAGAACGCAAAAACCTCTGTCTGACCACGCACAAGTCACCGCGGCACCACGGGCAGCACCAAGCCGCATACAATACCGGCAACAGCACAGCGACGGATTTCCTCAAGGCAGGGCCAGCAAGGGTGACGTTCATGGTAAATCATCGCGCGATATATTTCAGTGCAAGACTGCTTCGCCCAGAGAGAGCCAAAGTGGAGCTACAAACGCGATCACAGAGCACAGACACTCCAGTCACGAGCAGACGGGTCCCCGCGATCACAGAGCACAGACACTCCAGTCACGAGCAGACGGGTCCCCGCGACCACAGAGCACAGACACTCCAGTCACGAGCAGACGGGTCCCGCGATCACACAGCACAGACACTCCAGTCACGAGCAGACGGGTCCCCGCAATCACAGAGCAGACACTCCAGTCACGAGCAGACGGCATCCCTAGGATGTCGTCATCGACGAGTCCGCCGCGAGCAGCGCGCGGCGCCGGCCGAGGGGGTGGAGGCGTCAGCGGCCGCACAGCCCTGACCTTTGATCCTGGCCGAGGTCAGGCTGGCGCCTCGCCGCAACCGCGGCCGCTCCTCGGCATCCGACGAGCCGCCGCTGCCGGCTGGCGCCTGCTGCGACCCTGGCGCACAGGTCAACGCAGGTCAGCACAGATCAGCCGACATCAGGGCAGGTCAGCACAGATCAGCCGACATAAGGACAGGTCGGCACCTGCCACTATGTTGGTAAGGGTCGTCACCGCAGGTCACCACAGATAAGCCGGAGTCCACAAAGGTCTAACGAGGTGAGCGTGTTACCGAAGGTCACCACGGATCATCCTAGGCAGCACAGGTCGGTTCCGGTCCGCGCAGGTCCACTTAGGTCGGTGCAGGTCAACACGTGGCAGCATATCTCACGAAAGGTCATGGCAGGTCAGTCGGCGTTAGCGCGGGCCTGACCATATCACTTTGGTCACCAGGGCCAATCCAGTCATCAGAGGCCAGCACATGTCACCATAATCAGGTGAAATTGAGGCAACCATCCAAAGGTCAAGGTCAGTAAAAGCCAGCGAAAATCAGCGCAAGCACCTGCAAGCTACAGAGGCGCACAACGCGACAGATTCCCTTAAGGAAACACACGCCAGTGAACGTGCCTAAACATGCACAAAGGCCAATCAGCACCGGATAAAACCAAACTGGGTCATACCAAGGTCATGCGGGTACAAACAAGCCCGACAACGGCTGAATTCGACAGTGTTCAGGACAAAGGGCGACGGTATGTCCACTGCTGAAGCGATGCACAACATCCAGCACTAGGACAACCCGGTCTGGGCGCGTGCTTCTCAGACGCTCCATCTCAACAGACTGTGACGCCCCATCCCAGCAGACTGACGCTCCATCCCAGCAGACTGACGCTCCATCCCAGCAGACTGACGCTCCATCCCAGCAGACTGACGCTCCATCCCAACAGACTGTGACGCCCCATCCCAGCAGACTGACGCTCCATCTCTTCACCTCTCGCGTATCCCGACGACAATCCAACGTGTAGCAACACTGCTGGAGCTCCCCATGCAGCCGGCTCGACAAACGGACACGACGATGGCTCAGCCCGCCTACGCGCACAACCACACGGCATGCACCAGAAACAACGGCATCCGATCCAAGGCAACGGCGGATGCACCTTCTTCCACAGGACACTGCACGACCTACCCAACGCATGCGCTTCGACAATGGGCTCGAGCTGCCTTGCCCGACTCTCGCCAGCGGGAGCCACACGGACCGACGGCGGCCGGCCGGTGAGCTGCATTCGTAGCACGCGGCCACCGCCCCGGCGTCGCGCTGTCGGCTCGGGTAGCATGCTCCTCCTGCCGTCGCCACACCAGCCCCATGCCCCACCCGTCCTAGCCCGTCCATTGCACCATCCTAGCCCTCTCCCGCACGCCACGGCGTTTGCAACGCGCCTCCCAACCCTTCTCCCCACCACCACCGGTGCCCTTCCCCTTCCCCACCGCAGACACCGAGGCCCTCCCGCCCCCAGCTCCTCTCCCCGCGCCCCGCGCACCGCCCAGCGGCCGCGGCGCCTGTACCGTACCTTCGCACTTGGAGGCGGTCAGGATAATGTGCTCGAGGCGGTCGCGCAGTGAGCTGACTTCGTCGGCGCGCAGCTGGCGCTCAGCGCGCAGGTACGTGGACAGCTGGCGGCAGAGCGCCGACAGCTCGGCCTCGCGCTGCCGGCAGCAGGCCAGCGCTCGTCAGGCGGTCGGTCGGCCGTCACAGCGCACGTCGCTGGTTAGAGCGGGTGGCGGCCGCGTCACCGCGCGTCCGATGGCGTCACAGTGACGTCGGCCCACGGGCCGCCGGACGCGCGGTGACGTCAGCGCGGGTGTCGTTATTGCACGTCACGTCTGTCGCGTCGGCGCGCTCAGTGACGTCACACGTCACGTGCGGCGTCACCACAAGCGCGCTGACGTCAGCGAATGCTACCGCCGAAAGTATAATTCGGCGGCTTTGTCAGCTGTTTTTTGTTTTTGTTTTTTGGTGAAGTCACGGTCTCCGGCAGGAAACTAGTGAGCGAAACCCGCGCCTGCCGCCAGCATGGCTCCCGCAGCAAGCGATCAGCAGAGCGCGTTCTGTTTCTCCCCCAGTCAGAACCCGCGGAGAAGCTCGTCGACAGAACGTAACTGGCCTGAAGCTCAGACGGAGCGTAACCGGCCAGAAGCTCAGACAGAACGTAACCGGCCAGAAGCTCAGACAGCACGTAACCGGCCTGAAGCGTGACAGAACGAGGGCCCCCCCGTCCGTGGCCGTGATCGCTGGCCGTCTGCAGCCACTGTCAGCAGACGCCGCCGGCGCGAGCCAATAGCGTCCCAGCTCGTCGTCTCGCCGCCGAGGGCGTCACTCAGACAGCGTTCCCCCGAGGGCGGGGCGGTGCGAGGCGGTGGGCCGGCATGACACGTGACGGCTGCCAGGGGGAGCCCCCCCTCCCAGGCTGCACAGACGGCATGTAGACGGGGGAACGCTGTCACACAAGCACAGTCCAAGCAGCGCAGCCGCCTGGCGACAGGCGCCAAGCGCACAGGCGGCGTCGCCTAGCAGCGGGGACTCGAGCTCGGCGTCGGCAGCAATTCAAGCCAGCCTCGGCGGAGGCGTGTGAGGAAGATCTCCAACTTCGGCCGCCTAGCGGCGCCGTGACATAGCCCGCAACGGCACCGACGGCACCGACGCGGCACAATGTGCTGCCGCCTCGTGGCCGTGCGTGCTATTGGTCTCGGCACGTCAGCATTGTCAGAAAGCGGCGCCGACCCTGGTCACAGCAAGCAGTCGCGGGAAGCCGACTCACCTCGCGCCGAGACAGCCGCCTCACTTACCGTCGGCTTTCTTCTCACGCCGGTGCTTCCACTCCAGATCTGGCCGGTGCCCCTGCCCCACCTGACCAGATCTGGCCGGTGCCCCTGCCCCATCTGACCAGATCTGGCCGGTGCCCCTGCCCCATCTGACCAGATCCGGCCGGTGCCCCTGCCCCATCTGACCAGATCTGGCCGGTGCCCCTGCCCCATCTGACCAGATCTGGCCAGTACGTTGTGTTTCCCGATCCCTCAGACGGGGGGCCACCGCCTTGATCCAAACCGCCTGTTGTGTGGCCTTGCATGTAATTGCTTGCACAATATCCCCATCCGGGAAGCTGCGACAATTGCCGCACCATTACTTCTCCATTCGGCCCCCTTTCTGTGTGGTCTTCAGCGCATTTTGTGGTTACACAGACTCACACAGCTAAGCGGAGTCCAAACACAGCCCACTCTGCCGTCAGCGTACATACTTGCGTGCGTCAGCTTGGGTCAATCCAGCACTTCCGGACGGTTACCGCCCATTACACTGTAATTTCTGCTGTGGTCTAGCCTCTCCCTCCGCCTCAAACAGCGGTATAAGCCCCCACAAGCCCCCCACCCGCCTTCTCGCGCACCCAGCATCCACGTCATGCCAATGAATCCTACCTTCTGCCGCGCTCGTCCCCTCGTACCCGTACCCGTACCCGTACCTGAGAACCCGCACCATTTCACCGCGGTCTCTCACCGCCGCGCGGTGCACCCCACCCTCTCCACTCCTCCCCCTAGTGTGCCCTACCTCTAGCGAGCCGCTCCTCCGCTGCGCAGCCTTACCTTCTGCGTCGTCTCCAGCTCCTGGTGCAGACTCTGCGCAGTCCTACCTTCTGCGTCGTCTCCAGCTTCTGATGCAGACGCTGCGCATTCCTACCTTCTGCGTCGTCTCCAGCTCCTGGTGCAGACGCTGCGCCTCTTCGCGCGAGTGCGCCAACTGGTTCTCGGCCAGCGCCAGCTGCTGGCCGGCCGAGTGTTGGTCGCCGTCGGCAAGCTCCGAAATGTTGGCCGACAGCTGCGCCCGCAGCTGCTTGTTCCTGGGGATGGAGGTGTGTGGCTCGTGTAGTAGGACAGTTGCCACCTGCGAGGTAAAACGTGTAGCAGAACGGCGTGATATGCAGCAGAACGTGTCGCCACACAGCGCGCCGTGGGGGCGATGCGGGAAACTCCTGTACCGTCATACCTGACTGATAAACGGCGCCACTTTGCCGGACGGAGGCTCAAACCGCCGCACGCCACGCCGCCCACACGACCACGATCACCGCCACACTCCACTCCATTCCACTCCACACTCCACACTCGGCGCTCTGGTCACCAGCTTCCGCGCCTGCCCCAGCAGCGGCGGCCGCCGTCAGAGGCGAGGCCAAGCCGCGCACCAGCGTCAGCGGCGGCCGTCGAGCTGGCCGCCACTCACCTGGCGTCCAGCTGGAAGACGCGCTGGTTGGCTTGCTGCAGGCTGCGGTGCTGCGCGTCCACCTTCTCCTCCAGCGATGCCGTCTCAAGGCACTTGATGCTGTACTTCTCACTCAGGCTGAGAATCTCGCCCTTGATATCGCCCATCTCGGCTCTGCGCGAGCACGAGCAGGCGGTGAGCGTCCGGGTCCGCGAGGGCGACATGAGCACGGGCAGGCGGTGAGCGTCCGGGTCCGCGAGGGCGACATGGGCACGGGCAGGCGGTGAGCGTCCGGATCCGCGAGGGCGACATGAGCACGGGCAGGCGGTGAGCGTCCGGATCCGCGAGGGCGACATGAGCACGGGCAGGCGGTGAGCGTCCGAGTCCGCGAGGGCGACATGGGCACGGGCAGGCGGTGAGCGTCCGGGTCCGCGAGGGCGACATGAGCACGGGCAGGCGGTGAGCGTCCGAGTCCGCGAGGGCGACATGGGCACGGGCAGGCGGTGAGCGTCCGGGTCCGCGAGGGCGACATGAGCACGGGCAGGCGGTGAGCGTCCGAGTCCGCGAGGGCGACATGGGCACGGGCAGGCGGTGAGCGTCCGAGTCCGCGAGGGCGACATGGGCACGGGCAGGCGGTAAGCGTCGGGGTCCGCGAGGACGACATCAAGGCACGAGCAGAGCCATCCGTCAGCACCGGCGTCGTCATCACTGGTAGTGTACGTCAAGACTAGAAGGCACCACATCCTCCTCCTCGCATCAGTCACCAAGTGACCAGACAGTGACAGCGTGGTGACAGTGACAGTGACGTTGACAACGGAGACCGGCTGAGCTCTATAGCGGCCCTTCACCCCTTCCGCACGCTCCGCGGCTCCCCGGCGCACTCACACGTGCTCCTTCTGCAGCTTGCCGATGTCGAAGCCGGGCTGCATCTTCTTGATGAACTCGTCCTTGAACTTGCAGATCTCTCGCTGCACCTCCGTCTCGTGGGCCTTGCGAAGGGCGTCCAGGGCGGCCAGCGTAGCCTGCGACGTCCAACAGGGGTCAATCAAGGGTGTATGCGGGATCAGAGCAGGGACAAGAGCTGTCCCCAGAGTTCAGTGTGCTGCGCCATTAGCCAGGAGCAGGTTCAGAGAGCAGCGTCGGCCTTTGAAACCAGGGGGGGGGGCGCCATTTTCACCTGTGGGGGAAGGAGGGAAAATCGGGAGATCACTGTTGACTGTAAGTCGTCGGGGGGGAGGGGGGATATCACCGTTGGCTGTGGGTCGTCAGGGTTTATGCGTTGCAGTCTGTTGCTCTGTCGTGTCACCAGCCGTTCGTGTGGCTCGAGGGGGTCAGGTCAGGTCAGGTCAGGTCAGGTCAGGTCAGGTCAGGGCGGTCAGGTCAGCAGAATCAGTCTGATGATGCTGAAGACGACCACTTTTGCCTGCGCAGCCAGCCACGAGTGCATTCAGATGCCTCTGACGACAATGTTAGGCCCATCACTCCATCAGGACCTCCAGCACATCCGATGTTCTAACACGAACGCTACTTCGCGCTCCTGCACCCGGCGGCCTACTCGGCCGGCCGCACCACCCCTCCCCTACTCCTCGGGCGCCACTCACCTGGGTCTCCTCGGCCAGCGCCTGCTGCTTCTCCGCCTCCAGCGAGTGCAGCTCGCGGCGGTGTTTCTCCTCCAGTTCGGCGATGATGCGCCGGTGCGAGTTCTCCATGGCCACCAGGCCCTTCTCACACAGCGCCTGGCAACACGAGGCGCGCCTCAGCCCGAGCGCCGGCTGGCCATCACAACAGCCGGTGTGGCGGCGTGCACGCCCGATGGCCACTGCTGTGCTGGCAGAACAGGCAAACGTGCACGGAGGCCGGCTACCAAGCCCTACCGTCTGAAGCAATTATGTTGACCTGTTTGTTTCTGTCGATGCGTTGAGGCGCTACACAGTACAAAAGTGTCCTTGGAGCATTCTTTAGGGGACAGTGACTGAGACCATGGCGTGCACTGTTTAGGGGACAGCGCCTGAGACAATGGCGTGCACTGTTTGGAGGACAGCGCCTGAGACAATGGCGTGCACTGCTTGGAGGACAGCACCTGAGACAATGGCGTGCACTGCTTGGAGGACAGCGCCTGATACAATGGCGTGCACTGTTTAGGGGACAGCGCCTGAGACAATGGCGTGCACTGTTTAGGGGACAGCACCTGAGACAATGGCGTGCACTGTTTAGGGGACAGCGCCTGAGACAATGGCGTGCCAATGGATTCCATGCTGAGCGCGGCAAGTCGCAGAACTGTGAGCTCAAATCCAACCCGGCAAAATAATTCCCAATGGAACAGCCTTCCGAAACCAACGGACTGAATACATCTACCCCACATAAGCAGGCTCACTCGAACGAAGCGGCGGCAGACTTGGCCGGCGGCCGCCGCGCGCCCGCCACTCACCCTCAGCTGCTCGATCTCGGCCTGGTAGCGGCGTCGGATGCTCTCCTCGGCCAGCGCGTCCTCCTCGGGCCGGCCGGTAGTCTCGCCCGCCGACGTCTCGTACTGGTCGCGCAGAGCTGAGATCTGTGCCTCGTACTCGGCCTCGAGACTCTCGAGGCGGCGGCGCAGCAGGCGTACCTCGCTGGCCAGCGCCTCCTTCTCGCGCTCGTACGTGGACGTCTGTCGGCGGCGGCACCACCCAGCCGGTGAAGCGCGCTCAGTCGGCCGCCGCGGCAGCACCGCCCGTCCGTGCAGACCGACGGCCACCGATCGGGAAATAACCGCACGCCAAAACAATAGTCGGGTCGCCATTTTTCGATTTTTTTAGATTTTCGATTCGGTCTAAACGTTTGTTTCGCGATTCCGAAATCTTCCCGATTTCTCACGACAGCTCACGCCTGACGGACACATTGGCCTGGGAAGGCGTCACGCGGCGCTCCACCCATGAACATTGGCCTGGGAAGGCGACACGCGGCGCTCCACCCATGAACATTGGCCTGGGAAGGCGACACGCGGCGCTCCACCCATGAACATTGGCCTGGGAAGGCGACACGCGGCGCTCCACCCATGAACATTGGCCTGGGAGGGCGACACGCGGCGCTCCACCCATGAACATTGGCCTGGGAAGGCGACACGCGGCGCTCCACCCATGAACATTGGCCTGGGAAGGCGACACGCGGCGCTCCACCCATGAACATTGGCCTGGGAGGGCGACACGCGGCGCTCCACCCATGAACATTGGCCTGGGAAGGCGACACGCGGCGCTCCACCCATGAACATTGGCCTGGGAAGGCGACACGCGGCGCTCCACCCATGAACATTGGCCTGGGAGGGCGACACGCGGCGCTCCACCCATGAACATTGGCCTGGGAAGGCGACACGCGGCGCTCCACAAATGAACATTGGCCTGGGAAGGCGACACGCGGCGCTCCACCCATGAACATTGGCCTGGGAAGGCGACACGCGGCGCTCCACCCATGAACATTGGCCTGGGAGGGCGACACGCGGCGCTCCACCCATGAACATTGGCCTGGGAGGGCGACACGCGGCGCTCCACCCATGAACATTGGCCTGGGAAGGCGACACGCGGCGCTCCAGCCATGAACATTGGCCTGGGAAGGCGACACGCGGCGCTCCACCCATGAACATTGGCCTGGGAAGGCGACACGCGGCGCTCCACCCATGAACATTGGCACATTGGCCTGGGAAGGCGACACGCGGCGCTCCACCCATGAACATTGGCCTGGGAGGGCGACACGCGGCGCTCCACCCATGAACATTGGCCTGGGAAGGCGACACGCGGCGCTCCACCCATGAACATTGGCCTGGGAAGGCGACACGCGGCGCTCCACCCATGAACATTGGCCTGGGAGGGCGACACGCGGCGCTCCACCCATGAACATTGGCCTGGGAAGGCGACACGCGGCGCTCCACCCATGAGCACCCAGACACGGTCAGCTGCTGTCCGATTCACGTGCGCAACAAACCACACCGTCGCACAGCCGAGCCAGCGCCAGCACAGCCTGCCGGCGGCCGGCCAACGCTCAGTGTCGTCACGCACCACTTTGTTAACCTCTGACGTCATCTCACGGCGCAGCTGCTCCAGCTCCGCGTCCTGCACCTTCCTCAGAGCCTTCAGCTCCGACGTATGTTCCGTGGACAGGCTGCACAGACGAGGGGGAAGGGGGGAGGGGTCAGGCACCTGATCACGACAGGGCGGAGCTGCTGGCGCCGTCCGTCCGCGCGTGGTGACAGCACGCAACCACAGCTACTATCACGGTGACGTCACACAGCTACCGCGACGCGCGGCGTGGTTGGTCGATTAGGAAACAACACCACACGATTAGGAAAATCCACGATTAGGAAACAACACTACAAATACCACCGTCTGTCGTCAGCGTTCACAGCAGCACGCGTGATGAGTCGTACCGCAAAAGTCACAGACAACCGCACACCACGCAGCGATGTGACGGCCTGGAGGTGACACACGACCCTCCCGCCAGCTAACGCCTTTCATCCCCAGCTTCCGCCAAGTCCCCCGCCCCCCAGTGACGTCCATCTGACTGCGCGATGCCGGCAAGCCCGCCCCTCTCGACCTTCCCCATCGGCAAGGCCCCTGCCCATCCCCACCTGCCGTCTCCCCCCTCCACAGACTGCCGTCGTTTGGACGCACAGCCCAGCGACGAATCAAGGCGGCCCCACAAAGCCCCAAATAACGCTCCGCTGCGCACCCCCGGCAGCACCATCGTCCCCTGCGGCACCAGCCACACCGCCCACAGCACCACCGTCACCACCAGACCCGTCACGGTCAGCACGCACGTGTCGATCCTGGTGCGCAGCTCCCCGCAGCGGTGGCAGGGCTCGGGGGCGGACCCGTCGGGCGCGGCGGCCGCCTGACACTTGGGTGACACCGGCTCCTGACGCTTGAGTGACACCAGCTCCTGACACACCACGCCCAGAGAGGCCGTCTGCGGCGGCACAGGCATCGGTCAGAGTTGCCGGCCAGCGGCGCTCGCGGCCGCGCGATCCCGGTCGGCGCGAGCACCCCGCGCTCACGCGCTCCGCAAGCGTCCAGGCTCTCCGCATCAGTCCGCGGCGAAACAGTTTTCAAGCCTCCCGCCAGTATACTGCGGCTGCATGCAAACATCTCGGCGCGCCACGAACCAATTTGCAGTATTCTCGGTGCTGTTCACCCACAATTACTGATAAGGCCTGGCATCAAACACGACGGCTCGTGCGCGCTCCTCCGCCACCAAACGCAGCCGCCTGCCCTCACCTGGATGTCACCGCTGTTGACCATGCCCGTGATATCGGAGACGCGGCGGCGCGCCTTGTCCACGCTGCGGGGCCGCACGCGCACCCGTCGCAAGCTCTCCACCTCCCGCTCCAGCGTCCGTATCTGGCAGTCGGCCATCTCTGGTGAGCTCGACCCGCCGGTGACATCCCGAGCGCATCTCTAACGCCGGCGCCCGGCAGCGCTCGCCAACTATGACGTCGCGCTGATTTCTCTGAGTCTCCGGTAAGTCGCAGACATTTGTGGCGTCCCTGAATTGACTTCCGGTCTTCCATAAGCGGCTGCAGATCCAAGTAAAAAACAACCAGACAACACCACCAACTGGCTGTCCGAGTCCATAGCCACCGAGGCGCGGGGCGAACCACTCGACATACACAAGTCTACTATCACCGCCCGTCCCGCAGACGTCAACACGCGCCCAGGCTCCGCCAACCACGCAACGGCACTCGACACAACCTCTCATACCCCGTGCGTCGCCAGGCAGCAGCACTCACCTGCTCGCGATGCTGGGCGCGCTCCTGCTGCAGCTGAGCCTCGCAGTCGGCGCGCACGGCCGCCACAGTCTGCTGCGTGCGCCGGCAAAACTCGTCCAGACTCTGGCCGGTCGGCATGGCGACGCCATAGTCGGAGAGCTCGGTGCGACACCGCTCCACCGCCGCCGCGTACAGGTGCTGACAACACAGCCGGATCATGGTACAGGTGTTGACAACACAGCCGGATGACGGTACAGGTGCTGACAACGCGGCCGGATGACGGTACAGGCGCTGACAACGCGGCCGGATCACGGTACAGATGCTGACAACACAGCCGGATCACGGTACAGGTGCTGACAACGCAGCCAGATCACGGCACAGGCGCTGACAACGCGGCCGGATCACGGTACAGATGCTGACAACACAGCCGGATCACGGTACAGGTGCTGACAACACAGCCGGATCACGGTACAGGCGACCAAATGGAAGAACAAGGGACCCGGCTCTCGAACGTGACCTCGTGCCGGAGGTTCCACCATGAATCAGACCCCGCACCAGTGCCAAACGCGTACACAGACAGTGAGTGAGTGATGCTTACGGGCGAGTCGACAACCGAGCTTATTTCGCACCCATACACACGCTGACAGGGGATATGCCGAGAACAACAAGGGCTGGCAGAGATAGGCCTGCCGTCCAAAAGGCACAACGGACTAAGTGCTACGCAAACCGATGGCCCTCAGGCCTTTTTGCCATTGGGCGGCAAGTCCGCATGGCGCAGAAGAAAACAAATGACTAATAGTGCGGCTTGGGTTCTAAAGCAGCCAGAATCACAAGGCTGCGGCACGATGTCTTGCGATATGGCTCTCCACTGCACAGCAGGCGGGGCTCAAAGAGGGCGCTGGCGGCCCCCGCCTGTGTCAGGTCAGGTCAGGTCAGGTCAGGTCAGGTGAGGCGATATCACCGATAGCCAGCTGACACACCCACCTGTTCAGATCTACTCACATACAACGCGACAAAACAGCCCGGCCCAGCTCGGCAACAGCACAGTGTGGTTCAACTTGAGTGAAGTCCCCAGACGCGCAGCTTGTCTGGAGTTGGGGCCCAGCCCACCCGACTGCTACACCTAGCTATCACATTGTTCCACAGCTATATATCTCGCCCGCGCCCACCTTAGTCAGCCTTCCGTTGCGCCTCATACCACCAACGCACCAGCAACAGAGAGGACATGCGTCAGCTGCACCACACGCGCTCACTATACCCGCCTCACAGCCATCTCCCCTACACCCGCACCAATATGTCGTTTATCCCCCATCAACAACTAGGTAACACCCCACTGACACTGAGAGCTCCACCTCATCATCACCTGGGTGACACCCCACCGACACTGAGAGCTCCACCTCATCACCGCCTGGGTGACACCCCACCGACACTGCGAGCTCCACCCCATCATCACCTGGGTGACATCCCACCGCCAGCCCGGCTCCACCCGGCCTCCAGTGTGCCTCTGACCTGCAGTTCGGCCTGGTCGGTGGCGTCGGCCGCCTCGCCGAAGAAGACGGCCAGCGCCGAGTCACGGTGAAGCGCAGCGTCCAGCGGCACCGAGCGCTCGGCCGGGTCCTCCTCGATAATCTCCAGCGGCACCTCCAGCGCCGGCTCGTCCTCGTCACTGATCACAGACAGGTAGCTGCCGGACCATCGGCCTCTGTCAGACAGGTAGCTGCCGGACCATCGGCCTCTGTCAGCGGCCAGCAGGCACAGCGATACTGTTTGGGCGCCTCAGATGCCCCGACAAGTAACTGCCGGAGCACCGGCCTCTGTCAGCGGCCAGCAGGCACAGCGATACTGCTGGGGCGCCTCGGATGCAGTCCTGATGGTAATGGAGGTAACGGGCGCTTCAGCCGCGCCGAAACAGCACCGCTGCCGGCATCTCTACAGCGCCCTCTCGGCCACACCAGCGCCTAGCAGCCAACGGCCGCCGCCAGGAATCGAGCCCGCGCCCCACAGGTGTCGCCACCGCCGCCACCACTCACCCGTCCACAATGGCCTTCTGCGCCACGACGTCGGCCAGCTCGGCGAGCAGCCGGTCCGACTCGTCGCCGGGCGGCGGCGGCGGTGCCGGCGCCGCGCGCAGCCGCGCCAGCGCCGCCTCGTACTGGCGACTCAGCGTCATCACCGCCTCTTCCATCTCGGCGCGCAGACTCTCCGTGGCCACCGTGTACCTGCCGATCAGGTCAGGTCGGGTCAAGTCAGGTCACGTGCGGTCAGGTCACGTCTGGTTCGGGTAGGGCAGGGCAGAACAAGCATCGGGGTATTTAGTGTGATATCATGGTCATATAATATGTAGCATAATATTATCTCATAAAATGTTGTGCACACATATATATGCATTTTAACATGGGGTTAGTGATATCGGATCTGTCGTGCCAATCCAGCTACAGGGCCGGACGGTGCCATCATGCTAAGTTGGATCCGGTCACGTTACGTGACCATAGGCCAGGAAAATACTGTAAAAAATATTAATACCGAAAATATTAACAGAGAGGTAAGGAATGGAGACGAGCTTCAACCAAAACACGAAATCGTCAGTAAGCGACGCAATGCGTGAAACACGACACCCGGTAACTGGGCGGTAACTGGGCGGTAACTGGGCGGTAACTGGGCGTAACTGGGCGTACCAGGGCGTCACTGGGCGCACCAGATCGCCATGGTCCCACTCTGGAATCCATTGTTGGCGTGCAACGTGTCGCCTCGGCCCTGGCCCAGGCTCCAGCCTCGGCCCGGTCCCGGCATCCCCCCTGGCCCTGGCCCTGGCCCTGGCCCTGGCCCTGGCCCTGGCCCCTGCCCTGGCCCTGGACCCTGCCCTGGCCCTGGCCCAGGCCTCAGTCTCGGCCCTGTCCCGGCATTGCCCACCCCGTGTCTCACCTGCGCTCAGCCGCCTCCTGCTGCGCCTGCACCAGGAAGAAGCAGTGCTGCCGGTCCACCTCAAGATCACGCTCGTACAGCTCCACAAACTTGAGCATCATGTGCGACATCTCGGCCTGGACCAGCTCCTGTGGGGCGGCAGTGCCGGCCGTAAGCGGTCCGGAGCGCAGCTACTGGCCAGGTCCGCCTGCGAGGAGCGGACCTCCCCTCCTCCCCTCCCCTCCACGCCGGAGTGGTCATGAAATGTTGTTGGCAAAGTCATCAAGCAACATCACTTTGACGACAAATCAACCGCACACCGTACGATGAGCGGATCGATTTCCAGCCCCCACCCCTTCCAGCAGTACCGATCGGCTTGCCCAACGGTGCGGGGTCAAGCCTTCCAATACAGACGACTCGAAATCCGAGGAGACCAAGGACCTCGCCACCCCCTCCCTCTCACTACGAGCCTCTAAAACAGGCCCCCACGAGCAGCGCCCCCCCCCCCCCCCGCGTGCGTACCTCGCTGATGCTGTGCTGCGCCATGTTCCAGGCGTCGCGAACCTTCACCTCCTCCAGCAGCTGGTCGTCGCCGGCCGGCGGCGGGCAGCTCAGCACAGTCTCGGCGGCCAGCGTCTCGGCCAGACGCTGCAGCTTGTCCGCCTTGAAGGCCGCCACCGCCGCCGTCACCTGACCAAGGGCAGGTCAGGCGGGTTAGGCGGTCGCCGCCGACCTCGCACGGGAGCGACAGCGAGGGGAAGGCAGGGAGGGCTGCCGTTAGTGTACCCGGGGAGGGGAAGTGATGATGATTGGGGTTTTAGGGCGCGTCGACTTCTAGGGTCATTTTGCGCCCATAACAGCTAAGTGTTTACCGTGGCGTATAAATGACTGCGAATCCTACGCTTCTCAAAAATGAAAACAGCTGTCCGGTGCCAAGCATGCGAGAATCGTCACCAATAAGGTCTGAAAAGGTAAGACCTGACGCATCTCGTCCGAAGTAAAGTGCCCGCTCTTCTCTGAGCTGTGGGCAGGAGTGAATAACGTGGCGAACCGTAAGTGGCGCACCACAGCGAGGACATTTAGGGCGTTCTTCACCGCACAAAAGGTAGCTATGTGTTGCGTGCGTGTGGCCAATTCGTAACCTGCTGAGGGTTACTTCTTCGTGTCTCAGCTTACGTGAGCTTGAAGACCATAGACCCAGTTGTGGCTTGATCATCTTTAACTTATTGTTTACAATGGCGTCCCAGCAGCGCTGCCATTTCGCCTTCACAAAGGTCGCGATTGCAGGGTAAAAGCACCTTGCCGGCAAGGGTAAAGAACGGGTGTAAGGTGCACGCGCTGCCCGTTTTGCGGCCGCGTCAGCACGCTCGTTACCTGCGATACCCACATGACTCGGTATCCAACATAAGACGACAGTTTTACCAGCAAGATCCAGCGCTGTCAGGCGAACCAAAATATCCTGTATAATGGGACAAGGTGGGTTATAGGTTGTCAGAGCCAACAGGCTGCTCAAAGAATCGGATAAGACCACGTGTGAGTTGCTCTCACCAACTTCGATGAAGCATAGGGCTTTACTGATTGCAACGAGCTCGGACGTGTAAACTGAGGCGTGTTTCGGTAAAGAAAAGGACCGGGTGGCTTGGTCATTCACAAATGCAGCACCAACACCTACCTCCGTCTTCGATCCATCAGTATATGTGGCTTGAAAACCTATGTACGACCCGATGTGCTCCAGAGCCTTCGATCTCAGGTCGCATGGGATCGCTCCCTGTTTGCTTGTGCATGAAAGGGATACATCCACTTTTGGTGAAATTAGCTCCCATGGAGGCACTAATACGGGACGCGACCTCAGCACACCACGCAACCTTATGTCGCTTTCCCGGAACAGCTTCTTCATGTGGACACCAAATGGAATAGCGGACAGCCTTCCGCCACTTTGGAACTTGCTTTCCACATGACGTGAAAAGATTGCTCGGTGAGTCGGATGGTTGGGAAATTGAGCCAGCTTGCAAAAGTACCGCATGCCAAGCATTTCCCTTCTCAGTGCCAACGCCGGTTCATTAACTTCCACGGTAAGGCTAGCAACTGGCGACGTCCTGAATGCCCCCGTCACAATGCGTAATGCGGTATGGTGCACGGTGTCTAATAAACGTTTGCAGGAACTCGGCGCAGGAAGGCAGGGAGGGCTGCCGTTAGCGTACCCGAGGAGGGGAACGGAGGGAGGGCTGCCGTCAGCGTACCCGGGGAGGGGAAGGGAGGGAGGGCTGCCGTTAGTGTACCCGGGGAGGGGAAGGGAGGGAGGGCTGCCGTTAGTGTACCCGGGGAGGGGAAGGCAGGGAGGGCTGCCGTCAGCGTACCCGGGGAGGGGAAGGCAGGGAGGGCTGCCGTTAGTGTACCCGGGGAGGGGAAGGCAGGGAGGGCTGCCGTCAGCGTACCCGGGGAGGGGAAGGCAGGGAGGGCTGCCGTTAGTGTACCCGGGGAGGGGAAGGCAGGGAGGGCTGCCGTCAGCGTACCCGGGGAGGGGAAGGCAGGGAGGGCTGCCGTTAGTGTACCCGGGGAGGGGAAGGCAGGGAGGGCTGCCGTTAGTGTACCCGGGGAGGGGAAGGCAGGGAGGGCTGCCGTTAGTGTACCCGGGGAGGGGAAGGCAGGGAGGGCTGCCGTTAGTGTACCCGGGGAGGGGAAGGCAGGGAGGGCTGCCGTCAGCGTACCCGGGGAGGGGAAGGCAGGGAGGGCTGCCGTTAGTGTACCCGGGGAGGGGAAGGCAGGGAGGGCTGCCGTCAGCGTACCCGGGGAGGGGAAGGCAGGGAGGGCTGCCGTTAGTGTACCCGGGGAGGGGAAGGCAGGGAGGGCTGCCGTTAGTGTACCCGGGGAGGGGAAGGCAGGGAGGGCTGCCGTTAGTGTACCCGGGGAGGGGAAGGCAGGGAGGGCTGCCGTTAGTGTACCCGGGGAGGGGAAGGCAGGGAGGGCTGCCGTCAGCGTACCCGGGGAGGGGAAGGCAGGGAGGGCTGCCGTTAGTGTACCCGGGGAGGGGAAGGCAGGGAGGGCTGCCGTCAGCGTACCCGGGGAGGGGAAGGCAGGGAGGGCTGCCGTTAGTGTACCCGGGGAGGGGAAGGCAGGGAGGGCTGCCGTTAGTGTACCCGGGGAGGGGAAGGCAGGGAGGGCTGCCGTTAGTGTACCCGGGGAGGGGAAGGCAGGGAGGGCTGCCGTTAGTGTACCCGGGGAGGGGAAGGCAGGGAGGGCTGCCGTTAGTGTACCCGGGGAGGGGAAGGCAGGGAGGGCTGCCGTTAGTGTACCCGGGGAGGGGAAGGCAGGGAGGGCTGCCGTTAGTGTACCCGGGGAGGGGAAGGGAGGGAGGGCTGCCGTTAGTGTACCCGGGGAGGGGAAGGCAGGGAGGGCTGCCGTTAGTGTACCCGGGGAGGGGAAGGCAGGGAGGGCTGCCGTTAGTGTACCCGGGGAGGGGAAGGCAGGGAGGGCTGCCGTTAGTGTACCCGGGGAGGGGAAGGCAGGGAGGGCTGCCGTTAGCGTACCCGGGGAGGGGAAGGCAAGGAGGGCTGCCGTTAGCGTACCCGGGGAGGAGAAGGGGAGGGAGGGCTGCCGTTAGTGTACCCGGGGAGGGGAAGGCAGGGAGGGCTGCCGTCAGCGTACCCGGGGAGGGGAAGGCAGGGAGGGCTGCCGTTAGTGTACCCGGGGAGGGGAAGGCAGGGAGGGCTGCCGTTAGTGTACCCGGGGAGGGGAAGGCAGGGAGGGCTGCCGTTAGTGTACCCGGGGAGGGGAAGGCAGGGAGGGCTGCCGTTAGTGTACCCGGGGAGGGGAAGGCAGGGAGGGCTGCCGTTAGTGTACCCGGGGAGGGGAAGGCAGGGAGGGCTGCCGTTAGTGTACCCGGGGAGGGGAAGGCAGGGAGGGCTGCCGTTAGTGTACCCGGGGAGGGGAAGGCAGGGAGGGCTGCCGTTAGTGTACCCGGGGAGGGGAAGGCAGGGAGGGCTGCCGTTAGTGTACCCGGGGAGGGGAAGGCAGGGAGGGCTGCCGTTAGTGTACCCGGGGAGGGGAAGGCAGGGAGGGCTGCCGTTAGTGTACCCGGGGAGGGGAAGGCAGGGAGGGCTGCCGTTAGTGTACCCGGGGAGGGGAAGGCAGGGAGGGCTGCCGTTAGCGTACCCGGGGAGGGGAAGGCAAGGAGGGCTGCCGTTAGGGTACCCGGGGAGGAGAAGGGGAGGGAGGGCTGCCGTTAGTGTACCCGGGGAGGGGAAGGCAGGGAGGGCTGCCGTCAGCGTACCCGGGGAGGGGAAGGCAGGGAGGGCTGCCGTTAGTGTACCCGGGGAGGGGAAGGCAGGGAGGGCTGCCGTTAGTGTACCCGGGGAGGGGAAGGCAGGGAGGGCTGCCGTTAGTGTACCCGGGGAGGGGAAGGCAGGGAGGGCTGACGTTAGTGTACCCAGCGAGGGGAAGGCAGGGAGGGCTGCCGTTAGTGTACCCGGGGAGGGGAAGGCAGGGAGGGCTGCCGTTAGTGTACCCGGGGAGGGGAAGGCAGGGAGGGCTGCCGTTAGTGTACCCGGCGAGGGGAAGGGAGGGAGGGCTGCCGTTAGTGTACCCGGGGAGGGGAAGGCAGGGAGGGCTGCCGTTAGCGTACCCGGGGAGGGGAAGGCAGGGAGGGCTGACGTTAGTGTACCCAGCGAGGGGAAGGCAGGGAGGGCTGCCGTTAGTGTACCCGGGGAGGGGAAGGCAGGGAGGGCTGCCGTTAGTGTACCCGGGGAGGGGAAGGCAGGGAGGGCTGCCGTTAGTGTACCCGGCGAGGGGAAGGGAGGGAGGGCTGCCGTTAGTGTACCCGGGGAGGGGAAGAGAGGGAGGGCTGCCGTTAGTGTACCCGGGGAGGGGAAGGCAGGGAGGGCTGCCGTTAGTGTACCCGGGGAGGGGAAGGCAGGGAGGGCTGCCGTTAGTGTACCCGGGGAGGGGAAGGCAGGGAGGGCTGCCGTTAGTGTACCCGGGGAGGGGAAGGCAGGGAGGGCTGCCGTCAGCGTACCCGGGGAGGGGAAGGCAGGGAGGGCTGCCGTTAGTGTACCCGGGGAGGGGAAGGCAGGGAGGGCTGCCGTTAGTGTACCCGGGGAGGGGAAGGCAGGGAGGGCTGCCGTTAGTGTACCCGGGGAGGGGAAGGCAGGGAGGGCTGCCGTCAGCGTACCCGGGGAGGGGAAGGCAGGGAGGGCTGCCGTTAGTGTACCCGGCGAGGGGAAGGGAGGGAGGGCTGCCGTTAGTGTACCCGGGGAGGGGAAGAGAGGGGAGGGCTGCCGTTAGTGTACCCGGGGAGGGGAAGAGAGGGAGGGCTGCCGTTAGTGTACCCGGGGAGGGGAAGGGAGGGAGGGCTGCCGTTAGTGTACCCGGGGAGGGGAAGGGAGGGAGGGCTGACGTTAGTGTACCCGGGGAGGGGAAGGGAGGGAGGGCTGCCGTTAGCGTACCCGGGGAGGAGAAGGGGAGGGAGGGCTGCCGTTAGTGTACCCGGGGAGGGGAAGAGAGGGAGGGCTGCCGTTAGTGTACCCGGGGAGGAGAAGGGGAGGGAGGGCTGCCGTTAGTGTACCCGGGGAGGGGAAGAGAGGGAGGGCTGACGTTAGTGTACCCGGGGAGGGGAAGGGAGGGAGGGCTGCCGTTAGAGTACCCGGGGAGGGGAAGAGAGGGAGGGCTGACATTAGCGTACCCGGGGAGGGGAAGGGAGGGAGGGCTGACATTAGCGTACCCGGGGAGGGGAAGGCAGGGAGGGCTGCCGTTAGCGTATCCTGACGTGTGAAGGAGTCGAAGCGCTGGCCGCCAGGGCAACCATCGGCACTCTGGTGGGTACCAGAGTACTCTAGGGGGTATTAGAGTCTCGGGGACGGGGGTGCTGGAGTGCACTGGGAAGTACGAGTACTGGAGCATGCCATGAGAATGCTGATGGCGTCGTCCGGCGGGTGAGGTGTCAGCCGGGTCACCTGACCCAGCATCACCTGATGCCGGAAGGGGGAGGGACATCAGCGCTACTGGTCACTCTCCGATCGGTTTCATCGCGATTGCTCAGCTGGCTAATCTCGTACATTTCACTTCGACCTTGCATGCCCCCAGTTCAGGCTCCAGATGTGGCGGGGGGTAACCCAGTTCAGTCACCAGGAGTACCCCTCGTTTCAGCAGGCTCCGCAGGTCCACTTTGTGACACTGGCCCTACCCTCATGTTTCAGCAGGTCCCCGTCCAGTCTCTGACACTGGTCTCAGGGTATGGTCCCGTCTCCCACACTGACCTCGGCCTCCTGCTTCAGCAGGCTCTGGTGCAGCTGCTGCAGCTGGCGGTCGCGCTGGACAGCCGGCGGGCGCCGGGCGGGCGTGGGCCGGGTCTGACGCGACCTCAGGCCGGCCGACGCCTCCTCCAGCGAGCCCAGCCGTTCGGCTAGGAGCGCCGAGAACGACTCCACCATCTGCCGGGTCACGTCAGGTCACGTCAGGTCACGTCGGAAGCAGCAGGCGGTCGTTAACCTGACACGTTGTCATCTAAGGCACGTCTGGGTCAACAAACGTTGACAAACCGAAATCACAGGCCTCACCGAAGACGAAGCGACGAAAGGAACAGTGGGCCATTCCTTTCCCTTTCACCGCGGGTAATTTTGCCCCAAACCAATGACCCCTACACCCGCGGCACCGTCCATGTTCCCTACGCCCCCCCCCCCCCCCCTCCTCTCCTAACACCGGGCCGCCTGCCGCTGCCGCAGTCACGCACCCCGCTCGAGACGTTCTCGACGGCCCCCGTCTGCAGGCGCTCCCGGAGCGTGCCGACCCTGCGGTGCGTCTCGAGCAGCTCGCGCAGCCGCAGCTGGCGCTCGAACGGCTCGGGCTCGGCCGCCGACCGCAGCGCCTCGGCCAGACACGCCAGCAGCACCGTCTGGTAAGCGAGCCGTTCGGCGGCCAGCCGGCGCCGCTCGGCCGCCGTCCAGCGGCGCGCCGCCTTCAGCTGCGCCTGCGCCTGCGCCTGCTCCTGGGCCTTGCGCAGCAGCAGCTGGTGGATGCGCTCGACCAGCACTCGCACGCCCTCCGGCGCCGACGGCCGCTGGCCGGCGAGCAGGTCCGAGGTCTCGGCCAGCCGTGCGCACACCGGCGACATCTGTCGGAGCGGAAGGGCAACTGCGGTCAGACACTTGCCGGGTGCCGACCGTCTTGATCTAGATGTGATCCCTGATCCCCCAGCCGCTGACGTGCTCCGCGCGTGCGCGTGACTCCCGCTGGACGAGGTACGCAGGCACAGGAGCGACGCCGCACTGACTAGCGTTGACACGGCCAGTCGTCTTCCAAAGCGAGGATGTGCACTTTGAATCCGTACGCCACTTACAGGTCGGTTTCACCAACAGCATGATGGTTATCATCACTACCATGACCACATCCATGATCCATGACACAATAATCAAGAAAACTACCCCCGATGAAGACCAAAACACGCCTCCATAACTATCTTCTGATGAGGTGACTTACTTGAACGTTGACACCTGTCTCTCAGGCGTAGCCAGCCCCACACTGTGCCACTGACCTGCGGCAGATCGGCTGCTCGCATCTCGTCGACGCACGAGTCCAGCTGTTCGCGCACCTGACGCACCAGACCCTCCAACTTGCGCAGCCGGAGCCTAACGTCGCCCCGCGCCGCGCGCTCCTCGGTCCGCTCCGGAGAGGCCGAGCGCTGCTCCGCAGAGCGCGCGCGCGCCTTGCGCGCCGGCGCCGGCGAACGGCGCGGCGGAGACGGCGACTTCTTGACGCGACCGGCCACGCGCTGCTCCAGCGCGTTCACGCGCATGATGACGCGCAACGAGTCAGATGATGTCACACCGTCTAGGCTCTTGCGGCGCAGCCGCGACGCCTTGGTCGACTCCTCAAAGCTGCGCGAACGGCGCGCACGGCCGTCGGCCGCCGCCGCTGCCGCTGGTGCTGCCTCCACCGCCGGCGCCGGCGCCGAGGCCTTCCCGGGCGAGCTCTCACGCTCAGAGCCGGCAGAGGGCGTCGCCGAGCCGGCGACGGGCGTGACCGGGGCGGCGACTGGCGTGGCCTGGGCGGCGACTGGCGCGGCCGGCGTGCGGAGGGCAGGCGTCGGCGCACCGCCGTCCCAGGCCGCCACGCGCGCTTCCAGCGCCGCCAGCTTGGCCTCCAACTCCAGCGGGATAGAGAACGACTCGCGCCCCTTCAGGGAGGAGGTGCGCCGCCGGTCGCGCGCGTCGCCCTTGGTCATCTTCTGCTTAAGCTGGCGCGCCTGGCGGCCAGACGGAGCAGGAGTGAGGGCGCGGAGGGAGTTCAAGCCCGGCAGGGCCTGAGAGCAGTGTCGATGGTGGGAACACACGTGCCGGCAGTATCTGCGTGCGGGTAACAACAAAGCGGACGTCGGCGGCTGCGGCCGGCGGGGGACGTGCGACGACAGCCACTGGAGAGCAGCGCTAACACACACTCACCCTCACCCACACCCCCACATCCCCCCCCCCCCCACACACGCACAGCCGACAGCCTGGGGCTGGAGCATTTGGAAACATCCGGACGGCTAAACAAAACCTTCATGCGGGCAGAATATCCATCAATAGACGATATAAAGACACAGCGTTGGAGGCAAGGACTCAACACTAACGGACTAGCCGCACTCCACAAATAGCGCGCACAAGCCGTTACCTTCCTCCGTTTCTGCGGCGTTGAGAAGACATTCCACAGATGAGATACAGCGAGAATGCCATTCTTCGAAGTGCAGGCAATGGATTCAGCACAAAAGGTTAAGTGTCAAAAGCCATTCAATCTCGCCTGATGCGCACCTTCAGGTTCACAGCTATCGCTCGGCGTGTGTTAGATGTCTCACAGCGCGCCCCAGTTTTAGCATCCACGTACATACGCCCAGCAAGCGAATAACATATCTCGATTCAGCAGCCTTTCCAGCGTTGCCTGGCGGCCGCGCCAGCACTGGCGCCTGGCCGCGTGCCGACCGGCGCCGCTCACCTGTTTCTCGGAGGCGGCCAGTTTGGCGGTGAGGTCCTGCAGCCGATCACGCATCAGGGCTGCCTCCGCCGCGTGCGTCTCGTCCTTGCCCTGCAACGGCAGACGGGTCAGTCGGGCAAAGACAGGTCAGGTTGGGGAGTCGGTCTCAGCCACGACAGACCCCGCTCGGGCGGGTGACATCAGCACAGGTCAGGTCACGACAGACCCCGCTCGGGCGGGTGACACCAGCACAGGTCAGGCCACGACAGACCCCGCCCGGGAGGGTGACACCAGTACAGGTCAGGTCACGATAGACCCTCTCGGGAGGGTGACACCAGTACAGGTCAGGTCACAACAGACCCCGCCCGGGAGGGTGACACCAGTACAGGTCAGGTCACGATAGACCCGCTCGGGAGGGTGACATCAGCACAGGTCAGGTCACAACAGACCCCGCTCGGGCGGGTGACACCAGCACAGGTCAGGTCACGATAGACCCGCTCGGGAGGGTGACATCAGCACAGGTCAGGTCACAACAGACCCGCTCGGGAGGGTGACATCAGCAAAGGTCAGGTCACGATAGACCCGCCCGGGAGGGTGACATCAGCACAGGTCAGGTCACAACAGACCCGCTCGGGAGGGTGACATCAGCACAGGTCAGGCCACGACAGACCCCGCCCGGGAGGATGACATCAGCACAGGTCAGGTGACGACAGACCACGCTCGGGGGGTGACATCAGCACAGGTCAGGTGACGACAGACCCCGCCCGGGAGGGTGACACCAGTACAGGTCAGGTCACGATAGACCCGCTCGGGAGGGTGACACCGGCACAGGTCAGGCCACGATAGACCCGCCCGGGAGGGTGACATCAGTACAGGTCAGGTCACAACAGACCTCGCTCGGGAGGGTGACACCAGCACAGGTCAGGTCACGATAGACCCGCTCGGGAGGGTGACATCAGCACAGGTCAGGTCAACACACATCTGACTCAGCACTCTGCTGAGTGCTATCACACGCTTAGACAGGTCCAACCAATCCACGTCGGTGGCGACGGGAGTGCGCTGAGACGGATTCACTCGAGGCACCTCCCCATTGCGATCAGTACAGATTTGTGGCGACTGGAGCTGAACCCTATACGCTGCGATCGCAGGCAAACCCGACACACCACTCGGCGAGCGACGCCGGGTGGGGCGATAGCGTGGAGCAGTAGTGAAGCTGCGCGTCTGGAGAACCAGAGTGAAGAGGCTTGATTGCCCGTAGTGCCCGCCCTTTCAGCCAGGGTGAAAGGCAAACAACGCCACAAAACCTCAGCAGCTGAGCGCGTCGTTAGGCCCCAGTGGCTGCCACAGCCGGCACTGACCTCCAGTTCGCTGGCCAGCCGGGCGGCCTCCAGCTCAGCCCGGTCCTGTTCCCCCTGCACCTCGCGCAGCTGCCGCTTCAGAGCACGGATCTCGCTGACAGCCTTCTCGAACCGCTCCAGCAGCGAGTCGTACTCCTCCCGCAATCTGCGCCGCACGGGCCAAACGGTGCCACAACCGAAACCGCGCCAGCGAGGATACGACACCAGCCAGCGAGGGCTCCGAGAACGAGCTCGGCAATCAGCAGACAGACGAAGCAGTATCACTCAGGCAGACGGCTGTAGTGGACATGCACATAAAGAGTATCACTCAGGCAGATGGCCGTAGTGGATATGCACATAAATAGTATCACTCAGGCAGATGGCTGTGGTGGATATGCACATTAAGAGTATCACTCAGGCAGACAACTGTAGTGAACATGCACATAAACAGTACCACTCAGGCAGACAACTGTAGTGAACATGCACATAAACAGTATCAATTAGGCAGACAGCTGTAGTGGGCATGCACATAAAGAAACATGCATGCATACACACATACATACACACAGATACATATACACATACACATACATACATACATATACAAAAGTATCACTCAGGCAGACAGCTGTAGTGGATATGCACATAAAGGAACATGCATGCATACATACATGCATACGCAATAGATGCATACAAACGTACATGCGCACATACACGCATGTACAAACATACACAGGCATAATACGGTCTGGCGCAGCGGATGGTAAAATGATATCACAGCCCACAGCGCAAGGCAAACCCCCTCCTAAACCGAGGCCAGCGGGCGCCGGGGCCCACAGGCGAGGGTCAGACGCCGGGCCGCCCTGGTCCAGCAGCGGGCGGCGGTCGGCCGGCACTGACCTCTGCCGGCTCATGCCGTCCGTGTCGGTCTCGATGCCGGCCGTCAAGTCGCTGAGCGAGGCGATCCTGGCGATCTGCAGCTGACGCCGTGACGAGAACCGCTCCCTGCGCGGCGGCGGCCGACGCTCAGGCGGGGCACGCGCCGCCCACACGGCGCACATAACGTCCGTCCACACACAGAGGGACGAGGCAGGACCAGGTCACAAGGAGGGTCAGGCCATGGAGGCCAAGGAGGGTCAGGTCATGCCACAAGAGTCAGATCACAGTCAGTCAGGTCGGAGGGCAGTCAGGTCAGGTCACCCAAAAAGGGTCTGATCGGAGTGTCCAAGCACGGCACGCGGAGGTGCTAGATCACACCATGGGGGGGGGGGGGAGGGGGCAAACGAGTCGCATATCGGTTCACCCGACGGCGCCTACAACGGGGCATAGAACACCACCCGTGCTAAGCCGTCCCAACACCAACCCCAGTCTACTCGCACCAATCTATGCACAGCGTGGCCGAACAAACGTACCGAGAGTCCGCCCCCGAAACCACACGCGTAGCGCACTCATCCCCGACTCTTGACACGTGCGTGTCCCAGACCTGATGCACAGGCCCTCCACTCGCCCAACCCTGGAGCCCCCCCCCCCCTCTCGCCGATTCTCCTGGCGCCCTGACCGGGGCCGCCTCGCCGCACCGCTGACCTGGAGGTGCCCAGAGCTGGACTGGCCGCCAGCGGCGGGTTGTTGCGCAACTCCCGCACACGCGCCGTCAGTGCCTCGTTCTCCTCGATCCCCTGCTGAAGTCGTGCGCGCACCGTCTCCAGCTCCTGGCGCACGCTCACCAGCTCCTGGCGCGCTTCGCGGGCCTCCCTGTCGTGGAATAGGAGGGCGAGGGTCACGCGGGTTGACTTCATACCCTCTCACCCTGTCGCCAGCCCCACCCCATACCCTCTCACCCTGTCGCCAGCCCCACCCCATACCCTCTCACCCTGTCGCCAGCCTAACCTCATACCCTCTCACCCTGTCGCCAGTCCCACCCCATACCCTCTCACCCTGTCGCGAGCCTCACCTCATACCCTCTCACCCTGTCGCCAGCCCCACCCCATACCCTCTCACCCTGTCGCCAGCCTAACCTCATACCCTCTCACCCTGTCGCCAGCCCCACCCCATACCCTCTCACTCTGTCGCGAGCCTCACCTCATACCCTCTCACCCTGTCGCCAGCCCCACCCCATACCCTCTCACTCTGTCGCGAGCCTCACCTCATACCCTCTCACCCTGTCGCCACCCCCACCCCATACCCTCTCACCCTGTCACCAGCCCAACCTCATACCTTCTACTGTGGGTGCGCGGGTACGTGTGCGTGTGTGTCGTTACCCTCGATGTCATCCCTAGCCTCACCGCCGTACCTGCGCTGCTTCTCCAGCTCCGAGGAGCGATCCTCCAGCAGAGAACGCAGCTCGTGCACTAGGTCCTTCAGCTTGTACACTTCAGACTTGTCCTGCTTGATGGCGTCCTTGGTGGTCTGCTGCGCCTCCAGCTCGTCACGCAGACGGCACATCTGGGGATGAGACAGGTCAGAGATGTCAGGGGTCAGACGGCCCGTAGACGGCAGGTCACAGAGGTCAGAGGTCCGGCGGCCCCGCAGATGGCAGGCCACGGACGTTAGAGGCCAGAAGGCCCCGCAGGTAGCATGGCTCCTCGCCGGGCGGCACCGAGGGTCAGGGATTCCAAAGGCTCCGCGGACGGCACGGCCGGCAGGCGCCAGGGGTCAGAGTGGCCAGAGGTCAGAGCGGTCGCAGGATATCAATAGACAAACGGCGGAAATCAGCATCAAAACAAACAGATGAGCTGTGCCTGGACAATTCATCGAACCTGGCTTACGGCGAGCTACCTCGCCTTGCACCAATAGTCGTTAATGCCTGTCATCATTGCTTTTGCCATGAGCCGGAAGGAAGGAAGAAAGAGGGAACAGAGAGAACAGAGAGAAGAGAGAGAATGGAGAGAAGAGAGAAAGAGAAAAAGGGAAACAGAGAAAGGGAAAGAGAGAAAGAGATAATGCGCGAGAGAGAGAGAGAGAGAGGGAGAGAGGAGAGGGACAGGGAGAGAGAGAGGAAGGGAGGGAGGAAGAGAGAGGCAGGGGATGACGGGAGGGGGAGGGGGCGGCGTCAGGGATCGGGCACGACCGTCATCCGCCGCCGGACTGCAGCCGAGCGTTACGCGGCAGCGGGAGGCGATTATTCCACGGTGACCAGTTACAGGACATTGACCCGGACGCATTTCTCGTTCTCCCGCTGCCTGGCTCTGCCGCTGCCGCTCCATCGGCGCCATTCAGACGGCACCCGGCCGGCAGAGACGGCTGACGGCGGCGATCAGGGGCCGCGCTCCGAGCGGCGCGCGCCCCCGCCGGCGCCGGCGCCGCGCCCTACTAAACGGCCCGTGCACCGCCGGTCTGCCGGCGGCGATCAGGGGCCGCGCTCCGAGCGGCGCGCGCCGGCGCCGGCGCCGCGCCCTACTAAACGGCCAGCGCGCCGCCAGTTTTCCACAGCCACAGCCGTCCCCCGTGCGAGCGGCCTCCCCTGAGCGCCAACACAGCGTACGAGCACGGTTGTGCCGGCCCGTAGACGGCGCACGGCGCAGCGTACGAGCACGGTTGTGCCGCCGGTGGAGGCGCGTGTCCGACGCGGTGCCGGTCGCCCAGCGACCGCCAATGACCGCCGGTGACCGCCGGTGACTGGTGATCAGTGACAAGCTGACCTCTGTCTGGCGAGCGGCGGCATCCTCCCTGAGCTGGCGCACCTCCTGCTGGCGCGAGCTCTGCGCCGCCTCCACTTGGTCCGCCAGCGAGCGCATCTGCGCCTGAGGAACAGGGGCCGGGGCAAGGCGTTACCCCCCTGTGAATGGGGCGGCGGCCTCCAGACGGGGACAGACTGCCGGGCGGACCACCGGCTCCAAACGGTGACAGACCAGCGGGCGGACCACCGGCTCCGAACGGGGACAGGCCATCGATCGCTGGCCCCGACGACCCATTGTGAGTGAGGTATCTTACTCGAATAAACTCGGAACAAAGACCCGGTGAACTGCCGGCAACAGCATAACTGACAATCCGCGCCAACAGCGTAACGTAGCGTGACTGTCAACAGGGCGAGACTGATTGGACGCTGGCTCTGGGTGGCCTTTTCTACCGGACGGAAACCACTGACGAAAGTCTAACAGCCACAGACACAAACCTCAGCTAGCCAACAGCCGCCCACGGCAGCACCTACAGCGTCCAAACTCGGTCGTCCCTCCCCTCCCCCCTCCCAATACATCGCACGGCGCATCAAACGGACCGCCATCAGCGCCACCATGCGTAACCGGCGGCCGCGCTACTCAACCGCACGCCGGGAGCGGAGCACCCGAGCGCGGCAAATCAACGGCGCACGCAGCGGGGCACCGGGGCACGACAAATCACCGACAACGGCAGCGGAGCGCCCAAGAACGACAGATCAACACCGCTCTCACCTCCGCCTGCCTGAGCTGCACGGTGAGCTGGTGGACAGTGCGATCGGTCTCAGCGTGCGCCTCGTGCGCCTCCAGCAGCTCCTGCAGCCGGTGCTCGGTCTCGGCCAGCTTCTGCTCCCAGTCGGCGTGGTCCTTCAGGTACCTGGACGCGCGCACGCGGCGGCTCCGTGGCGTCAGAGGCGCGGCCGGTGCCGCGGCAAGCTAAGCCGCGCAGGACGGACGGGGCGCGCTACCGTTCCGCGGCGAGCACAGAGGCACGCCGCCTTCCTCGCCACACCAGCGAACAATGGCAACACACCGCAACAGACAATAGACACCTCAAGTAGTACCAGCAGCACGCGGAACTCCACAACTAGCCGATGAGAGCAGCTTGTACGTCAGTGGCCGACAGGGCTTCTGCACCGCCGCAGCACAGAGCCATGACTCCATGGCTCATATGGGAGCCATGAAGTCATGAGTCACAGGGGAGCCACGAAGACAGAGTTTTCTCCACCGCCTCCCGCCGAGACCATCGTAACACCACGATCGTACCTTTCCTCGAGCTTCTCATAATGCCGCCGCCACTGCTCGTCGTCGGCGTGGCCCTCCTTGGCCGCCTGCACTTCCTCGTACTGGTCCAGCAGATCGTGGTACCTGATGAGCGCGCCAGAATGTCAACTGAAGCAGCAGCTGTTCTCCGCTGGGGCCGACTTATTCATGCCCTTGAAAATGTAAACGGACCCTAAAATGATGGCGAATAGCAGGGGCCGCATAGATTAGGAGTGTCGGGGCGCGGAGCACCGAGTAATCGTCAGAATGATGAGAAAAAACTTTGACCTGTCTCATTCCACGGCCATATTTGATAGCCCTCTCGGTCGGCGACAGGCGTCCCGACACGCAGGGTTTATATATAGAGTTCCAAAAGCTGAGGACTTGGCATGACAGAGCAAAGTCCAGGCGGCTGACTGCGCCACGCTCAAACCACGGAGCCCACGACCGCGCTGCTGTGGTTACCAGCGTGACGTTCTGTTGGCATATCTGGCCGCCGTCCCTCCCCCATCCGATCTCGACCCACCTCGTCTCCAGCATCTGCAGCTGCTGCAGCTGCTCTGTCTTTTCGGCCAGCTCGCGCTCCTGCCGCTGCAGTTGCTGTAGAAGCTGACTCAGTTGCTGCTCCAGGCTCGAGGCGCGCGTGCGCCATTCGGTGAGCTCGCGCGAGCGGCTCTCCTCAGCGGCGGTGGCGCGTCGCGCGTCCCGCTCAGCCTCGTCCTTCTCAACCTCCAGCGCGTCCAGACGGTGGCGCAGCCTGGTAAGCTCGCGCGAACTAGCGCCGGCCGGGTCGCCACGAGATGGTGGCTCGGTCGGCATAGTGCGCAGCGATGACCGCAGCTGCGGAAAGTCAGAGGTTGCACGGGGTGGTCAGGGCGAATAAAACAGCATAAAATACCACAACAAAGTACATGAATATCCCCATTATATGTGCTTATATATAATGACGGAGTGTGGAGCGCGACGTAGATGTGGACGATAGTGACGGTGCTGGCGGTGAGCACAACTTCGGTTGAAAGCCACTGATGACCAGCGTGGAGAAACAAATGCTTACAGATGTGATGCCATCAATCAGGTTTTTCCAAAAAGTAGGCAGCGCATTTCAAGCTTTCACAGATTACGTCGCCGACCCCCCGAAATCGCCATTCGGAACACCTGAAAACATTGTTCCAGAGCGCAAAAGGTAGATACGCAACCCCGTGTCTGCCGCCAACCGAGTACCAAACGTAATAAAGACGTGCGTGGGGCAATAATCACGGGCAAAATGCCCAGCCTGTGGCAAAAAAGCCTTAATGACACGGCCAAAGCAGCCCCGAACGCGCTGTCAGTGACAAGCCGTGGCCAACGTTTGCATAGGTACTTAAATGTGACTCCAAGTTCAGAGCAGAGGGGCACAGCTGGCGGTGCCACCACTTGCGTACATGAAATCACAATCTGCGCGATGTGTTTTCACTCACGCGCAATACAACAAGCGTATGAGGCTACAACGCCACACTATAAGTAATGAGAAACGATCCATGGGCTACCACAACCAATTATTCGACATTCCCACTGAAAGTACCGCGGAAGTTCTAGTTCGCGGTCTCTTAGCCTGTCTCGCGGTCCTCCCAGTCCATCTCGTGCTCCACCCAGTCCGTCTTCCGCTCCTCCCAGTCCGTCTCGCGCTCCTCCCAGTCCGTCTCGCACTCCTCCCAGTCTGCCTTGCGCCGCTCCCCAGGCCGTCTCGCGCTGCTCGCAGGCCGCTCTGTACGTCGCGCCGCCACACATGCGTTGGCCCACCCACCTTGGACCGGTCCAGGCAGCTGGTGTAGGTCTCGCGGGCGTCCAGCCGGTCCGACAGCATACTCTCCGGGCGCAGTGACGACCGCAGCGACTCCTGCGGCATCGGGCACGTACGTCAGGTGCGCCGGCATGGTCGCCGCCGTCGCTGCCGTCGCCGGCCGGCAGGCGCAACAGTCGGCTCCAGTCCGCGACAGGGGGAGGGAGCCAAACGTCACCGGCCCCTCCCGCTGTCGAGAGTGCCCAGCAGGTGGAGACGGCGGAGAGCCGGCCGGAGCAGTGTCACCTGTCTTCGCCAGTGCGGCTGCCGCCATACAGAGCCTATCCTGATGGCCGTGGACGTGTGGCCCGCGTGCACTGAGAGTCCCGTCACCACCGACGCCCGTTCACGGCCGGCAGCTCTCCCGGCGGCCGGCAGCTCTCCCGGCGGCCGGCAGCTCTCACGGCGGCCGGCAGCTCTCCCGGCGGCCGGCAGCTCTCCCGGCGGCCGGCAGCTCTCCCGGCGGCCGGCAGCTCTCCCGGCAGCCAACAGTGACGGTCGTCACCGAGGCCGTCCTGTTCAACGTCCGGTCTGCTGCTGCACCGCTAACCTCTCGCCGAAAACGGAAGCACGCGAAGCATTTGGATCACCAGGACGCCAACAGCACATCTAAATATGGCCAAGCTCGGCGCGCACTTCTTGCACAGCGTGTGTCCTTCTGCGCCACCAGCGTCGCGCGGTCTGTGCCACAGTGCTACACCTGTCACCTCTGAACACCCAACTTACAGCGAAACCCAAACACGAGGTCACTGCGGACCGGCGAATGACGAACACCAGCCTGACGGCCCCTGAAACATCGCTTGGTCCGGCCGGAACACAGGCAACACGAACCGGGCTCTGATACTGAAGTGGAGCATCGAACTGACGGCCGGCTTCCAACGGCGCTCGGATAACCCGCCGCTAGTCAGCGGAACCGAACCTGACAAATGGTCATGATCTCTGTGCACAGCAGCCACGCCGCCTCGGATGTCCCGCCGCTAGTCAGCGGAACCGGACCTGACAAATGATCATGATCTCTGTGCACCGGAACCCCGCCGCCTCGGATGTCCCGCCGCTAGTCAGCGGAACCGGACCTGACAAATGGTCATGATCTCTGTGCACCGAAACCCCGCCGCCTCGGATGTCCCGCCGCTAGTCAGCGGAACCGGACCTGACAGATGGTCATGATCTCTGTGCACCGGAACCCCGCCGCCTCGGATGTCCCGCCGCTAGTCAGCGGAACCGGACCTGACAAATGGTCATGATCTCTGTGCACCGGAACCCCGCCGCCTCGGATGTTCCCGCCGCTAGCCAGCGGAACCGACCTGACAAATGGTCATGATCTCTGTGCACCGGAAACCCCGCCGCCTCGGATGTCCCGCCGCTAGTCAGCGGAACCGGACCTGACAATGGTCATGATCTCTGTGCACCGGAACCCCCGCGGCCTCGGATGTCCCGCCGCTAGTCAGCGGAACCGGACCTGACAATGGTCATGATCTCTGTGCACCGGAACCCCGTCGCCTCGGATGTCCCGCCGCTAGTCAGCGGAACCAGGCCTGACAAATGGTCATGATCTCTGTGCACCGGAACCCCGCCCGCCGCTCGGATGTCCCGCCGCTAGTCAGCGGAACCAGGCCTGACAAATGGTCATGATCTCTGTGCACTGGAACCCCGCCGCCTCGGATGTCCCCGCCGCTAGTCAGCGGAACCAGGCCTGACAAATGGGTCATGATCTCTATGCACCGGAACCCCGCCGCCTCGGATGTCCCGCCGCTAGTCAGCGGAACCGGACCTGACAAATGGTCATGATCTCTGTGCACCGGAACCCCGCCGCCTCGGATGTCCCGCCGCTAGTCAGCGGAACCGGACCTGACAAATGGTCATGATCTCTGTGCACCGGAACCCCGCCGCCTCGGATGTCCCGCCGCTAGTCAGCGGAACCGGCCTGACAAATGGTCATGATCTCTGTGCACCGGAACCCCGCCGCCTCGGATGTCCCGCCGCTAGTCAGCGGAACCAGGCCTGACAAATGGTCATGATCTCTGTGCACCGGAACCCCGCCGCCTCGGATGTCCCGCCGCTAGTCAGCGGAACCAGGCCTGACAAATGGTCATGATCTCTGTGCACCGGAACACCGCCGCCTCGGATGTCCCGCCGCTAGTCAGCGGAACCAGGCCTGACAAATGGTCATGATCTCGTGCCAGCAGCCACGCCGCCGGAAGTCCGGCCAGCACCACACATCCGGACCGCATCCGAACCACCACCATCGCCCCCCCCCCCCCCCCCCCCAGCGAACTAAAGTGCATGAGAACGTAAAAGCCAGGTGCAAGACACAAGTAACGCAAGACCAAAAATAAATTGCCAACACTGGCTGTGACGAAGATAAACATTGACTGCTTTGCGACGCCTAGGTGCGGACTGAGTATCATCAAGGCGGGTCCCAGGCCACGTCTCCTACGCACACACCGCCGCCGCCGAGCTGTGGAGGCCAGCCGGCGCTCACGGCTCGAGGGCGACGCCCTCTCTCACACACAGACGTGCGCGCACGCACGCCCGCCCACGCACAGATGCCTCCGGAGCGGCGCGCGCGGACATGGCGGCGGCGGTGGACCGTGACGGAGGTTCTGCCGGCCGCGTCTCCTGGCCGTCGCCGGGGAAGCGTTGCGGTCCTGGCAGTCGGACCAGCAGCCAGAGAGATCCGACCAGAACTCAGCCTGCCAGGCGGGCTGCTAACGTCGGCAACCAGTGTGGTTGACTTGGCAACGCGTCACACTTCCTCAATAAGGCCGATGCTGAATAAATCGCTCTGGATCCGCCATTACCGTGCTGAGTGATTTGGAACCGTGCCATCATTTACGAGATATTCCGTGTAATTTGGTGCAGCTGGAAAATCCATAATCACGGAGACCTACAGCAAACACCTCCAAAACAACCAAAACATTACGGACCTCCGTGGAAATGGGGTTAATACACCACACGCTCTTGTTTTCCCGCCAAGTCGTGCCCAATCTGTCGAGGGCGAAACGCGACCAAAACGCGGCGTAGGCAGCAATCAGCTGGAGCATTTCAAGCGAAGAACTCAGGCAAAACGCACCAACCGGCTGCATGTAACAGGACGGCACACTCAGTCAAGCCTTGGCGAGAGCTCATGTTTTGCGGCACCCTGTTCGCACTCCTTTCATTCTTCTCCCGCTCCGATGGTCTTTCCGGCTGTTCTACATGGGGGTGCGGAGGGGGGGGGGGGGGCTAATTAGCTCCACCTGACACGGCAGGCGGGCTCGACAGGACACATGGACCTGGGTCCCCTCCAGGAGCGACAACTCTGGGTGACGGCGCACGGACGGCGCACGGGCTGGCGGAGAGCCGGGGCACAATGCCAGGTCACTCGCCGCTCCATCCAAAGCTGCGCGACAGCAGTGCATACCTGCTGCGGTCTCCATCTGCCATCTCCTTAGACCAGCTACGGCCGACAGCAGTGCATACCTGCTGCGTTCTCCTCATGCTGAGTCTCATCTGTCATCTCCTCAGACCAGCTACGGCCAACATGGCACGCAATGCAACGTCCTCATCAGCCTCCCATTTCTGATCAATCCACTGCAGTCGTGACGTCATCGAGCTCACGGATGACGTCATCGAGCTCATGGATGCTATGTTTCCTTTCGCTGACCCATTCGGTCTCGGCGTAAAAGCTCGTGGGACACGAGTCTGCTCGCCAGCTCCCGGCGAGCCGAATGCATTCGCCAGTCGCAGTCAGCTGACTGAGCATAGACCGTCTCCTCAATAACCGTCTCCCCAGAAATCTTCTCCTCAGTAACCGCCTCCTAAGAAACCGTCAGAGGGAATTAACCGTCTCCTCAGTAACCGTCTCTCTAGACATCGTCTCCTCAGTAGCCGTCTCCAAGAAACCGTCAGTGGAAATTTACTGTCTCCTCAGAAACCGTTTCCCTGGCAGCAGTCGCCTCAGTAACAGTCAGTGGGCATTACTCGTCTGCTCAGTAACTGTCTCCTCCCAGCCGTGACCGAGGTAACGGCTGTTGTCCACCCCCGGCATTGTGTTTGATTCTCCAATGTGCCACCCTCGCGCCGTTCCATTCAAAACAATCGAGAACGCCAGCACCAGGCCTCGGCTGGACCGCTGGAACACAGTCGCGTGGGCAGGCAGGGCCAATCCAAAGCGGTAAAAACGACACGTACAAACCAGCAGCACCGCCCAGACCAGCCCGCCCGGTTTATGCCGACAACCCAAGCAGCACTGCCCAGCTGACATGGGCTCCATTCATTCCCGCCCCCCCCCCCCCCCCTTCCCATTAACCTGTCTGGCGGACCGCACACCACCCTCGGCGCTCTAACCAGCGCCCGCAGACGCTGTGATTCACGCATCCCCAGCGTGACCTTGTGGACACGTCCGTGGCCTTGCAATGCAGGCAGCATGCACATGCACGGTACTGTGCCCGGACACGGGGTGTACCCGGGCACAAGAGCGTGCCCAGACCCCAGAGTACAGACGTCAGAGCGTGCGTCGGGCCGTCAAATACGGACTGCGGCAGTTTTGGACCAGCCGTGCTCCCAGGGGCAACACGCCCATTGTCACGTAAAGCAGCCCGAGGAGTCGGCGGTGATCTGCGGTTTGTGGCGCGTTTCATGCTCAGGCTATCTGCAGACCAGATGCACAGACATCAAAACATCAAACAGACATCTACAGATCTACAGATATCAAAGGCAACGTACTTGACATGGCCAACAGTGCCTACACGAATGCAAAAATGCATTACAACGCCGTGCTACAGTTCCGTCCACATCTCCGAGGTCGCGCACCAATGTACCATCAGCGGCAGCCTATGCCAGCTGAATTCAGGACCTGAGATGATCACGCAGCCCGTGCGAGGAGCCGTAACCAATCCAGGCACCACCCGCTCCTAATCCATGCTACCTGGTGGACACACGCCGCCCATTGGCCAGCACACAGCGCGCCATCGACTTGGTGCACAACCACAGTCAGGAACAGGACGGATCTGGCCACGGCCCGCCCCGCCGCCGGTGTCGGTCTGCCCTCCACGAGCACGCGCACCACCACGACACAGGCATGGCACCAGCACGTGGCACCAGCACGTGGCACCAGCACGTGGCACCAGCACCTGGCACCACTGCTCACTGGCAGACCACGCGAACGAGCCAGGAGGGCCGCGACACAGCCAGTTCACTTCACATCACGCGGAAGCAATGCATCTGCTGGGAGCGGCCTCCAGACGGTCGGCGTCGGACAGAGGACGGTCACCACCCCTCGCCGATCGCCGCTGCCTGCAGTGCGCGGCTCGACACTCACCCAGCACGGCCGGTAAGGCGCGAGACGCCACCGCGCGACGGCACGCCGTGCGGCGCCAGTGTGCTGCTCAGTGCCGACCGTGTCCACCGCGTCCCAGCAGCACCCAACGTCCACGTCCACGTCCCGCCTATGGCGCGGCCGAGCGGCGACTGGCGGCGCGGCGGCGGCCGGCACAGCGCGGACCGCGGCGGCGGCGGCCGATGCTGGCTGGTCGCGCACCGGCGCACCAAGCCACCGCCTCTCCCGAACCCTGGCGCCGTCTGAGGCCGGTGCCGCGCGCTGCGGTCGGTAGCGAGCGGGAAAAGGTGCACTGCTACCAACATAGCCGTCTCCTAGTGTTAGACTCGAGGTCGTCCCCGAGCGCCCAAAAGTCAACTACACTTAGTTCGAGGGGCGTCATGACCGAGTGCTTAGCTTTGGATCCCAAGTGGTGCCCAGGTTCAAATCCCGGCGGCAGCATCACGCCCCGCTAACATGGCCAATGCAGTCGCTGGCCTTTTATAAAATCGCGTGGGACGACATACACCGCGTTTCCTTCCAAAGCAGCAAAAAAGCTAACTTGCGTCGGGTGGATGCGGACTCCGGTTGGTGAGGGCCGTATACTTGGGGCCGGCCGGCGGCCCGGCTGACCGGTGTTCCGCCTCAGGGGAGGGAGGGAGGGGGAGGGGGTCGGTCATACCACACTCAGCGTGCCGGGACGGACCGCCCCACGCAGCCGTACCGGCCCGATCACGTGTCACCTGGACTAGCATTGACAGACGTGCCGCTCCAGGTCACGTGACACGCATCGAAACAACCATTGTGGTCAGAGGGGAAGGCTGCGATGGCCAGGTGTTCGGCGCCTCTGGAAGGCGGAAGTGACGTGGCCCCGACATTCACTGTACATGGGGCCGATGCAGTGCAATGCGGTTGCGTCACATCAGAGCAAATTAGGAATTGCATTTTGGTCGCCATAACGGGAGACCATGTGTGAGATTGGGGCTTTACGACGCACTCAGCTGCTGAGGCTATATGGCGTCGCCTGCCTCTCACCCTGGCAGGAAGGGCGGGCACCGCGGGGAATCGAACCCCGTACCTCTGGTTTCCCAGACGCGCAGTGGTTAACGCAGACGCGTTTACCACTACACTTCCGGCACCCCGACGGGAGACCATACGTCGAGCTCCCTGATAATCGTTAAAACGGGTTTTATCGCATTTTTCCACCTAGGACTACAAGTGCATTATTTGCACAAAGGCACGATAAAATTTGAGCAGACTGGAGGTAGACACTGCACAATACTGAACGTTTTCCTGAAAATCATGAGAAATTCTACTATTGGTTGGGATTTTACGCTCCCACCAGAGACATGACCTCATTGGCAACTACCACCAGAGACATGACCTCATTGGCAACTGCCACCAGAGACATGGCCTAATTGGCAACTGCCACCAGAGACATGACCTCTTGGCAACTGCCACCAGAGACATAACCTCATTGGCAACTACCACCAGAGACATGACCTCATTGGCAACTGCCACCAGAGACATGACCTCATTGGCAACTGCCACCAGGGACATGACCTAATTGGCAACTGCCACCAGAGACATGACCTCATTGGCAACTGCCACCAGAGACATAGCCTCATTGGCAACTGCCCCCAGAGACCTGACCTCATTGGCAACTGCCACCAGAGACATGGCCTCATTGGCAACTACCACCAGAGACATGACCTCATTGGCAACTGCCACCAGAGACCGTGTGTAGGAGGGCGAAAGCTGGCGCGCACGGAAAGCTGATGTCAGAAAGCTGACGTGGCTGACGTGGTGCGCACAGGGGGGGGGGGGGGGGCTGACGTGGCTGGCATTGTAGGAGGCACCAAGGAGGTAATCTCGGGGGCTGTCTGACAGAGGACCCGAACAGCGCAGAGCCCACCGGCACTCCCGGAAGAAGACAAATCACTTGGCTGCCAGTTGATGCGAATGGTCCGCACTCCTGCGCCTACCGCTCATGGAGCACGGATATATCTGTACGTGCCATGCGCCGCACGCACGCCGTGCCACGCCCAAACAGTATATGGAGCGAGCAGACACGGCTACCGCAACATAGGCTATGTTTAAAGGGAGTAGATCAAATCTGACATATAAACAGTGACAATTAACCAACAAGGGAGACTTGAAGAGCTCTGGGCAAAGTTTCCGAGAGCAGATAAGCCATCGCCCTCGGTGTGAAGCAGTTTTTTCGCCATAAACCAAATATCCACAGTAGGCGACGGGTGACCCAAACGTCCAATTTATCACAGTTCGGGTCTCCGCTACCGGTCACATCCGGCTGTATCCGCCCCTAATGCCGCATTACCTGATGATGGCCACGGCCTAGGGACACAGCTTCGGCATGCCCTCGGCTTTTTGCACCAGCTCGACAAACGCCGAAAAAGGTCCGCACACTAGCCATAAACGTTATACGAGAGGCTATTACGACCGTAACTACCGACTTCCTTTCCGGACGTCTCGCTCGAGGGCCAATACTGGCGGCGATAGCCCTACAAGGCGGACTGGCAGAGCCTACCCAGCACGTCAGCACGTCAGCACCTAGTCGCACGTAACAACCAGCCGGAGCCAGCACGTCATCGGCGGGTGCGTTCTAAATGTCTCCGTCGGCCATTTGACGCATTTAGTGTTGGCGTCGTTCCGCCTCGCTGCCGAACTGGCGCTGGGATCCCACTCAGCAAGCACACTTGCAAACTTCACCGCTAATTAAACATGAACATTCCTGAGACATTCCATGGCGTTACATTCCATAGCACGCCGTTTGGGAGAACGTGACGCATCTCCACGGCCAAATCTGTCTGAAAACGGTCCTTCGCCTCACCAACGTCTCAAGGTTAACAAAAGAAACACGGCACAACGCTCGCCGCCTAGTGACGGACAGCTGACTTAGCATGGGGTTAATGCCCTGAGCGGTCCCACCGGCATCAGATAGAGGTCTCCCCGTCGACCATCCGTCGCTAGCCCAGCTCCCAGAATCCCTTTCAAGCTCGCGCACCGGCCGGAGCCCCGTCGTGGCGCGCCGGCCGGCGCCGCCTCCGCTCTGCAGCCGGCGTTCCCGACAGTCGGGTGGCCCAGGTGTGTGACGGACACTGGCGGCAGCGCGGCGGCGCCAGGGCGGCCCTCATATCGCACAACAATGTACGGCGTCCGGCCGGCCGGCCGCCGGCCCGTCATATTCGACGGCGGCGGGCGCCTCCACGCCGGCGCAGCTCCCGGCGCCGTCCTGTGGCCAGGCACTCCAGGGCGCCCCGCCCGCTGGAGGCGCCCCACCCAGACTGTCACGAGGGTGGCGGCAGCGCTTGCACGATCAGGACACAAATCTGCATGGAATTACTGGGCGGTACCAGAGGACCCCGTCCAAAAAAGGCGTCGTAGCAGGTGGAGCCTCTCTTCGATTCGGCACGACAGCACCATCATCCATCACGAGCCGTCCTGGCAGCTGTGCCTCCTCAACATAAAGGCAAACGGCGTTGTCCAGCATTTATCCAAGCTTAGAAATTATTGAGACCACCGTGAGCTAAACAATTGCCGTGAATTCCAGAAGCCACGGACGCTCACAAGATGGAATGGTAGGAAGTACCTGGTTGCGTCTAAAACGACTTCTGTTGACGTGTAAACAGATAAGAAAGATCTTCCAAAAGATTAACACGAAATTTCCGCTCGCCTCCGCAACTGGGTGCTAAGGCCCGCCGTTGCGCTAATGGGACTCTTGACAATGGTTTGAGGCGCTGCAGTTTTAGGAGAACTCCACACGACGCCGCTGCCGCCGCCCCGCGCCAGCCCGCCACGCGGGCAATGCTTCAAAGGCTCCACATTGATCATTCAGAACGACTGCTACAATTGTAAATGAAGGCTTAAAACTGGCAGTGTCGGAGATAGTCACGTCCAAATGAATGCCTTACATTGCGATCTTGGAACGTTATCATCCAATTACTGAATTTCCAGAAGTTCGGATAAAACGCGTTGATCGTCGGAGCATAAATCACGTTTTTTTCTGGTCCCCTAAATTGGTACAACCCAGGGCACCTATCCGCAGGCAGGAGCAAACTTTGTACTTCCACTGCCACGACCGATTTCATCACTTTCGACGGCGCCGTAAAACTGGTTCAACGCTAAATAAAGAACTAAGAGTAACGCGGTGCCCAGCGGTCTCCAGCTCAGCAGTCTCCAGCTCAGCACAGTATCCATCTCAGCAGTCTCCAGCTCAGCACAGTATCCATCTCAGCAGTCTCCAGCTCAGCAGTCTCCAGCCCAGCAGTCTCCAGCTCAGCACAGTCTCCAGTTCGGCAGTCTCCAGCTCAACAGTCTCCAACTCAGCAGTCTCCCGCTCAGCAGTCTCCAGCGAAGCCGCGCACCTGCGGCGGTGTCTAGCACCAGCCGTGACGCCGCCTGCGCCCCCCAGGCCGGAGAGCTCGTACTACTGGAGGTACTCGTAGAGGTACTCGCCATCCGTCGTCACTCGTCGGCCAGCTTCCGCGCCATTCCTTTCACGCCCCACCGCAGGTCCACACCGACAGCTTCCTACGCAACATTAAAGGGACAGACTATTTCACATTTGCGGATGTTGAGGCAAGCATCAGATGTGATGGAACACGCATTAGGTTATTCGATTCCCAGCCTCATGTCCTCCATGGCGAGTAATTGCTGTAATGCCCGTGCTATTCGTCACAAGCCGCGGTAGGTGGTCGAGACATGCCGCCGGCAGCCCACTCTCACTCACTATTGACCAACTGCCTTCCGACGCCGGAACAGATCCAAACACCAATATTTCAGAGGCATGCTCATCTTGACCACGGACGCAGTACAGCCAATGAAATGGCCGCATACGCGTGTGAGTCATGCATGTCGATGACTTTCAAATTGGCGGCACGAAATAGGACGTAATACTTTGCGTAATAATATAATAATAATAATTTGCGTAATAATTTGCGTAATTTAAAATAGGATGCAATAATAATTAATGGTACAATGGGTGGCACTCAACAAAAGTGCCACTTTTCATATACAGCAATTCATGTAAAAGCACTTTAAAGAAAATAAAGCATTAGCATTAAACATGGCGCACTGAAACAACACAGTCTCATACTCTGTACTATGAAACACATGTGCATATGCATTGGTTCGCAATTTATGAAAGGCTCTGTGTATACAACCTCCAAAACGGAGGGTAATTACGCATCGGGCTTATACACACTCCAAAGTGGAGGGTGGCTACACACCGGGCTTGTACACCCTCCAAAACGGAGGGTGGGCACGATACGCATAGCCGGACAAAAATGGTACACAAAAAATGCAAATGAACATGCCACAGACGGCCACCTTCTCATGCTCCACCACGATCACGCTACTCACGCTCCACCACTGTCACGCTACTCACGCTCCACCGGCTAACTGGTTTTAAAAACGGCTAAACATTCATGCCCTCCACCTTCCCACTGCCGGTCAACACACGAGGCCCTGCACGTCCCACCCGAACAATAGAGACAGGCGGCACTCTGACTTACCGAGCCAGCGCGAGTACAATGCCTAACAGACCCGTGCAGGCCGGCCATAAGGGATCGGTGTCAGTCACTCCGCTGACTCCGGCGGATAATGCGAGGTATTTATAGCTTTTGATGCGCTTTGACCGATATCATCGCGAAATATGATAATTTATGTCGAAATTAATTGACGTTTTTGTCCTACTAAGCCCCTCTCCTTAACTTGCCGGGCCAAAGTTATGAGTTCATGTTACTCTGGTGTCCTGGTGTTTCCGCCCGAGTGAGATGGCTGTCTCCGAACAGTTTTTCGCTATTTATGGCAACGTTTTTTTCGACTTCTAAGGGTATTTTTGTAAAGCCTGAATTGCCAGCATTAATTTCACACCCGTAAGTGGCAAGTTTAACTTGGTTTAACAGCTGCCGTAACATTTTTGTACTCCAGATACCAGGAAGTCGCCAAAAATCCAACCACATGGCGGTTCTGGATAAGTGCAAATAAGTCCTTCATAATCGTGATGCCCATCTCTATACAGCTTCCCTTCAAATGTTTACAAATCTGTTCAAAACATGAGCGCGGACAGAAGATTTATGCTCTTGACAAATCGGTCACGAGGAGGCCAATCATTAAAACCAATTGGAAGAGTTTTAATATGTCCAATCTCCAACCTGACCTGGGAGGCGGGCGCAAGCCGCTGAATAGTTGAGACGTTTCCGACGCTGAATTGCGAGTGATTTTCTTACTTGCACTGCCATGACACAGTGGTGGCGCGTGGGTAGGCGGCCGTCTCCGGTAGGTGATTGGGCGTGCAGTTTTCTATGAACGTTCATTGCATCCTTGACAATTAATGCGGTTCGTCGTCAATGGTAGGTTAAGTCATGTTCAAGTTTGAGTTGATCCGCGTAAGGCATAGGAAGAGAGAGCTCTGCTAATCTACAGACCGGTGCGATTCTGGTACTCGTTTCTCATTTCCCGGTATTGTTCAAAGGCGATTCCATTCAACATTCACACGCTTTATTTTTCACATTTCCATACATGGTTTATCATATGCCTAGGTGGCAACACAGGCTGCTTGCTATTGGGCATCTTAGCCTGGTGGGTGCAAGATTTGTGTTCTTGCAGATATCAATACATGGCTCCTGATGGAACCAGCAAGTCTCAAGCTGCTGCACGTTCTACTTTTATTTTGTCTTGACAAGAAGAGATAACATGAGGTTTTTCCAAAAGCTGTTCTTGTTGCATCATGATGGAGTACAACATATTTCATTTTACCTAGTCACAATCCTGGGATACAAAATCTCCTGGCACACATTATAACAGGAAATGTCAAGTTTTCCAAAACTGTTGACCACTCTACCTACAACCAAAATTTCATTTTCAAATTTCGATCACACATACAGATCTACAATCGACCTTCGCGATGTCCGTAATGTCTGTAGAACCCAGATAAGACATTCTGACAGAGCTTCTCAATTCTACCGGTTTGGCAACAGCCCACTGAACCAATGTAAATTAAAGGCGTTTCTGCAGTTTATATACTCCAAAATGTAAACATAATTGATTTCACTGTAACTTATGGTTTCTGTTCTGGTTGCAAGGTAAAAATAACAATGAAACGAAACAAACTGTATCCCTTTTTAACAAATACGCTATATTCGGATACCATAAGAGGGGCTTCTGTCAACCCTGTGCTCCCCTTAGCAAGGCTCCAGCTGCGCCCCTACCTACACACAGAAGCAGATCAAATCGTTTACGTTCAAGAATGGGCAATCAAATTTCCCTTGGGCCAATTCACACCTAAGGCATGCAGCTTCCTGGAGGGTCTTATAGGGAAGATAAATCGGAGAGACACTGTCGCAGGTGTTCAACATGTTTCACATACTGACTACTAACAATGCTGATCCAGAGCTTTGCAACAAAGGAGTCATACGATCAATCCGCAGTCAGTCATGCGGGAGAAGACCGGGCCTAGGCAGTGGCTGCCGACGGCGGACGGGAGCAGCGCTCAGATGAGGAATATATGACAGACGAGCCTTCGTTCTGTGGCTTTGTTGTTAAAGGAGAATCTCCACTTCTATGGCTTTTGTGACAACGTTGTTGGCAGCTTCAAGCTTCCGATTTTTTTCCACCTAAAATGCCGCGACAAACCTTGTCTCTTGAAAAGCAGCCAGCGAAATGAAGGCGCATTACAAATCTGTCGCACTATGAGCCATCGACTCACGTTCAAAATTATCACCAGCCTATGTCCAGGCCGTATTTTGGCATCTACCCCGTGAAGGCCTCCTCAAAGGTTCAAAATTCCTAACCGCTCGTGAAGTTTCGCGTTCCCAACAAAGGCAATGTTAACATGGACGAAGAATCTTGGGAAGCTGGATAGCCTTATTCACCCAATGACATAGTTGAGGTGAATAGGCATGCTTGCGCACGAGTGAGAAACGCTCTGGATGCATGTCCAGCATAGCAGCAGTGACATTCGAGTAAAAAGCGATAATAGCCTCCATCTCTATCCCCCCCCCCCCCTCCTACGGTCATCCGGCTCGCTTTCCAGAAAAAAAGTTCCCGAAGTACGCCCTGAGCTTGCCCCCCTCCCCGCCCACTTTTCAAAACGTTCCTACGCCTATGTCTCAAAGGTCCCATCTCGGGGGCGTTCGCAGCGGGAGGCACCCGGTCGTCGCGCGGTCTCTACCGGCGCTAACGCCTTTGAACGAGGCAGAGAGCCATCCCGAGAGGACAGCGCAGCGGCACGCGTCCTCTCGCCCCCAATTGTCTCTTCCCGCCACCGGCCATCAGCTGACGGCCGGCGGCACGTGCGCCGACACCGTAGGGCGCCCCCGGCCCGGGGAGCCGATCAAAGAGAAACTCGCGCGCGGCGGGGCGGCGGCCGGCGGCGGCCGACCCAGAACTGCGCCCAGGTTCCCAAACGGCGCGCATTCGTGTCAGGCCGGCGCCATTACCGTGAGAGCGCGCTGGACGACAAAACTCGCCGCGCGACCTACTCCCCGGTGTGTGGCCGGCGCGGCCGGCTCGGGCCGACAGCCCGTTATGGCACGTCAGCTGGGAGGTAACCAGAGGCGGGGCGTCAGCGGCCGACCCCGGCCTGGCGCCACAAGAGCCCCGGTCTCGGCCACGGCGTCGGCGGCCGGCCGTGGCGCCTCAGGCAGCGAACGGCCAACAGATTCCCCCCCCCCCCCCCCCCGACTGAACGCTCAGAAAGTCAGCAACAACCAATAACAATAGTGCACCACAAATTCGAAAATATCCCATTCCATTCGCGATCAGTGTCGAAGTGGGATCGGTGGTAACATCCCACCCACACTGCCTCAAACTATACACCGCAACTGGTTCAGCAAATCTCCACTCCTCGATCGGTGGTACTCGGACAAGGGCGACAAACAGGTCATCCAGGATACCCCGTGGCGGGCGGCCGGACCGCCCTCAGCTCTGCGATTTGTCTGACAATGTTCTAGCACCGGAGTGTCACCGCTCAGGCAGCAGCAGCTGCTTGGACGTGATTGAACAGGTCCAGTTTCACTGATCAAACAGTCGTCAGAGGCCCGCTCTTCATTGGCAAGTAGAGCCCATTCCCTCCTTCGGAGTAAGTCCAATCCTAACCTTTGAACGAACAGACTGCGCAGACCGGGGCTCGGCGGCTCGGCCCGCTGGGTGACCATGCTGCAGGGAGCCGCGGCTAGCCACCGGCGCGGGGGTGCGTGCCAGCCTCCGTGCGGTACCCACTGGCGCGGGGGTGCGTGCCAGCCTCCGTACGGTACCCACTGGCGCGGGGGTGCGTGCCAGCCTCCGTGCGGTACCCACTGGCGCGGGGGTGCGTGCCAGCCTCCGTACGGTACCCACTGGCGCGGGGGTGCGTGCCAGCCTCCGTAAGGTACCCACTGGCGCGGGGGTGCGTGCCAGCCTCCGTACGGTACCCACTGGCGCGGGGGTGCGTGCCAGCCTCCGTACGGTACCCACTGGCGCGGGGGTGCGTGCCAGCCTCCGTACGGTACCCACTGGCGCGGGGGTGCGTGCCAACCTCCCGGCGCGGGGATGCGTGCCAACCTCCGTACGGTACCCACTGGCGCGGGGGTGCGTGCCAGCCTCCGTACGGTACCCACTGGCGCGGGGGTGCGTGCCAGCCTCCGTACGGTACCCACTGGCGCGGGGGGTGCGTGCCAGCCTCCGTACGGTACCCACTGGCGCGGGGGTGCGTGCCAGCCTCCCGGCGCGGGGGTGCGTGCCAGCCTCCGTACGGTACCCACTGGAGCGGGGGTGCGTGCCAGCCTCCGTACGGTACCCACTGGCGCGGGGGTGCGCGCCAACCTCCCGGCGCGGGGGTGCGTGCCAACCTCCGTACGGTACCCACTGGCGCGGGGGTGCGTGCCAGCCTCCGTACGGTACCCACTGGCGCGGGGGTGCGTGCCAGCCTCCGTACGGTACCCACTGGCGCGGGGGTGCGTGCCAGCCTCCGTACGGTACCCACTGGCGCGGGGGTGCGTGCCAGCCTCCCGGCGCGGGGGTGCGTGCCAGCCTCCGTACGGTACCCACTGGAGCGGGGGTGCGTGCCAGCCTCCGTACGGTACCCACTGGAGCGGGGGTGCGTGCCAGCCTCCGTAAGGTACCCATTGGCGCGGGAGTGCGTGCCAGCCTCCGTAAGGTACCCACTGGAGCGGGGGTGCGTGCCAGCCTCCCGGCGCGGGGGTGCGTGCCAGCCTCCGTACGGTACCCACTGGAGCGGGGGTGCGTGCCAGCCTCCGTAAGGGGAGTGCGTGCCAGCCTCCGTACGGCCACCCACCGGCGCGGGGTGCGTGCCAGCCTCCGTGCGGCGCTGTCACGCGCAATCCCGGGCACGGCCGACAGAGGGGGCTGCTGCCGAGACCGTTCCATGCCGAGACGCCTATCTCGTGGGAGCGCCTCCATTTGCTGACGGCGAGGTTGACATGTGCTTGACGCTCCCCACTCAGGAGCACGCATGGCGTATTGTGTCGACAATTCACTGGCGATGGTGAGCCAGCCGCCTCGGCAACGAGGCAAGCGCGGTCGGCGGTCCGGCCAACCGAACGGACCTCCAAATCATGACAATCGCAGCGATTACCACAACTGCACGGGCCATCTTTAACGTTCGTTCTTGTAAACCGCTAACTATCATGGTGTAATCTTACGATTGCGCATGTTCTGCAAGGCTATAAAGAGCAGCAATGGAATCGCTACCTTCCGAAATAGTGCAGCGAAATAGTCCGAAATAGTGCACATGCTACAGCCAGGCTATCGCCCCCAGAGTGATTATATCACTCCCACCAGCATCAGCGCGTGACATTGTCCTTCTCCATAAGCACAGAGGCGGCAGGAGAAAGCGACTAACTGATCCGGCAGCCGATATCGCAGCCGATAACGCTCCCAGCCGTGTCTCGCCGTCGCGCTGTTCAGAATCCGCCGCCTGATGTAGGTCATTATCATTAGTGTACGCGGCACCGGCTGTCCGGCGGGCATGACGGCAGGGGCACCCCCGGTGGCCGACAGGAGCGGCAGGACCCCCGGTGGCCGACTGCGTTACAGAGGAGCGGCAGGACCCCCGGTGACCGACTGCGTAACAGAGGAGCGGCAGGACCCCCGGTGGCCGACTGCGTTACAGAGGGGCGACAGGACCCCCGGTGGCTAACTGCGTTACAGAGGAGCGGCAGGACCCCCGGTGGCCAACTGCGTTACAGAGGGGCGACAGGACCCCCGGTGGCTAACTGCGTTACAGAGGGGCGACAGGACCCCCAATCCCCCCCCCGCGGTGGCCGACTGCGTTACAGAGGGGCGACAGGACCCCCGGTGGCCCACTGCTTTACAGAGGGGCGACAGGACCCCGGTGGCCGACTGCGTTACAGAGGGGCGACAGGACCCCCGGTGGCCGACTGCGTCACATAGGGGCAGCCGGGATGGTGCACGGAGGAGGTCATTCATGTGACCATTGACGTCTTCTTTAGGTGGAGTCAAATAACAACGCCACGTTCAAACCAAGCCAGACTGGCAGCCGTGAGGATTGACCGTGGGCTGACCGTGGCACGAAGCTGGCAGGGCGGCGTCGCTGGCTGCTGGCTGGCTCGCCAATGAGCTAGGGGAGCGTGGCTTCAGTTCGCGTATTTCCAAACCACGAGGTGTGATGCGTTAAACCTGGTGAGGCGCCGGGCATCCGGATGCCCCTTCCGATAATCCATCACCACTGTAAGGCGGGTGGCATGAAGCAGCTGAGAGCCCCAATGGCGGCGACGACAAAGTCGGGGGATAGAGAGATAACAAGGGGCGAGTTAAGTGCTGGATATGCATGCGCTGGGGGGGGGGGGGAGGGTCAGACGGAGACTTGCTGGAGGAGCTGACACTCCAGACGGCCTGTGGGCCGCCCACGCCGCCGCGCGGGGCGGCCGGACCGACCTGGCGGGGGACGACCGAGCTTAGGCAGCGGCGGTACTGCCAGTAGTGCACCGGCGCGCCGTTCACCTCCATCAGTCACCGGCGGCGGCGTCACCGGCGGACACCGACAGCCGCTAATGTTCACTAACGGCCAGCGATACACCTCGCCGACACTCGGCACCAGTTTGACGCGACACAAGTCCTGTCGTGTCACCACTGCGTCGGCACCACGCCTGCACCAGCGCCACGACCGCGGCGGCACCAGCGGCACCAGTCTGTCACCAGCCGCGCGGCGGCGGGACGGCGGAGCTCCCAGGCAGCCGGACCTGACTCCGTCGCCGTCGAGCCGCCACTGGCCGGGCCACTTTCGGCGCTGGGCCCGGGTCAGTTTCTCCGCCGCCTCCGGCTCCAGCCGGTCGCCCCGGCGGCGGGCAGCGCTCAACGGCGCCAGTGCCCCACACCGGCCCCGGCGATCGCAGGACCGCTGCAGGTCTCCCCGACCGCGGCCGGCTGGCTGCTAGACGGGTACAAACAGGAGCCATTTTTAAGTCGTTGCGGAGCGTTCTGTAAAGCTGGCTGCTTGCGTGAAAACTAGAGCAGAAAACGGACAAGACCGTTGCGGGAGGGGGAGGGGAGGGGGAGGGGAGGGGGAGGGGAGGGGGAGGGAAGCCGGTAAGTGAAGGCAGAGGGAGACAGCCTTTTGGGTCTGTACCGCTCCATGCAGCCACGCGGGGGCGACAGCGTGGACTTCCAGGCGCTGAGATGCTTCCGCCCGCGACAGTGCGCCCCCCCCCCCCCATTGAAAAGCAATTACCAGAGGACACCTTTTCCTCCCTAGCGGGATCCATTCACACGCCCAGCCCTCACACTCTTGTACCTCCGCCTCGCTCTGTCCACGCTCCTCAGCGTAGCGAGACCCCCGACCTTCGCCGAACACGGCCTGAACACCGCCTGGGCCTGCGTCACTCGGCACCGATACCACCACGGCAGCGACGGCGGAACCGTGACGCAGAGTGGGGCCGCCGCCGCTTCCGCCGGCCGCTGACAGCTCTGCTCTGGCCATCCAGGACACGCGCGGCAGGTGACGTCATACGGCGACGCAGCGGGAAGAGCGGCCACACGCGGCAGGTGACGTCATACGGGACGCGGCGGGAAGAGCAGCCACGCGCGGCAGGTGACGTCATACGGGACGCGGCGGGAAGAGCGGCCACACGCGACAGGTGACGTCATACGGGACGCGGCGGGAAGAGCAGCCAGACGCGGTACGTGACGGCAGCCGTCGGCACCCAGCTGACGGCTGCGCAGCTGGCGGATCGCTCGTGGCTCTTACCAGATGCTCATCAGATGCACTTATCAGATGTCGTAAGGACAGAGAGGCCGCGAAGCATAGGTGGAAGGAAGGAAGGTTCTTAGGAGGTTCATAGGAAGCTTAGGTTCTTATCTCTTTGAAAGAGCCATGGACCTCAATGACGTCCCCCGCCAACAAGATCAAGTGTGCCTTGTGCTTAATTATTGGGGATGAGCCCAGGAGGAGTCCAGGGCCCCATCTCTCTTCCCATAGCAGTTTTGTCTGTCCATGCTTGTTACGTAGTTCCGCCACTGAGCGAAATGATTCTGTTTCCAACGTTGACATCTTTAATGAGGATTGAGATTAATGCGTATAAAGTGCAGCGTGATGAAAAATGGTTATAAACTGACTGGTCAATGGTGGAGCGTTTATTTCCTTGAAAGTCATTCTGACCCATGTTCTGAGTGATGACCTTAGTCCAGACTTCGTTAAAAGAAGTGCTCCATAATTGTATGGCGTTTTGAACTGAAATAGCCGTATTGAAGACCTTTCGATGCAGCTCACGGCCATGCCCGTTTCAAGACCTGAAATCCTTCAGTTCCTGAGCCGCAAACACGATCGCAAAGATGTGGGAGAGTAATTGTGGAAGAGCATTTCAGGGTCACCTTGGCATTCAGAACATTATAAGAACGTAATCAAACTATTTCCATTCTATCAGTCATGCGGCAATGAAAGCCAAGAACAAATGGTTGAGTCCTTCATATCTGGCTTTCGTGAGCACGATTTCCGATAACACGGCCGTCAAATGGCTCTCAATCAATGTTTGCAAGGTACGATGACGGACTCAAACAATGACGTATCGAGGAACATATTTACTAAACAAAGAAGCTTTGTTGCATACCACAGTCTTTTCCATTTTATAGCATGCCAATCGTCACAACTAATCTGGTTTCATCATATCTGATGCTTTCTTCAATATCTCCAAATGAGAAATGTTCCCATTCAGAACGGTCCGATTTAGTGCAACTGATAATAGTTGCGTAACGTGGAGAAACATTTTGCTGTGCAAACCAAGGGCGAATAATCGCCACGCGTGGTGAAAACCAGCTCCAATGGGTCTCTTGCGACGGCAGCTGAATCTAGTCCCCGTAACGGCTGAATGCCCTACAGCTCGGCCACTCTGTTTTGCCCGCGCTCAAAATCAATCTCGAACGTGATTTTCCTGTAGCCGAACACGCCGACAATGTTATCAGTTTTGCGACTAAAAGACCTAGCCATTTCTCGAATACATACATGCAACCGGCTGCGCTTTTCAGGGCGTGAAAGCCTTCCCTTCTTTGAGCTACCTTTAAATGCCAGAGTTCCTATGCTTTGCAGTTCCAGTGGGCATCCAAGATTTTAACGTGAGTATAGTAACATACTATCCCTGACATGGCTGCCCTGTGCCTGGCAAGGCTGTCCTATGTCTGACACAACTGACCTGTGCCTGACATACGACACTCACACTCGTGCCAACGAGGAGCCATCAAAACTCGTGTCAACACTCACCCTGCCGAGTCGCCAGGAGCGCTTGAAGGGCGAGTCTACGCCGCCACCACCGGGGGTGTCCAGCGTCTGGATGGACGAGCTCAACTCCTCCATGCACGGGAAGTCCTCTCGCGTGTTGCGTCGCGAGGTGGGCGGCGAGGAGCGCGAGCGCTTGTTGGAGCGCGTGCTGGACGTGGAGCGCGAGCGCGCCCGGTCTGCCACAGAGTGAGAGAGCAAGACACTCAGCGACATGGGTAAAGCCGAGGCATGCTTGCTGCCAGGCGGCGCAGCACCAGTCCTCTGCAGCTGGCCTGCCGCTCCAAAACAACAACTTCTCAACACAACACCGCATCAGCTGAGGCGGCCATGTCCGCGTGCGGCTCCGGCCCCAGCCCCGCGCCGCCGGCGGTCTTACCTTTTGCCCTGGAGAGGGGGCCGCGGGCGGGCGGCGGCGAGCCCGCCAGCCGGCCCCGGCCCTCAGCGTCGCTCGGCTCCTCCTCGTCCAGGCCGCCGGACGTCTCCGAGGCCGTGCGATACTCCTCGTCCGACGACGGTGGCGTCGCCTGGAGCCCGCCAGCCGGCGCCACCGTCGCCGTGTCGCGCTCGGCCGTCGTGTAGCGCGGCTTCCTGAGGTGGGCGGGGGGGGGGGGGGGAAGGGGTCAGCGAGGAGAGCCCCAGTAGTTGGGGTCCATGCAGTACTTCCCTATGGGGAAGGAAATATCCGAATTTCCCTCGAATGGCGAAATTTACAGTTAAGCGTTTTACACCCGTGCAACGTGCAATGGCCTGTGCTCGACCTCTGTCCGCCACTACAATTCCGCAAGGCCTGGCCATGCTTCCAAAGGCGTCTCCCGACAGATGGCAGGTGCGCCGCTAACCATCTCTTCTTCGGGGCTCTCAGCCACTCGGCTCGGCTCGGCTCGGCTCGGCTCGGCTCAGCGACAGCCGAGCGTCGCGTGACCCTGTGTGATCACTGGAGAACTCAGTACGGCCCGGCATGACACCCCTGCTAAAATCCGTGTACACCTTGCGTGACCTTGGGTTCTGGCATCGCGAGAGCGAGGTCAAATGAACACTTTGTAACTCACGTTTGACCTTAATGAAACTGGGAGTGACCTATGCAAGACATTCGCGATTGTATCACCTCTGCTCGATATCCACAGGCCTTCGTCCAACTCGCGCACGCTCCCTTCCCAACGTCCCACTGACCCGGGGCGGGCCCCGCATCGCCTCTCAAACGTCCCGCTCCCACAAGACCTCCATGCGTGACCTTCGGGCGCGAGCTCGGCGCGCGCTTCCCCACCTGGCCGAGTCGGCCAGCTGACGCTCGAGCCGCTCGCCCAGCGAGAGCCGGTGACCGGCGTCGGGCAGATGAGCCGAGCCACGCAGCGCCTGGATCCAGTTGCCGCGGATACCAGACGTCATGGCGGACAGCTGGATCACGCTGCCGTCCCACGTCTGCCGGACAGACGGCACAGGTCACATGGCGGTCATACAACGGTCAAACAAAGGTCACGCGGCATGGGAGACAGGCACACGACAGTCGCACGTGAGTTGTACGGAGGTCATGCTGGGGTGGTGCATGATCAAAGTGATGGTCGTTTACGAACTACAGAAGTCATGCAGCGGTCATACAGGGGTCAAACAGAAGTTACAAACAGATCGAGTGAGGGTTAGCTCCGGAGATCAAGTGAGGGTTAGCCCCCGGGATGCTCGCCCGAGATACAGGCGTCCCACGGGGGTGATTCAGAGATCAAGCAGAGGTCACTTGGAAGAGGAGCAGGTTAAGGTCGAGGCTGGCTACCAAGAAGACGAGGAGACACCTGGGATCGAGACGCGGGCTAACAGCTCCACAAGACGCACATCCCAATCAGAGGCATGTCACGATTGATGTCCAAAAAGCATACAGAAAATCAGGACAAAGTCAGAATCCGCAGGGGCAAGTAGACACTCTTACAATTTTCAGCTCTTTTTTTGTTGTAAACAATTAACTGGCCCGTGACTGGCCCTACCCAGCACGCCCAGTACGCCGCTGACCGTGATCTGGAAGCCGTAGTTCTTGTCCGTGTCGCACTCCTCCACCCGCTGAGCGCGGCTGAGGTCGATGACCCCGTCCATGACGTTGTTGTCTTCGGCGGCCGTGTCCCGGTACAGGGTCAAGGTCGGACCGCGCAGCACGAACCAGTGCTTGATCCACGTCTGGCGGACAGCGCCACACGGTCAAGGTCAAGGTCGAGGTCAAGCGCCAGGGGTCACGGCCGGGCCAACCACACGACATACAACCACACGAGCGATATTTCATCCACAGCTGACGGGGGGTGGCGCGTGGCCAATGTCCAACTCGTGAACGACACAACTAACAAGTCCAACCAAGGCGCCATCATGCGCGGACGAACAAATCAGCTGATCGCTAACTGCTCACGGCAAGATTCTACACGTAAACGCTTGGTGTCGGTTGGAATCTTAAGGTCATCTTCCTGCCGATGCCGCCATCTACAGCAGTTTCGGGTGCCATTCAAAAGTGCTGCTCGCCGAAAGAGCAATGAATGCTCCATTCCTTCCCAGCAGGCGGTCCACAACCGGCTTGGTCTGTTTCATTGCGCACAGAATACCGGTTATGCCAGCGATGGTGCCGACAATGCGGCGAAAGTAGAATGTTCACACAAGCCAATAATTGGCAGCTTTCACTTCCACACGCAAGCAATACGCGTCGATATGTAGCCATTAGTGTGGCGTTCAGCCTCGGCCAACACCAAAGCAAAAATAGAATCAGAGCTGGGCGGTTCGCTGCCAGGGGTAGGGCCCGGATACGCAGCTACGGTGCACACATGAGCGCGTATCGTAACATAACACAAACGACGGCTTTGAAATGGCCTGTGCTCGCCTTATGAATGATCCCCAACCCTGCCCATACCATTTCCCAGGTCTCAAAACCAGCCTCGAACACCTGCGCCTACCTCTTTCTCATTCATCTTCATGAGCCAGCCTTTCTTGATGCGTAGCAGATCTTCCGCAGGAAGGTCTACGCGCAGGTCATTGTGGTTGCTATAGCAACCGTCTGTGGCGTCCAGTCCGCAGCCGTCCGGATCACCGCGCTCCTGAATGACCCAAGGTCAAAGATGAGACCGAGGACGGAGCCAACAAAACAAGCCAATCATCTTTCGGGCGGAAAGGGGCGCCAGATGTGCGCCTCCATTACCATTGCCATCAATATTAACATCACCATTATGAATCCATCACCCGCTGACCAACACGTTTCCCATCAGTGGCATGGTATTAGTTCACAAATGGAAGACAATTAAAAATCGAACCATTTTCCAAATAAGCGACGGATAAATTTGGCCAGACACAAACAACACAAACGAATACAATTTTTATTGCGTTTTGAGGCACAGATATCTTAGCGGCGTCGACTGGTACTTTCATCAAACAAAGCACGCACCAAAACCAACAACACCGCACACGTGCTGAAGACATACAGACATGAAACAAAATCTCCGGGCACCACAGGGACGATTCCAGCAGCGAATTTGGAAGGGGCCGGAGCCCTTCGGGGAGACAGTTACCAATTTGGTACCTGCTGCACTCGGTACCAGCAGCATTTTGCACATTAGTGCAAAAGAACGTGCTTTCCACCATGTGTGGGAGCCCTCATGACTCCGTTACTCCCCCCTCCTCCCGGGTCACCGACGTCCCAAGCCCCGATGCCGGCGATGTGCGGCGGCTGCTCACGTGGTGTTTGGCATCGATGGCCGGGTCGTCGGCGTCGACGGGCGAGCGACGCGTCGACAACGCGTCCTCGTTCTCGCGCGTCGGCTTCTCATCGGTTGACTGCAGCTGCGGGAGACAAGATCGAGTCAGATGAGGATGAATCAGGTGAGGCCGGGTCAGGTCAATTCAGGACAGGTCAGATCAGATAAGGGCAGGACAGGACAGGACAGGACAGGACAGGACAGGACAGGACAGGACAGGACAGGACAGAACAGGACAGGACAGGACAGGACAGGACAGGACAGGACAGGACAGGACAGGACAGGACAGGACAGAACAGAACAGAACAGAACAGGTCGGATAAGGACAGGACAAGACAGGTTAGAACAGGTCAGATCAGATCAGATCAGGGCAGGATAGGACAGGGCAGATCAGAAAAGTGCAGGACAGGACAGGACAGGACAGGACAGAACAGGACAGGACAGAACAGGACAGGACAGGACATGACAGTACAGGTCAGGTCAGGTCAGGTCAGGTCAGGTCAGGTCAGGTCAGATCAGATCAGGACCGACAGCCACGCCTCTCGGGCAGTGTGGGCGGCCGGGGACTCTCAGCAACAGGCGGCGGTCGACTCCCAACCTGCCCGTACAAAGAGACCCATACGTGTCTGGCTCCCCGTGTACCCGCTCCCCGGCGGTAGGTACCGCAACTCCTCTCTGTAACCGCCACCTTGGGTGTGGCCGCTGGGGGAAGCTGCCTCCCTCCTGAATTTTCCCAAATTACTTTTGTCCCCCTGTCCTGTACGCATGCCACGGAAAAGATCAGGTAGGGCTGTCCCCCGGATTGCAGTTTCACCACTCAATCCCGGCTCCCCTCCCCCCCCCCCCCCCCCCCCCCACCCCCTCCAATCTCAAATACGGGGTGTCGCCCATGTCTGTTGCTAACAGCCGCGGGCTTCGTGCGCCGCGGCCGTACGCAGGATAGCGCAGGAAGCTGGACAAGAAGAGCGCAGGAAGCTGGACAAGAAGAGCGCAGGAAGCTGGACAAGAAGAGCGCGAGAAGCTGGACAAGGAGAGCGCAGGAACATGGAAAAGGAGAGCGCAGGAAGCTGGACAAGGAGAGCGTAGGAGGCTGGACAAGGAGAGCGCGGGCAGCTGGACAAGGAGAGCGCAGGAAGCTAGACAAGGAGATCACAGGAAGCTGGACAGGGAGAGCGCAGGAAGCTGGACAAGAAGAGCGCAGGACGCTGGACAAGCGGCCGGTCGGCGATGCCAAGCTCACGGAGCACGCACGCCCCGTTGTCGGCAGGAAACGCCGCCCAGTGGTGCATTACAGGCGCCGCGTGCGCTATGGGGGCATTTTCGTCGCACACGTGTCGCGTGGCTGGCAGCCGTGCTGCACACTGCGATGACCTCCCTGGCCGCCGATGTCGTGTTACAAGTCGATTCCCGCGTCGCGCTGGGGCTGTCTGGGAATTAGACTGGGAATCTCTCATTGATGTCTGCTTGGGTCTAGTGAAATGAGCGCAATGCCGTGCAAGGATTGTAAATATGATATGCAGATGTTCATGTATGAGCTCCATGGCCTATTCGCCAACGTCAACGACCCAGATGCTCAGAACTCTTAAAATCCGGGCCTAATTATTTACGTCACCACCCAGTACCAGCCACCGCGCTGCCACCCAGTCATACATCGCTTTTAAACTAATCTACATTGATTTCTTATCAAAAATAGCAATTTCTCCGACAATAACTGCTTCAGTTACCCGTACTAAAATCGGTTTCTAGCAAGACGACAAAAGAACAATTTGATGGCCACAGAAAAGGTGATCACCTGTATAGCTAGACCCATGACCAACCAATGAGCTCAAACTTCAACAAAAAATGGTCCGAATTTGGGCACCCGTGGATGTAGATGCGATGTACCCTGAAACGCTCCCATGAGTTGGGTCACACGCACATCACCCATGTTGTCACATCTCGTCCTCAGCAGGGACCATTCTCGCCAGCATATCTAGCCCCGGGTCACGTCCCCAGTGCGGCGGTCCTGACCCGCCGCCTCCATCGCCGACAAGAAGCTCATCTGGGTCTTTGTTCGGCTAAGAGACGGACCGCCGCCCCGCCCGGTCGCGCGGCTCCAGTCAACCGGCCGGCAGCCGTGCGACGCTGCAGCCCCAGCAGTTTGACAGAGGCGCCAAGCCGGAAATTCAGCACGCGATGTGGTGTCGCGCACGCCTTTCGATGGCATCCAAATCGGGTTGAAGGGATTCGGCCCACGTAATTCGTCGGACTTTCTACAGCAAGAGGGCCGTCGCGATGCCGGAAAAGGACATTCAACCACAACCAACGCAGAGTGACGGCAAAATTGTCAGTTTGTAGGATTGGTTTGCTTCAGCGCACGCTTGGCTACAAATACCGTGTCGTAACGCTGACACGTCGCAGGTAGGCACCGACTAACATCGGGCACATGTTGAGCTAAAACAATTTCAAAAATACTATGGCGTGAAAAGAAAACAACTTCCATGCATCCAAATGTTTCATGGATCAGTAAACGATACAAGACTTCAGCGAAGGCCTAAAAAAAGAACGCCACATGGGCAGTCGCAATCCTGCCAACACAGCAATGGTACCCGCTAATTGACACGTGATCACAGTTGTCTGCACTACCTCGCGAATGCCCGGCTCCTGTCCGCATCCCCGCTGACGGGCCAACACGACGGCCAACAACAACGGCCAACAACGACCTACACAGCGGCCAACAACAACGACCAACACAACGACCAACACAATAACCAACACAACGGCCCACATAACAACCAACACGACGGCCAACACGACGGTCGACAGGCTACAGCAAGACGCCCCGTAACATCAAGTTGATCCAACCTCTCAAGCGAACCTCCTGACACAGCATACCAACGGCCTGAGAACGGCAGACACAGCATACCAACAGCCCGAGAACAGCAGGCATGGCATATCAACGGCCCGAGAACGGCGTACACAGCATACCAACGGCCCGAGAACAGCAGGCATAGCATACCAACGGCTCGAGAAAGGCATACACAGCACACCAACGGCTCGAGAACGGCAGGCATAACATATCAACGGCCCGAGATCGGCAGACACAGCATACCAACGGCCCGAAAATGGCATACACAGTATACCAACGGCCCAAGAACGACAGACACAGCACACCAACGGCCCGAGAATGGCATACACAACATACCAATAGCCAGCGAACGGCATACACAGCATACTGATAGCCCGAGAACGACAGACACAGCATACCGACGGCCCGAGAACGGCAGACACAGCATACAAACGGCCCGAGAACGGCAGACACAGCATACCAACGGCCCGAGAACGACATACACAGCATGCCAACGGCCCGAGAACGACATACACAGCATACCAACGGCCCGAGAACGACATACACAGCATACCAACGGCCCGAGAACGACATACACAGCATACCAATGGCCCGCGAACGGCGGACACAGCATGCCTGGCGGCCCAGTGGACCAGCTCTAGCAGCAAGTCAGGCATGTCGCCAGGCACTTACCCGCCGCACCAGCCGAACACAGGTGGGGATGACCAAGGGGCCATAGCTAAACGTCACGGCGGCTGACATCGGCCACAGGTCGGCAGACTCCGGGACACGGGCTCGGGGTCAGCGGGGTCCCCGCTTCGGCGGCTCGGGACGGCCCGGCGCCCACAATGGCGGCGACGTGACCGAGAAGCGGACACGCAACGGCCCGGACGCTGCACGAAGCAGCCGCCAGTGCCGGGCAGCGAGTCCGGGCACCAGGCGGCTCTGAATGCCACGGAGTCGGGCCGCCCGACACGGTCTGAAACCTGTCCGCTGTCTGCTTCACGGCACGCGCCGCCCACCAGCGGACGCCGCGGTCGGAGCTGCCTCGTGCCTCGACTGGAGCTGTGGCAGCACGCTGCAGCACACCGACTGCCAAGGCTCGGCCCGCCGGAGCTCGTGCAGAGAGCGGGGGGGGGGGGTTACAGGCCGGTGCACCCCTCCCCTCCCCAGTGTCACGACTCGGCAGCGACCGGGTCAGTCGCCCCTCCCTCACCCGCGACCCTGCAGCCGCGGTCACGCGGTAATCGGACAAACGTGCCGGCCGCCAACGCCTCCCGACCACCCGATTAGTGGATGACGTGCGAAGCGGGCTCACGATGCCCTACCGAACAGCTGACCGCCGTTCGGACAGACACCGCCGCGTCGTCTTCTGCTGTCTTCTGCAATCAGCGCCGCCAATCAGCGCGCGCAGCGGGTCACTGCGGCGCCGGACGCCGCGATTGCCGATAGAGGTCGCGCCGGCGCCAAGCGGCGGGCAAGGTGACCCCGCGGTCAGCCGTGTAACGGTGAGGTGGGGCCGGCACGTGCCAAGACCGGGCCCCACAGCCAATAAGGGCAACTGTGCCGCGGCCGCTGTCAGACCGTTGCGCCGTGCTGACCGGTGATGCCGGACTCGATGGCCACGGTACCGGCTGGTGACGCATGTCTGAGAGCCGGTCCCATGCCGGGACACTTCGCCACCACCGCGCCGGCGGTCGGAACCTCCGCTGAACCGGCGGCTACGGCGCGGCGCAAAAGCAGGCAACGAGGGGCTTCGTGGACGCCAGTGCACGTCCCCGGCGCTGAACACAGCGGCAGCCGGTACCAGTGCCGGCACGCGTCACCGCTACCGGCGCTGCGCCAGCACCCGCGGGCTCGGCACCCCAATCGGCGACTCGGTACGGGGCCGGCGGTCACTGCAGGACACGGAACCGGCGGTCACTGCAGGACACGGAACCGGCGGTCACTGCAGGACACGGAACCGGCGGTCACTGCAGGACACGGAGCCGGCGGTCACTGCAGGACACGGAGCCGGCGGTCACTGCAGGACACAGAGCCGGCGGTCACTGCAGGACACAGAGCCGGCGGTCACTGCAGGACACAGAGCCGGCGGTCACTGCAGGACACGGAGCCGGCGGTCACTGCAGGACACAGAACCGGCGGTCACTGCAGGACACGGAGCCGGCGGTCACTGCAGGACACGGTACTGGCGCCGCCGTCACGGCAAGGCACGGCACTCGGGTCGCCGCCGTCTCCAATGTGACCTTTCGCCGAGCCGAGTGGACGGGGCGAAGCGACAGAGGACGGCCGGCGCCTAGCCGGGCGGCTGGCGTCAGTGACCATGTCGGACCGCTGTCCGCTGGCCGGCCAGCGGCCCTGACATCCGTGCCGAAGACTGGGGGACGGGCGGCCAGCTGCCGCCCACCAGGCATGCCAGGCGGCCTGCTTCAGTCGATTTCTGAGAACCCGAGTGAACTCCACAGCTATGGCCACTTTTATCGCACGAGCGGGAAATACGACCCGACCGCCTTTTATCGCACGAGTGGGAAAGACAACTTGATCGCCTTTAGCGGAATCCCATTTTGTTCGCGGAACTCGTAAAACAACTACAGGAGGAGGACACATTAGTACCGCTAGATTTGCAGTTTCTCAGACGTTTGACCTGAAACCGTAGAGCACAAAGCACGTCCAAATCGCAATCATTTGGGTTAACTCCATTACATAGTACGTTAAGATAAAATTCAAAGATCAGATGTTACCTAAAGTTCACGTAAGATTAAGATCAATGCCGTTAGGATTCCACTGAAAGCACGGCATCCGATCAAGTCGATACCGTTACACAGCGTCTGTCACATCCGCTTCAGACGTGGAAGGTCCCGGGTTCGAGCCCGGACACAGAAGTATTTAGGACACCTGTGCCCATGGCACGGTACGCCAATCGGCCGACCGTGCAGTCGTAACTTCCACCATGATCGGGCGGCCCAAACACGGGGGGCACGCGCTGCCCCGAGAGCGGCGCGTGAACGCCCTCAGGCAATCCCAAAGCCAACGGCCAGCCCCCAGCGCACGGCGCGACCCAGACGCGGGCGGGCCACGGATGAGTGCATCGCCACAATGCGTGGTGCGCGCTGGTGCCAGACGGTAGCGGCGCCGAGGCAGCGGAGCGCAGTTGCCCTCCCACGGCCGCCTTCGGCCGGGACGGGGCGACACTCCGACCGAAGCCCGCCAGGGAGCCACCCTCGTCTGCAGCTTCTGCTCGGCATCATGGTGCTTCACGATTTCCTTTGTTCTTCCCGACCGACATCTTTTCTCCTCGGTGCCGCATTGCAACGAGTCGAGGCTAGCCCAGCAGCACCACAACAAGCTAGACTGCCAGTCACTGGTCAGAGCACAAGCCGGGTACCGGCGCCGGCGCCGCAGACCAGTCCCTGGGATCAATGGGCTCCTGTTCACCCTCACCACACAGCTTCCGGGGTGATAAGGCGCGCTGTACAGAACACTTCAGCACCACACTGCAGCAGTGGTCGTGGTCATCGCTTTGCGCTGCGGTTCTGTTCCCTTCATGATGAGTCCACTCGCTGTGGCCTGATCATGAGAACACATCTTCATTGATCAGAGCGACGACCCTCTGACCTGATCGATGGCCTGATCACTAACGTGAGCCAAACTCACAAAACAACAGAGCAACAATTAACTCTGCCATGCCCCACGAGCAGTGGGACCCAAACCAACCAAACCACGCTCCACGCAGCAAAAACCCATCCGCATCACTACCGGACGTGACAACGGCCGGGAGCAGTCGCGACGCCGTGGACCATTCCGTTCACAATTCCGGCGCGGGCTATTCAGCTGCGACGCACAATGGGGCGCCTTCCCCGCCCGCCCACTTTCCATCGCTGTTTACGAGCCGCTAGCCGGCGCTTCTCGCGTCAACCACCCCTGTTTTTGCTCGCGCGCCCGCTTATCGGAGGATTGACTGGCCGGCGTGTTTGATGGCCGCCGCAGTTCTTGCCCGCGTGCCTACCGTCAAAGTGAGCTCATCGAGTGCTCTGTCAGGACGCTCTGACCGGCGGGGTCACTGGCGCTAATCCGATGACGTGGTCCGGCTTGTACCCGACGTCAGCGCTGGGTCAGCGCTGGTGTCGATGCGAGCTGTTCGCCGCCTTTGCGTCGCCACTGCTAGGTTGAGCGACGTCACCCCAGGTTTGGGTTCAATGGTTTGGTTGTGATGGGAAAGATTTTACGACAAGCCGCGCATGATGAAACAGTGCACCAAACCTGTACATCTGTTCAAACTAAACTGACCTCAAGGTTTGCCTTTGAAGGGGAAGGAGCTCAGAGGTCAAATTTTGTGCACCTGAATTACATCATTAAAAAATATCTTGGAAATTTGCAGTTTCTGGCCGGGACAGTGTATGACCTGTAACCTCTTATTGGAGGTCATGTCCGTGACATTTTTCTCTGCAGCGACAAATTACGCTTATTTATTGAAGAAAATGCACTACAAACGTCAGTCATAAAACCCCGAAGTGTTCTATCATGGTTCTGTTGGCTTTTGCAAATCCACGGTCTCACGGGGTCATGCTCTGACATTTGTGTTCCTCTCGTTTTTATTTTTGTTTTTCACAAATTTTCACATTGGCTTTAACCAAGCTTTGACATGTGTGACCTAATTTGACGGTCACACACCGACGTCAGACGTAGAACGCCACACCAGTCACCTGGAGTGATTATTTGGGCCAGAAAGCTTTTCCAGCGGTGGTGGTTTTCGGGCCTCGGAGGAACCTGGCATCGATGCTATTTTGCGCCCGCTCGAAACAGCCACATGTCTGCAGCGTGAAGCTGTACATGTGCTGCCAACCGTGTCCTCCCAGTTATGTGTTTGTTTTTTGTATCCAGACAGACCAATTCAACGGTGCACGTCGCACATTCGACATCACGTGACGTCTGTGGCAACGTTATATTCCTCGGCAGTACATCTCTCCAGAATTATATAAGCCTCCAGATCTCTAAGACATAAAGTATTTGGAACTCTCAAAAGCCTCTACGGCGAAAAAGGCACCAGATGACATCTAAACCTCCTGGGAAAGAGTTCTTTCACCACATGCCATCTGTTCCATCGCAGCTTGAACTATGCCTGACTTCTGAAATGCTATCCAATACTTCCTTCAAAAAGCCGCCTTCGGCGTCTCACCATCAGCCAGCTGCATTAGCTGGTTCTGGGATCGCAAGGCCATGCCCTACTTTTTGATTGGTTTAACCGACCATCGAACGACGTTGCACGTAATTGTTAGTCCTTAACTATCGCATCCTTTCTGGACCCTACGACCATGAACCATTTCCGATGCGCACCGTATCTAAGTCGCACCACTGGTGGCCGTGTATATTCACACTCTCTCTGGGCTCGCAAGAGACCGCTGTTGGTTGTCTGTGTGAGTGTTGTGGTGAAGTGTTGGTGCGTATGAGTGACCGGGAAATAGACGCTATGTTTCATAAGACCTCTCTTTGTTGGGACTCGCGAGAAAGCCTAGCAGGAGCGAGGTCTCCACTAGCATTAACTATCACGCAATCAGCCAGAGATCTGCTACAAACTGACGCAAAGTGACCCGGATTCACAAATATCCATCTGCACGTCGTCAGTCTTTAAGTTTCTTCGTGGATCACCGGAATCGTGAGCCAACCCCTCCTCAACCTATCCTTGAACGCTTGAGCCTGCATCACTGTGCGACAGTGTTATTTGTCTGTGCTGTGTGTTGTCACGTACTAACACACATGGCTATACTTACACACGCACCTACTGAGGGACAGCTTGTTGCACAAATCATGCAGGAAATCGCGCACGAATTTAGGGTTCAAGGGCATACACAACACCTCAGGACATTCATTGGGGCGGGTTCGTCAAAATTTGATGATTGGGTAAGATATATAGACAACTTTTTTTTTGCACAACGGATGATGAACGCACGCGACTTTTGGTAACCTGCACTTTGCTGGACGCAGACCCGAGTGGACCTGCAGGCGGATTTGCCTGCAGGCTTATCAATGAAAATCCTCAAAATGGCAGGGATTACAGTGCGCTGCAGGATCCGTATTACGCTCAAATGAAGTTGCGTCAAGTTGAACAGCATTCTGGAGAGCTCGCGCAAAATTTTTCGGAGGGGCTTCAGGCGATGGCATCTGAGGCTTTTGACGATGTGTCTGGTCCCCAGGTTCAGCGTTTTCTGGTGAAGTATTTCAAAAAGGAGTGACTGACGATAGGTTTGCCCGTGGCATCATTCGTAGACAACGTTCCACACTCCAGGAAGCAGTTAATTTTGCGTGTGTGGAACAACAAACGGACCGCACTTTTGAAATGTGAAGAGGAAGCATATGCCCCACTGAACCAGTGGATATTGACATTATCCGTAACGTACGTGGAGCTGGAAAAGTTGAAAAATAATGAGAGTTACTTAAAGAGCTAAGCTCCAAATTAGACAGTCTCAAAACGTTTGTCAGTTTCAAAACAGAACGCGCCTCCACACTAACCAAAGGGTCAAGGTCATCCGCAAAATTGATGATATATACCTCGAAATGGACCGCCTCAGAGGCAACCACAAACTTTTGCACAATCACGTCAAGTCAGCCGTCTCAGCGGTCGGGATTCGCGCGAATCCTTATAAAACCCCAGACACTCCGATGTGCTGGATATACCTGGGCAATCGTAAAACGCATTCTGTTGTAGATACGGGCACCGACATCTCCCTTATTTCCCGTGAAGATTTCGACAGCATCTCGCGCAAAAAAATGTATATGAGCTTTCAACAACGGACTTCACCCCCTTCAATCCGTTTCTGAACATAGGTTTAAAACTTTTGGAACTGCTAGTCTTCCGAAAGCGATCTCAAAGTTTAATAATACATTCCAGTTCCAGATTGCTGAAGCTCAAAACCACTGCATTTTAAGAAACGATTTTTCCAGTTTCTTTGGTGCAAAATTACCTTTGGCAAGAAGACTCCCAGCATTCATATAGCGTCATTCCTCTAAGCCCTCAGCGTCTTGCATGTCAGTCAGTGCCATCTCCAGTCCAGACCTCTCAGAAGACAATCAGTCCCGCGCAGTCTTACGTAGGACGGCCCGCTTTCATCAAGAGCGTACAGGCTTATAGAGCAAGACTGCTTCATCGAACCGCTGAGCAACGCTCCATATCTCAGTGAACAGCCAGGAGTTTTTCTAATGAGTACTGTGGGGTGTCAGAATAGCAGTGGACGCATCTTGACTGTCCTGGCTAATAGCACAGCCAGAGACCACACTTTGCCAGCCCGAAATACTACAGGCGCTGCTGAAACGTCAGAAGGAGCCCAAATCAGGAGCATAAAATAGATGACGACTCAGGACATCAGAAGGTCGCTCTGCATTCTACTTACAAAACTCAAAAGGCTGATCTTTCCCACATCCCTAGCTATGAAAAGCAGAAGACTGAAAACTTGTTGGACAGATCTTCGCATCTATTTATCCGGAGCGATTTGGATACTGATCGTAGATCTAATAACGATTAAGATAAATACAAAGGCTCATCCTCCTGTAAATCAAAATTCTAAAAGGCTTCCTTTCAGTCAGAAACAAACGGTTGAAGGCCGCATAAATAAACCGCTCAAGGCTGAAATCATTCAACGTAGTCAAAGTCCATGGCCTAGCCCACTGGTCATAATTGACGAGAACGATGGAGAAAGAAGATACTGCGTGGATTACAGAAAGCTGAACCAAGCAACTGTGAAAATCGCCATCCACTCCCTCGCATCGACGACATCCTCGCCTCGCTTGAAGGATCAAAATACTTCACCTGTTTGAGCCTAAAAAGTGGTTATTGGCAAGTTGCTATAGATCCCGATTTTATACACAAGACTGCTTTCACTTGTTTTCTATGTTTGCATACCTTTTCTGTCCTTCCATTTGGTCTCTGCGATGCCATAGGACTATTTTCTCAGCTTAAGGTTTCGGCAGGTACACAACATGTATTTGCAATAGCGTACATTGATGACATCATAATTTTCTCAAAAACCTTCGAAGAGTATCTCAGTCACATTGAAAGTGTTTGGACGTCTTCGCAGTGCAGGCGGGCGGCTTAAAATGTCAAAATGTGAGTTTCTGAAAACAGGAAGTTAAACGCTTAGGTCATATGGTTACGCCAAACGGGATCAAGCCAGATCCTGGTAAAGTAGAAGTCAATAGAGACCTAAATCACCCCTGCGACGTGAAATGCTTTCGTTCCTTTATTGGTATGTGCTCGTATTATCGCCGATTCATTCCAAATTCTACGAAAATCGCAAAACCTGTCAAGGAACTAGCGAGGAAAACAGACACTTTTATAGCAACGCAGCATATCAAAAAGCCTTCGAAAGTATTCACAAAGCTCTCATTGAAGCTGCTGTGCTAGCTTGCCCAGATACCTCAAAGCCATATAAACTTTACACAGATGCGTCACACCACGCCATTGGTGCTGCTCTCGTGCAGGACACGGAACAAGGCGAAAGAGTAGTTCAATATTTTTCACATTAGTTGAATGCTGCACAACAAAGTTGGCCTGCAACAAGCATACGCAATTGTTTACGGCATTCAAAAACTGAGACACAACTTTCCTCACTCAAAATTCACCGCAGCGACTGACCATAAACCCTTAAAACATGTTTTACCCGCCGAATGAGAAATGCAAGAATCCAACGCTGGGCCATCATTCTCGACGAATATGGCTGCGATGTCCAGTATATTACCAATGAAAGGTTGTTTTGGAATCTGCATGTTTTGCAGAGGAGATCGTTCTTTTCGCAATTTTCGCGTGTTTCAGGTTGCGCGAGTTTTCAAATACTGAACTACGTCTCTGTACATGTCAGGCCAATAACAGCGCGAACGGAGTTTACATGTTTTGTCGATGTCTAGATAACCACCAAAATATCCTGAATGGGTCTCTTTAATGAGAGAGTTTTGGAGGATAGTGCGGCAGTCGGCGGCCCCGGTGTCGACGATAAGCGAATTTAATATGCCAGGAGGTATTGATTAACATACGCTATCAGATCAACATCAGCTGCATTGAGACAAGGCCGCCGTTGCGATGTCATGCCCCTGATTTCCGGAGGGCACAGCTGGGAAGCGGTGTGTTTGGCCACATAATCAAAACTCGCCGGATACGCTCGTTTAAATAGTGCCTCCGTGTACGCTGTCTGTGGGCCGTTCAAATAATGCCTCCGTGTACACTGCCTGTGGGCCGTTTAAATAGTGCCTCCGCGTACACAGCCTGTGGGCCATTGCTCGGACGAGCAGTCCCCGCTCATCATGCCGTCAAATCACAGGCTCAACGGCTTCCCTGCTTACAGCAAGCCAACCTGAAGCCAACCAAGCATGCAGGAGCGGGGGAGGGCTTGTGCCCTGACATGTGCAGCACACCAACTCGAGCCTGCTGGTGAATACCACCAACTGGCCCCAGGTACCCCGTTTATCAGCGGCAGCGCGAGGCATCCCAATGTGCTGGGCTCTCCGCACCGCGGGTGGGAACAGAAGGCGCCAAATCAGTGACGTCAGAGTGGGCGGCTCACCTTGCTGTGCTCTATGCTCTGCAGGTAGGAGAGGGTCCGTGTGGGCCGGGGCCGCGTCAGCGAGTCTGCGATGTCCTTCAACTTCTCCTCCCGCTTGATGGAGTAGTCGGTCAAGTAGGCACTGTTGCCGTCTGAGGGCACACAAACAGAGACTTGAGTCCCCCACCCACTGACTGAGCATGGACTGGTGGAAGGTGCTTTGGCAAGAGCTGTCAAGCGTGTTGCTCGACAGGAGGCGTATCACATCACACGCAAATGCGGAGAACACCTGCATTATTTGCGTAAGCGGCATTCAGCACGTAGAACACAATGTCCCCGACAATTTTTATATTCTCTTCATTTGTCATGAGCAAAAAAATGTGATCCGAAGTGAATAGCCCAGCCAATTCACCATATCACAACCAAAACACGTGAGCGAAGCACAAGCTCGCCCAAGACAGAGCCCTGGCGGGCTTCCTGGATACTGAGCTTGCCTTGTTTGACGGTAGATGGCAGCAGCACACTGGGGCGCGGCGCTACGTTCAGATCTGGCGACGCAAGGCTGTCGATCATTCGCTTCGGAGGCTTGTCCTCGCTCAGGAGGTTCTGAAAGCGCCCAGAACCCGCAGCTGAGCACACATCCCAAGTTAACTGTCCAAGGAAGTGGGCACCCGATCATTCGGACCTTCACCGGCGGCTGCGCGTTGCTGTCACGAACAACATCCACAGCGTAATGTTTCAGAGGCCCTGGCGTACACACACGACAATAAACACAGCGTACACTATGATTACAAATTTTGTACAACATTTCTATCGCGGGAACTGTGAAGCTGGATGTCGGGCTCGAAAAGCTCGAAAAAGCCCGGAAGCTCAAGAGCACTGCCGGCGGCACGCAGGCACATGACCAGCGGCCGGCTCCTGCCGCGGCCGCGCTCCGCACTGCTCCCCGGTCCCCAACCGACCACGTGACGGCAAGCAACGCGCAGAACCACGGCCAAGACTGGCTCGATCGCAACACACGGCGATTTCTTCATGGGAGCATCAGAAGCCGGACACGAGCGGAGGCGCCCGCGCTACGCGACGCACGTTCCCTCTCAGGCGAACGGCAACTGGTCGTGTTTTAGTCGGCAGCGCTCAGAACAGCTCAGCGTGCGGTGACACTTGGTCTGTACCGCACACGTTACGCCACGGAGGTGGCGGGTTCGAGTCTGGCTTCCTGCCCGCGTTTTTGATGGTTGGGAGGCAGTCTGGTGGTGGGCAACAGCCGAAGCCGCACTCCACTGCCGCAGCTCACGTGAAAAAAGAGTAATCCATTTTCATTACCAGCCTCGGCAAGTGAACAGCCGGCTGAGCTCTATTCGTCCATGTTTATCCGCGAGAGGCCCTCTCAGCGTATCAGGCGCTGCCATGCTGCTGATGACGCCAAACTGAGACAACTGTCAACAGGCGCAGCCGAACATATCCACGCACGCAAATATCCGGAGCTGTCCGAGAGGACAGCCAGGGTTAGTTATTGCCTTTAGCCGCTACTGCTAGCGACCCTTCGGTTTAGGTGCCTTGGCGCCCAGCCAGCTGGCTCTTCCCTAGCCGTAAAAGCTCCCTGTTTTTACATCCCCGCGCCAGAAAAATTCGGCCGTAAAACGCCTCTTTTTGTCTGCCCTTACCAGGAAACTGAGATCTGGTGCGGACATGAACCCAGCTCGCGCGTGCCCTGCTCGCCGTCAACGCCCCGACCCTGACGCCGCCACCCGCGACCGGAGCCCCGAGCCGGACACGGCCGGTCACGCGCCCGTGCTGCCGCCTGCCGGCCGCCGGGCGAACCAGCGTCGCCCGTTTAACGGTCTCGCACCATCCGGCCGTCACATTGCAAGCAGAGCGCGGGGCGGTGAGCGGAGGGCTGCCTCCGCTCGGAGGCCGGATGACGTCATCGATAAGGCGGGATGACGTCACCCCGCCGGTCCCGGCTGCGTCGATGCCCTCAACGGATAACACGATAACGAATGCCTCTGCCGAGTTAGATGCTCAGTTTTCCTCGATGGACTCACTGCACCTTCATGATTATCTTTCTTTTATGGTCGTCATACTTGGCCTGGCGATTTGCATTGACAGCCTGCGTCAGGATCTTCAGGACTGTTGCAACGCCGCAAAAAACACGGGTCACACCCCAATTTTTTAGTTCAATCTTTCCATGCTTATCGCAAGGTTGATGCTGCGCGCTCGCGAAAAGTGGAAGAGGGCAGTGCCCTCTCGTTCTCACGCCCGCGGTTGTTTCAAACTTATTTTCTACTTGCGGGCAATTCTTACAACATAACACGTTTAACTCTACAGTCAAAACACATTCAAGAGGTTCTGACATCAGCTGGCAGTAACAAGCGCCACACGATTGATTGATGACAACCAATGTGCTACGCACCTCCTTTCGTACGCTGAACACTGCTGGTGGCGTGCTCCAATTCAGTGTGACGTGAATTAACGTGATTGTCACGGCGCCCACAATTTCGCTATGTTCGTGATTTCGTGATTGGTAGCATCAAGAAAATACATACACCAAAACAAAAGATCGAGATATTGCTTAGAAAGGGCCATTCTAGCGGGCATCGAGACATCGGCTGGTAAGGATCCCCACCACCAGCGCTGGTGGCGCGGAGTCCAGCCGCCGCTCCGAGTCTGGCGCGCCAGTGGCTGGTACGGATCCCCACCACCAGCGCTGGTGGCGCGGAGTCCAGCCGCCGCTCCGAGTCTGGCGCGCCAGTGGCTGGTACGGATCCCCACCACCAGCGCTGGTGGCGCGGAGTCCAGCCGCCGCTCCGAGTCTGGCGCCAGTGGCTGGTACGGATCCCCACCACCAGCGCTGGTGGCGCGGAGTCCAGCCGCCGTCCGAGTCTGGCGCGCCGGTAAGCACCACGTGTCGCGGTGTCTGCCCGCACCAAAGGGCCTCCTTCCCGCTGTGGGGGATGCGGCAGCCAGGTGGCGGGGTGCCTCCGACATCAGAGGCAGCCAGCCGGCGAGACAGCCAGGTGACGAGATGCCCCCGATGGGAGGCAGCCAGCCGGCGAGACAGCCAGGTGACGAGATGCCCCCGATGGGAGGCAGCCAGCCGGCGAGACAGCCAGGTGACAAGATGCCCCCGATGGGAGGCAGCCAGCCGGCGAGACAGCGTCGCTCGTGATGTATAATGCTGGGGGCTTCCCCTTCGCCTCGTCACAGCGTCGTTCGTGACCTATAATGTCGTCACAAACGGCGCATCGCGAGAAACGAAGAGCAGCTAAAAAAGGACCAGGTCTCAATCGGCGGAGTGCCACAGCTCCACCCAAGCGAGGCGGTCCGGCGTCTCGTGCAGTGATCTGAACGTTCGTGCGCCGCCGGCGCCGGAATAACCCCGGCCGCGGCCTTCACAGCACGCTCCGCCAAGTCTGGCAAGGTTCCGCGGCCGGCAAGCCACCTCTGACATGGCGAGACAGCAATAGGGAGAGCGAAGTGATGAGAGGAGGGCGGGGGGGGGGGGGGGCGTGCCGGAGAGGAGGGGTAATTGTGTGCGACGGGGGCAGAGAGCGACACAGAGTAGCCTCCAATCCGCAAAAAAGAGGACGGGCTGCTTGGTCTGACCGGTTCACCATAAGTCAACTGACCGGTTCACCATGGTTCAACTGACCGGTTCACCATAGTCAACTGACGGGTTCAACCGACAATTGTCTGACCGGTTCACCATAACAGTCACGTGAACACTGGCCAGCATTCCTGCAGCACGGTCTGCCGCGTCGCAGTGCTGCAGCCCCTGCTATGAACAAGCTCCCTTCTCAGGGTTGCCTTGCCAAGCGAGACCACAGCCTGACCCGGCCACCGACATTAGGCCATGACTCAGTTAATAGCCTCTGCTCAGCAACAACTCCGACCTAGCATAGATTCTGGAGCGAGGACTGTGGGGTCAGGACCGCCTTATATTGACATAGTAATATGACGACTGTGGCATGCATCGGGAATGTTTCACCCGCAACGGCAAAAGATTCCAGAGTGCAAACATACATCGATCCCCTCGTCATTATGATGAGTTTACACAACGCTCTGAGCTCCCCCCCTCCCCCCCCCCCCCCACCTTGGGCGCAGCCCTCGCCCGTCTCCTCAGCAGGCGGCCGAGCGCGGGGGCGGATCTGGCGTCCCTCCCGGCGGATCTAGCGTCCCTCCCCAGCCCTCTGCCGTACCGGTGACGTCTGCAGGATCTCGGCGATGGTCTCCGACCGCGCGCGGCCCTGTTTGGCGCGCGCCTGCTTGGTCAGCCGTCGGCTGCGGCAGCGGTCCTGCGTCGGCGGCGACTCAGACGTCGGCGGGTTCGACACGTGCTTGTCTGCGGACGGAGGACGCCGGTCAGCCTTCACCTGCCAACAACTGCGCGGCAGACGTCGTCCAGAGCCCCGCAGGGCGCGGCCGATGTGGCCGGCGCGTGAGCGACCGGCAGCCACAGACGCCGGTGGGAATCGGACCCGGCTTTTTACCGTGGAAGCCCGCCGCTGTTCCGACTCATGTAGTGCGCTACATGCATCCTTGTCAGCTTGGCGACCCACGGGATGGCACCGCAGAAACGAGGTTAGCCTGTTTCAAGCGTTCCACGAAGCCAACCAGTAAATGTTGACAAAAGGGACGCACTGAGCGTGAGGGAACGGTCATTTTTCAGGGGCAACACTTGCCACTTTCTCGTTATGCGTGAGGGAACGGTTATATTTTAAGGGCTGTTCAACTGGCCGGTACACCATAGTCCAACTGACGGGTTCCACTGACAATTGCCTGACCGATTCTCCATAGCAGTCGCGAGCAACACGGGCCACGATCACATTACACGTGGGGGGGGGGGGGGGCGGTTATATTTCAGTGGCAACACGGGCCACTATCTCATTATACGTGAGGGGATGGCTATATTTCACGGGAAACACGGGCCGCTATCTCATCATGCGTCGGGCCCGAGATGTGACTGACGGTTGGTTTGACTGCTGACTTTTGAGGGTCGCTCATGAGATGTCAGTTGGAACCAGGGAGAAAGCGAGCGCAGGGGGATAGATCAGTTCAATGCGCACTGATGGAATGTTTCCGTCCAACGCATAGCAATGCTTTGTTAACCAAAGCCCCGCCGCTAGGTTCAAAGCTACAAGCCCTTTGTGACGTCACAGGCCAGGACACCAAGCGGAACGGCAGACGGGGAGTACGGAATATGAGGCGCCGAACATGAGGCGCCTGTCTGATGCCGGTGCATCTAGTAGTGTTTATTTTCGAGCGAACGTGAGACATCCATGGGTGGCAATCATCCAACTGTGTACCTGGCGCTTGGTACTGCATAAAGCCGCACATGGGTGAGCAAGGTCGCAAAACAGCTGGCAGGCTCGAGAGCGTGGGACAGAAGGGTTTTCCGACGCGCAGCAGCGAGTGCAAAAGGCAAACAGCGGCTGAAGGCTGCCTTGGGTCGGTGTGGAGATGACAGCGATGCAGTTTTTCCATGAAAACGAGCGCCCCTATGGCTGGCAATTACGAAGGTAAGGACGCGACGACTGCCGGTAGATAAAGGCAAGCCGGGGTGTCAAAGGCTAAAAGACAACGCCAAGCCCAAGAAGGTGTGACATGAGGTTTTCTTACACAGAAGAGGGAGAGCAAAAGGTCGAGAGCGGAGCGGAGAGAGAAATCGTCGCCTGCACGAATCATCCGCTCATTGACCCGTCGACAAACACTTACCGAACTGGGTCAACAACGGGACAAGCACCCACACCCCCAGTGAAAGGAGAACCGAACAGCGTCGAAATTGGCGAAAACATGAAAACAGCCAGCCGTCGTCCCGCGACGACCGGCGCGTCGGCGCGTGATGTGTCACAACACAGTAATTCTGATCGCGGAGACCACGCAAACATAAATCAGCACGTAATGAGCCAGCTGTGAAGCGGAAGCCGACCATTGGCCGTCTTCAGGCCGGCTGCGGCGCACCGTCCGAAGGGTGGTGTTTCCCACTGGCTGGGGCGCGGGCCGCGGGTGCGTGCGAACGCCAGCGCCGCCGGAGGCCGGCCTCTCTCCCACAGCGGGCCCCGGCCGCCCGCCGGCCCGCGCTCTGCCGCGGGACGCACGCATCCATCACCCTGCCGACGGCCGCCCTGTAATTGGTGCGTTTACGTGCGGCATGCGGCAGGTCGGAGCGGGCGGCAGAGCGGCCAGCGCCGTATTTGGGCCGGCTCGGCCGCCTACCTCACTCCGGCCCGTCCGCTTGGTCAGTGTTCCCTCCCCTCCTCGCCGCTAGGCCGCCGTCCAGGCACGGACGGCCACCGCCGTCACCCTGACCCCGTGCTAGGTCACCTCCTCTCTCCTCAGACACCGTTCCCGGACACTGTCGTCAGCCCCGCCCGTCCTACCGGGCCACGCTGTCCTCCGCGACGGCGCGGTCCGCTGTGACGTCATCACCGACCCGCCACTTCGCAAACCCGGCCGCCGCCCGCTGGCGCTGGAGCGGCCGCGTCGGCCGGCGGCGCGCCACTACCGGCGAGGACGGATCCGGTGCCGGGCTAACAGCCGTTGGCAGTTGGTCCGCCGTGCCATTTAAACCAGACGCGGCGCGTCGCCGTAGAACGCTGGTTCAGTGAGCGGCGGCCGACGGACGCCGACGCCTCTAAATATGCGCCACGACAAGGCCGCCGCCTTAGAAAGCGCGCCGGACCGCGCGGCGCGTGACGGATAGTGTGGCGCGCCGCCCACAGCGTCCACTTCAGGAGGGCCTTGTAAACAAGATAGCGCCCGGCCGGCTCTGGCGGACGCGCATGACGCGGGAAAGATGGACTTCTCGGACTCGGATACGGAAGCAGGGCTTAACCAAACGACTCTCTGGATAGGTCACCTCGCAGCATCACAGAGACAGGCGGCGGGGTCCTTCGATCTCGCATGAAACAGTGCAGACCTAGACGTCACCGGAGGGGATGCAGCGGGCTACCTCGTCCCCCCTCCCCCCTCTTAGGTTTCAAAACTATGTGAGGAAACTGGGGATCCGTTAGTGTTTCCCGGCTCAACACGCTTTTCATCCACCTACGTACATTTAGCCGCCAGCCTACAGTCCTAGCTCAGCCACTGCATATACCAAACAGCAAACATTGCACAATGAGCCCGACAAACCAGGCGACACAGCAAGCAGACAGCACACTCGGAAGCTGCCAGCACCGCTGGGTGCTGCCGCATTTGCAGGGGGCAGGCGACGCCCCCCCCCCCCCCCTCCCCCCTCCGTCACGACGTTCGACAATCTTAAGTGCCATCCTTGTGACCCTGTATGGGACAAAGGCTACAAATCGGACAAGCCAGTAACTCACTTTGAGCCTGGTGACCCCTGGGTTACCGGGAATGATAGAAGAGGTTCCGGACCATTAATACTGAACACCCGTCCATGACATTTTCGCGAAGAACTGTGAGGACATCGCGGATCAATCATGCGACATAAAAACAACAGACAGGCTGAGTGGAGCTGAGAGAAGCGAGGTGGACACGTTGAGGGCACCTGAGAAAAGCGAGGGGGACACGCTGAGCGGAGCTGAGAGAAGTGGGGGGAACACGCTGAAGGCAGCTCAGAGAAGCGAGGGGACACGCTGAGGGCAGCTCAGAGAAGCGAGGGGACACGCTGAGGGCAGCTCAGAGAAGCGAAGGGACACGCTGAAGACAGCTCAGAGGAGCGAGGGGGCGGGCAGTCTCCCAAGTCCTAGAGATTTAGCGTTATGTCTGCGGTGACGCGTGAATGTAAAAGAATCAGGGTCAGATCTGAGCGCAAGCGTACGGAGGTACCTGCGCTCCTTCGTGACCAATCACACGGGACAATGCGCTCTGACGTCATCAGGAGAAGCCCGCCTGCAATCGGCTGAAGATAACGCTTGCAATGAAAAAGTAGCGTACAATAGATACCGCGTATAGTAGAAAGCAAAATGCGGATAGTACCGGTATGCATGAAAAGTACACAGGACGCGACATGCTATAAAGCAATGACATCCCTGACGGGCGAGAAAAGTACAAAACTGGTCTCGGCTGGTCACGACTGGTGGAAGCCCCGCGACTCCTCCACCGGTGCAGCAGAACACATTCCACAACCACCCATCCACTCATTTCAACATCCCCCTTCTACGAGCGATGTTCAACACAACTCACTATTCAGGGCCCAGCATCGCGACACCACGGCCGAAACCAGACGCTTAAAAAAATATCCCACAGCGGGAACCGAACCCGGCACCCACCGTCAGCCTGTCCGCCGGGGATGCCGCGTGGCTCGCTGGCCGGCGGCCGGTTCTCCTTGAGCTCGACGTGCGCGTCGGCGTCAGCGGGCGGCGGCGGGTCGCGCTCGGGGGTCTGTTGGCCGGTCAGCGCCGTCGCCGGCAGCGGGCGCCGCATCGGCTCCGACTGACAGCTGAGGAGGCGGCGCCGGCCCACCGGCGGCGTCTGGAACGGCTCCGGCCCTGCGAGGCGGGAGCCGGTCAGCAGGGGTCAACCGAGTTCAACAGAAGGGTCAACAGAGGGGTCAACAGCAGGACATGGCAGATAACGATACAGAGAGGTCGACAACGGGAGACGGCAGAGGTCGACAGGGAACCAAACAACAGACAGCAGACAGCAGACGTCGACGCAGAGGTTCACAGCGGGAGGCAGCAGGGGCTCACAGAGGAGTCTAAACGGGAGACAGGGGAGGCAACAGAGTCGACAGGTAAGTCACAATGGAAGACACAGCGGATAGCAGAGGTCAGCAACGGAAGACAACAGAGATCGACAAAGAAGTCAACAGCAGCAGACAGCAGAAGACGACAGAGGTCAGCACCGGAAGACAGCAGAGGTTCACAGAGAGGCCAACAGAGATGCCGCCAAGCCGGTCCCTTGACGCACAGTTCAAACGTCTACATGCAACGCGTAGGAAACACGTGGTGCAAGCGTGAGGTACAACATGTCCACCTACAGCTGCACGTCTCACGAGCTTCCGGCAAAGACAGGTTAGTTTATCTCATGCGCAGGCTAACTCAGCAGTCGCTTCAGATGGAGATCAACACCGTCAAAAGACAGGTTGGTTCATCTCATGCGCAGGCCAACTCCGCAGTCGCGTCAGATGGAGATCAACACCGTCAAAAGACAGGCGAACGGCGCGGTGGACAACAGTGGCCTGACCTAGACCGCGAACGCCAAACGCTAACCTGGCCGCATGGGGCGAGCACACGACACCAGCTCACAGTACACCAGCTCAGCCTGACAAGGACGTCTCGAGAACCGCGCGAGACTGAGGTGAAAGACGGGTCCCATATGGTCAGACAGACACTGCAGTCTCCGGAACCGCGAGAGACTGAGGTGAAAGACGGGTCCCATATGGTCAGACAGACACTGCAGTCTCCGGAACCGCGAGAGACTGAGGTGAAAGACGGGTCCCATATGGTCAGACAGACACTGCAGTCTCCGGAACCGCGAGAGACTGAGGTGAAAGGAAAGGTCCCATATGGTCAGACAGACACTGCAGTCTCCGGAACCGCGCGAGACTGAGGTGAAAGGAAAGGTCCCATATGGTCAGACAGACACTGCAGTCTCCGGAACCGCGAGAGACTGAGGTGAAAGACGGGTCCCATATGGTCAGACAGACACTGCAGTCTCCGGAACCGCGAGAGACTGAGGTGAAAGGAAAGGTCCCATATGGTCAGACAGACACTGCAGTCTCCGGAACCGCGCGAGACTGAGGTGAAAGGAAAGGTCCCATATGGTCAGACAGACACTGCAGTCTCCGGAACCGCGAGAGACTGAGGTGAAAGGAAAGGTCCCATATGGTCAGACAGACACTGCAGTCTCCGGAACCGCGAGAGACTGAGGTGAAAGGAAAGGTCCCATATGGTCAGACAGACACTGCAGTCTCCGGAACCGCGAGAGACTGAGGTGAAAGGAAAGGTCCCATATGGTCAGACAGACACTGCAGTCTCCGGAACCGCGAGAGACTGAGGTGAAAGGAAAGGTCCCATATGGTCAGACAGACACTGCAGTCTCCGGAACCGCGAGAGACTGAGGTGAAAGGAAAGGTCCCATATGGTCAGACAGACACTGCAGTCTCCGGAACCGCGAGAGACTGAGGTGAAAGGAAAGGTCCCATATGGTCAGACAGACACTGCAGTCTCCGGAACCGCGAGAGACTGAGGTGAAAGGAAAGGTCCCATATGGTCAGACAGACACTGCAGTCTCCGGAACCGCGAGAGACTGAGGTGAAAGACGGGTCCCATATGGTCAGACTGGTATTGAACGGCTTAGGGCAACGCGGTCGCACTGGAACAAAAGGGCATCCGGAGCTGACGAGTCTGGGCTGGAGGGAGGACCATACCGCCCCGAGACCGCTGCCGGGGCTGACGAGTCGGGGCTGGAGGGAGGACCATACCGCCCCGAGACCGCTGCCACACACGACACGGGCAGCGTTCAACCCCCGCGGATAACATCCCCCTTTTAACCCGCCGACACCGGAAACGACGCGTCTCCGGCTGCGGCTTACTCAGCAGCGGTATGAAGTCTAAGATCGGAGATCGGAGAACATGCGACAGTGAAGTGCTATTATCGACCGCCGCGCAGCCTCGGCTGTCGTGTGATAGGATCGACAGCCACACATGATCACAACATCCATGTGAGCTCCTGGCAGAAGCAGCATCTATCATCCACCGCATGTCGAGATATTACCGCTTCATCGTTTTCCTTCCAAGGCCGCAGCGATGGCGTTCGCCAGCGACGGCGCAGTGGACACCCTCGTGGGTGCCACAGGACACCCTGTGTCGTCAGAGTACACGCGCCGCCTTTCCTCCGCCGTCGCACGCCGTCAGCCCGGGCTCGCCGGTTCCACTTTCGTCCCCCTGACCTCACCAGCGGTGCAATGTTCCATCACAAAGCCTTCTAAACCGGCTTCGCACCTGGGTCGGTGCTTCCATAAGCGCAAGAGATCAGCCAGGAGCCGTATGTTTGGCTGGCGCCGACGTTGGCAGCGGCTCCCACCAGGGCCGACGGAGACCAGCCCGTCCTGCTCCGGGAGTGCTCCAGTCGTGCCAGTCCTGTTACCTCCCGTGCCGGCCCCGTGGTGGGCCACAGGCCGCCGCCCCCGTGGTGGGCCACAGGCCGCCGCCCCCGTGGTGGGCTACAGGCTGCCGCCCCCGTGGTGGGCCTCAGGCTGCCGCCCCCGTGGTGGGCCACAGGCCGCCGCCCCCGTGGTGGGCTACAGGCTGCCGCCCCCGTGGTGGGCCTCAGGCTGCCGCCCCCGTGGTGGGCCTCAGGCTGCCGCCCCCGTGGTGGGCCTCAGGCTGCCGCCCCCGTGGTGGGCCTCAGGCTGCCGACCCCGTGGCGCCCGGACCTGGCGTTCCACTCCCTGCATCCAGCGTTCGGCCAGTGAGAGACCTGAGCCCGACCACCCGTCCATCATCAGCCCGACTGCCCACTCATCATCAGACCGACTACCCGTCCATCACCAGCCCGACTACCCGTCCATCATCAGCCTGACTACCCACTCATCATACTCACCCACCACCAGCCCGACCACCCATCCGTTATCAGTCCCATCACACACCCATCAAAAGCCAGACTGCCCACCCATCATCATCCCACCTATCCACCCATCACAAGCCCAACTCCTCACTCATTACCATCCATATTACCCCCTCATCAACAGTCCGACTACACATCCATCATCAGCCCGACAATCCACTCATCACCAGGAAATATAACTTTCCATTACCAGCCCGAACACCCACCCATCACCAGCCAAGCTAACCACCCATCACCAGCCAACCTACCCACCCATCACACGCCGACTACACACCCATGCGCCAATCTTCCACCTGCTCTCTTCCGCTGGGGCTAAAACAGTTAACTGTGTATGAGCCGTTCACAAATGAGACTTTCGCCTTTCCAAAGATATTTGCCAATCCAGCCTGTGCAGTCCCGTTAACTGAAAAGCCGGCAGCAACAGCGGCAGGTGATGGCAACAGGAGCTTCGGCGTCGGTAGCAGGTAACAGGTAACGGCGGCGGTAGTGACAAGTAACAGCGGCAGCGACAGCGGTGACAGGTAACAGGTAATAGCGGCAGCGGCAGCGGCAGCGGCGGCGGCGACAGGTAACAGGTAGTGGCGCCGGCGGCGGCCGGTGACCGGTCCGGACTCAGCTGGCGCCAGTCCCACAAAAACCGGGCGCGACCAGTCGTGATCTACTGCTGGCGCCGTAAACAGCGCCCTGCCTCGCCTCCGGTCGGCCCGGCGGACCGGCACTGTCAGCGTCCCGCCAGACGCCGGGCCGGGCCGGGCCGGGCCGGGCCGAGCCGGGCCGAGCCGAGCCGGGCCAGGCCGGGCCGAGCCAGGCCGGGCCGGGCCGGGCCGAGCCGAGCGGGATCCCGCTGTTGGCGCCCTCCGGGGTGGCGGCGGCGGCGGCGGCGGCGGCGGGATCTCCCGGGACCGCAATAGATTGTCAGGCGGGTGTGACGTTACGAGTGAGAGCGTGGAGACCCGCCGGCCTGACACAGACGGATCTCAGGCGGAAATAATGCGGTTCCTTCATGACTCAACCGAGAGGGACACTTTAAGCATGAGTGTGCGGGGATCGCTTCCATGACAGCAAGGCGCGATGAACACTTATGTTAAATCAGAATTGTCGTCTGAGACGGCCAGCGGAGAGGCTCTCCCGAGAGAACACACGACTGGGCCTTCCTTTAGACACCGCGGGGTAGTCTCGACACCGTAAGACACCGTGTCGTTCGAGACATCCAGGGCACGCAACGCCCCGCAGTTGCGGACGGTCCGACTGCTCTCGGAGCCGCCGGCGCCGACACCGCCGCCGTCAGTTCGGCCGGCTGCCAGACTGCTGGGCGCCGCCGCCGCGCTGCACCCGCCGCGAGGCGTGCAGCCGTGCGCTGCGAGCGTGCCGGCCGCCCCGAGCGGCGACAGCTCCGGCGGCGCGCGCCCCGCGTCCCTGGGAGACGGCCGAGATCGGCGGTGGCGGCACTCGACGCCGACGTCCCACGGGCTCAGGTCTGTGGGCCGGCGTCCGCGGCCCAGGGGTGCGGAGCAACCCTCAGCGTGGGACGAACCGCGACGGCGGCGCTCAGAGGCGCCCAGCCGGTCACTGGAAGCCGGCCGCCGTGCAGGCGCCAACGCCGAATGCACGGCCGCGCAGGAGATCACAGTGCAACGCTAGTGACCTGGTTTCGGTCGGACGCGGTCAGCCGGTCACGACATGCTGCGGCAGCCCAGGCAGCGGTGTTTGGGACGACAACGCGGCTTTGTCTTAGGTCGTATACAGTGAAGTGCCAGGTCAGCGTGATCCGTTGTGGCAGTCGCGACAAGTAAGTGGGCAACGTACCGGAGCTAAAGCAGCGTCGTTTGAGGCGAAGGTGCTCCGTTCTTAGTTTGAAACAGCTGCATGACGTATCAAGCACACCATTACAACCTCACCATGGTGAGATTGAGTGGGCATCTCAAATCGGTCCTATGTCCAAATCCATGTTTATAACTCCTTCCGTGACACGACGCCGTCTTTCTTCTGCGGAGGCGTCTCCATCTCGCAAAAGTTGGCCCGGTGGCGCCCCTAAGTCACGGTTACGACCCCTGACCGCCCGCCGCCACCAGGCCGGGTCGCATCGGGTCGGGAGCGGAACCAAGGCCGGATCCGAAGGCCGGTCCCGCCGCCGCCGTGGCCGGAGGGCGTGGCGCGAGCCCGCCAGCCGACCCGACCAGTCCACGTAGCGGCGCCGGCTGAGCGGATAGGCAGACACCGCGCCTCTGGTGAGCCCCCTTCTCCCCCTCAGCCGGTATGACCGGCGTGACCGTACCGACGCGACCTAGGGTCAACCCTGAGGTCACGCCTTGTTCCGTACGAGCTCATGAGCGCCGCGGGGGCGACGGCCAGACACGAGCATACCAGGCCGGGTGGACAAGAACAGAGGAAGCTTTTAGGGGTTGATTAGCTTATTGCTCATAACTAAACACGTCTGCTGCTGTAATGGTCCGTGAACCGTCGGCGACATGAAACGATTCCCTGTATCTGAGCGCTTCTAACAAACCATTTTGCTCCAGCAATTGTTATAGAGACAAGGTCAAGCTAGGGTGGACGAGACTGGACCAGACCAGACCACTATGCCGGACCAGACCAGGACAGAGCCGACCATACCACGACAGAACAGATCGGACCAGAAAAAACGGCACGACACAGAACATAATCGACCAAGTGAGAACGGACCGCACCACAACAGACAAATCGATCCCCAGAATGAGAGTGCATGGGAGACGGTGACCACATAAGCACCGGATACCAGCGAACGGTCGCGAGAGCGCACAATCCTCGACAGCATGGTCGAGGAAGTCAATCCGCTGCGTGTTTCTGGAATAACTTCCCAACCGTTACAGATATGTCCACCAAACTATCGTTCCCTGTCAGGCAATGGCTTTGACACAATCACGAGGAAAAGATACATCGATGCCATGTCAGATCACGGAATATTCATTGTGTCGGAATTATCATGACGTTATCAGTGATGGCAAGCGCAGCTGTCTGCATGTCTGCAGGGATAAACTCGCAGTTTTTCTTGTTATAACAGCCCCTAGGCGGTCAAAGGGATCTGTGCCGACCATTCGCCATAACACGAAGGTAAGCCAGCACATTTTCCGAACCAATCACCACTGAAAACGTCGTGAGTGTAGCCATACGTGATGCGGCTGGGAACAGCAAAACAGTCGCATCTAATAAGTCGGCCTGGCCTCCTTCTATTGACGGCAGGGCGTCGTTCCAGCGTGGAAGAGAGTAACCTATCATTTTGCACATTGTTACAAGCCCCGTAAGGCACTGCGGCCGGCGGAGACATTCCCTGCTCTCAGGCATTGTACGTGACCTGTGACGTCATCAGTCATGCGACGAGTTAGCTGAGCGTCTCTTGGGTGAGATGGGTCAGGGCTTTCAATCGCCGCCCAATGTTTTCGATCGGACGGATGGAGCCGGAGGCAGCTGGGAGTTGTATAGAGCCGGAGACAGCTGGGAGTGAGGACAGAGCCGGAGACGGCTGGGAGTTGCATGGAGCCGGAGACAGCTGGGAGTTGCATAGAGCCGGAGACAGCTGGGAGTTGTATAGAGCCGGAGACAGCTGGGAGTTGTACAGAGCCGGAGCCAGCTGGGAGTTGTATGGAGCCGGAGCCATCTGGGAGTTGTACAGAGCCGGAGACAGCTGGGAGATGTACAGAGCCGGAGACAGCTGGGAGTTGTATAGAGCCGGAGACAGCTGGGGGTTGTATAGAGCCGGAGACAGCTGGAAGTTGTATAGAGCCGGAGACAGCTGGGAATTGTATAGAGCCGGAGACAGCTGGGAGTTGTACAGAGCCGGAGACAGCTGGGAGTTGTACAGAGCCGGAGACAGCTGGGAGTTGTATCTCCGCTGGCCGTCGGATACTCCGGTCGGCAGCGGACTGAGCGCCCAGCTACCATCACAGTGGCCGCGGCCCGCCCTCGAGCCACGGCCACTCCACAGATCAATTTTTCGGAGTTCGCCGCTGCAACGCTGACAGATTTCGCCGCTCATAGTGCGGGTAGGCCAGCAGTCACTCTGGCATCATCTGCAGCATTCGTCATTTTTCGTTCCACCGCCACCCCGGACCTCACCGCCGTACCTTCATTGGCGCCAAACAGCGCACTACTATCTTTCACGACCGCGCAGTCTCCAGTGTCAATTTCACCACATTTTTTAACGCTGCAAGCAAAACCGCAGAGCTGCAGCTGGGCCTGTCAATGCTGAACTGGAATGAGGTGTGATAGAGCAAGCAGTGGGACGGGCCCGACTATCTGACCTGACCCGACCACGCCTGACGACCTGGCCTCACGTGGCAGAGGTGCTGTACCTGTACCCGACCTGGCTGTGCCTGAGCGTTCTGAGCGAACTGGGCAGGACCACTGTATCTCACCTGACGCGGTACGCCATGTGATAATCCCATCTTACCTGACCTGACCTAATATGACCTAGCCTGAATGTACCTGGCCATCCCGGACAAAGCCTGGCGTGACTGTACCGCACCCAGCCTGACACAACTGCACGTGACCTCACTTGCTGGTCAGACTCGGCCTGACCTGACCTGACGTACCTGATCCGTTCAGAGCCGACGGCGAAGAGACGGTGGTGGAGCGGCCGCCCGGGAATGTTGCGTTCCTCTTGTGTCGGCCCTGTAACACAACACATGCACTGCGTCAGGAAGGCGACAAACGCGAGGCGAAGACGAGTACAAATCAACGCTGCGACTGTGCGGAGCACGGCTCACCAACAGTCAGATCGTCAGAGCAGCACCACAGATCATCAACGCTGCGACTGTGCGGAGCACGGCTCACCAACAGTCAGATCGCCAGTACAGCACCACAGATCACCAACGCTGCGACTGCACGGAGCACGGGTCAACAACAGTCAGATCGCCAGTACCGCGCCACGGACCATCCGCAGGTCGTCAGAGCACAACCGCAGACCATCCGCACATTGGCAGAGCAGCGCCACAGGCCATCCACAGATCGCCAGTGCAGCGCCAGAGACCATCCGCAGATCGCCAGTGCAGAGCCGCAGACCCTCCACAGATCGCCAGTGCAGCGCCACAGACCCTCCACAGATCGCCAGTGCAGCGCCAGAGACCATCCGCAGCAGGCCACTGCTGTCAGCCGGCTGAGGTGGGGGTGGGGAAGCGGGGTCCACTGGCTGATGTGGGGCGGGGAAGTGAGGTCCACCGGCTGATGCGGGGCGGGGAGGCGGGGTCCGCCGGCCGATGTGGGGCGGGGAAGCGGGGTCCGCTGGCTGATGTGGGGCGGGGAAGCGGGGTCCGCCAGCTGATGTGGGGCGGGGAAGCGGGGTCCGCCGGCTTATGTGGGACGGGAAAGCAGGGTCCACTGGCTGATGTGGGACGGGGAAGGGGGGTTCGCCGGCTGATGTGGGGCGGGGAGGCAGGGTCCGCCGGCTGATGTGGGGCGGGGAGGCGGGGTCCGCCGGCTGATGTGGGACGGGGAGGCGGGGTCCCCAGGCTGATGTGGGGCGGGGATGCGGGGTCCGCCGGCTGATGTGGGGCGGGGAGGCGGAGTCCGCCGGCTGATGTGGGACGGGGAGGCGGGGTCCACGGGCTGATGTGGGGCGGGGAAGTGCGGTCCACCGGCTGAGGCGGGGCGGGGAGGCGGGGTCCGCCGGCCGATGTGGGGCGGGGAAGCGGGGTCCGCTGGCTGATGTGGGGCGGGGAAGCGGGGTCCGCCAGCTGATGTGGGGCGGGGAAGCGGGGTCCGCCGGCTTATGTGGGACGGGAAAGCAGGGTCCACTGGCTGATGTGGGACGGGGAAGTGGGGTTCGCCGGCTGATGTGGGGCGGGGAGGCAGGGTCCGCCGGCTGATGTGGGGCGGGGAGGCGGAGTCCGCCGGCTGATGTGGGGCGGGGAGGCAGGGTCCGCCGGCTGATGTGGGGCGGGGAGGCGGAGTCCGCCGGCTATGTGGGACGGGGAGGCGGGGTCCGCCGGCTGATGTGGGGCGGGGAGGCAGGGTCCGCCGGCTGATGTGGGGCGGGGAGGCGGAGTCCGCCGGCTGATGTGGGACGGGGAGGCGGGGTCCACTGGCTGATGTGGGGCGGGGAAGTGAGGTCCACCGGCTGATGCGGGGCGGGGAGGCGGGGTCCGCCGGCCGATGTGGGGCGGGGAAGCGGGGTCCGCTGGCTGATGTGGGGCGGGGAAGCGGGGTCCGCCAGCTGATGTGGGGCGGGGAAGCGGGGTCCGCCGGCTTATGTGGGACGGGAAAGCAGGGTCCACTGGCTGATGTGGGACGGGGAAGTGGGGTTCGCCGGCTGATGTGGGGCGGGGAGGCAGGGTCCGCCGGCTGATGTGGGGCGGGGAGGCGGAGTCCGCCGGCTGATGTGGGACGGGGAAGTGGGGTTCGCCGGCTGATGTAGGGCGGGGAAGCGGGGTCCGCCAGTCGAACGGCGATACCAGTTCCAGTCCACGTGGCAACCAGTCACGGTGGCGTCGCAGCAATATAACACAACACACTACATGTCGGCACAACACACTACATGTCGGCACAACACACTACATGTCGGCACAACACACTACATGTCGGCACAACACACCGCATGTCGGCACAACACACCGCATGTCGGCACAACACACCGCATGTTGGCACAATGAAGAATCAAACAGTTCACAGCGAGCGCAGCAGATGGCCATAACAGAAGACAATGAACAAGGGGTTGTCATGAACCGCCTGGCTGCTACCGCCGATGTCTATGCCCAGTAACGACAGGGACGATTCAATGATGCCGATCTTCGCCCCCTCCCGCCGTTCAGCAAGGCAGTTAGACGCAGAAGTAAACGACCGTCGTCTTCGAACGAGGCCTCTCTCGTCTGACTTCAGCTTTCATTCATGGGCCCAGGCCTTTCTTCTACGCGACCGCAAAGATGTCGTCACGGTGGCGTGGCACGGGCCTCGCGCTGGCAACAGTCCTGACCTAGCGCTGCTGAGCTGACGTGTTCATGACACTTCACGGCACGGGCCTCGCGCTGGCAACAGTCGTGACCTAGCGCTGCTGAGCTGACGTGTTCATGACACTTCACGGTACGGGCCTCGCGCTGGCAACAGTCCTGACCTAGCGCTGCTGAGCTGACGTGTTCATGACACTTCACGGTACGGGCCTCGCGCTGGCAACAGTCGTGACCTAGCGCTGCTGAGCTGACGTGCTCATGACACTTCACGGTACGGGCCTCGCGCTGGCAACAGTCCTGACCTAGCGCTGCTGAGCTGACGTGTTCATGACACTTCACGGTACGGGCCTCGCGCTGGCAACAGTCCTGACCTAGCGCTGCTGAGCTGACGTGTTCATGACACTTCACGGTACGGGCCTCGCGCTGGCAACAGTCGTGACCTAGCGCTGCTGAGCTGACGTGTTCATGACACTTCACGGTACGGGCCTCGCGCTGGCAACAGTCCTGACCTAGCGCTGCTGAGCTGACGTGTTCATGACACTTCACGGTACGGGCCTCGCGCTGGCAACAGTCGTGACCTAGCGCTGCTGAGCTGACGTGCTCATGACACTTCACGCTATCGGTGCCCATTAGCAAGCACAATGGCCTGGACCGGCACGTGTATGTGATGCCGCCTGACCTAATCGCGAAGGCACTTCAACTTCAGACTCAGCTGAGCGGCGTTTGTACTCTGTCGCTGAGAGACAGCGCTTTCGCCGCTAGTGCGGCGATTGCGAGAGCCGCGCCACTGGCTATAACCTGGCAGTTTCCGGTCAGCTGTTAACACGACCCAGGCGACGCCAGCCGGGTCAGTGGTCTGTCCGGTCAGCGTGTGAGAACGCCAGCTTGCGAGAGCCGCGCCACTGGCTATAACCTGGCAGTTTCCGGTCAGCTGTTAACACGACCCAAGGGACACCAGCCGGGTCAGCGGTCTGTCCGGTCGGCGTGTGAGAACGCCACCCGCCAGTTGCCTTTTGACAAGATTGCCTCACTTTAAACTATGCCTTCGCTGGCATTCTCGATTGGAATGTCCCTTTTTGTGCGAGACTGGCACAATGTACTGTGAATATGAGGTGGTCCGTCCACGTTGAGTAGTACATATTGTTTTTGTTGTTGTTTTTGCTGAACTGTTGTTTGCTCTTTGTGGCTGAACTGTCGAAGCCGCTTGACAAATAGACGCTCGTGTTTTACTGCCGACATATAAACACATACACATACTACAGAGCCTCGTGCTCCTACCACGGGCATGCCATGTCGCTTCTACATGGCGACATGAGCGCGCGGCCTCAGAAGCCGGACGCCACGTGCCCCTCCGTCATGTGTTCCTCCGTGTCTGGAGATCGTTGAGAAACCATCTATCGACGTAACTTCAATCCGGAGAAATCGTCACTGAAAGCGCTGCTGACGAACCGAACAGCGCTCGATTAGGTGGCAGGCTGCTTTTAAACTCTCCCCCTCGCGCGCGCGCGCGGTTAGCGAGCACATGTCCTCGCGGACAGACTCGTCACGTGTTCAGCGAGCGGCGATGGCCATTAGAAGAGTATTGCACGCCGGCTTACACAACGACACGCCGCCGGCACTTGAGAGTGGCAGTGGTGAGCTACACCCCACAGTGGTGAGCTGCGCCGCTTTGTTCACAGCTGTTTTTGCCCGAACTGGGACGATGTGGCAACAGGGGCGATTGTAATGCGCCCAGACGCACTCTATCTAACAATCGGTACGTGTCAGATCAATATCTCGCATCACTTGCAACGAGCCCACAGCGCTGTTGTGAAACACTGGACGGCGGGTCGCGTCCCATTTGAACACGAAATGGACGGCGTGCACCAGCTCGACGCGTCAAAAGCAAAGACCGAGGCATTTATGAACCAATACAGTGGAAACTGCACACCAGCCGCATTTTAACCATCTCGGGCTGAAGCGGCTTTCAAAACCGTCACCCACACCTCTCAAGGGTCACGTGTCCCAGTGACGACACAGGTGCACACCTAGCACACCAGTGACGTCACTGGTGCACGCAGCTCGTCGGCATCGCGTCCCCGTGGTGCAGAAGAGACGCGGCCACTGTGGCGCGCCGTGTCGCAAGGCAGTGCGGCGAGAAAAACAGCGGCGAGAGGCGGCGATAAACGGCGCAGATGGGGAGATGAACCGGCCGGGAGACGGGGCGAGTGCGTCCGTCGCTGGGAGGTCGGCCGTCCGGCTGTCCGTACCCCACGGTGGCCGACGGGCACCCCCAACGCTGCCCACCGGCCTCCCCAGATCATCAGGTCCGCAGATCAGAGGCGCCAACGGCCGCGCGCGCCGTTCCATGGCGGCGTCGCTTTACGAGGCGGGTGAAGACAATGGGCAATGAGCTCCGAATATCGCCCTACACCGCGGCGCGGCTTGGCACGCCGCCACCTCCGTGATATTGTGTGGCGTCCCGGTGTTCGTTCACAAGCAGCGTGTCGCACTAAGTTTGGAGCCCATACGCGTGCGTGCGTGCGTGCGTGCGTGCGTGCGTGTGTGTGTGTGTGTGTGTGTATGTGTGCGTTACAAACCAGTAATAAACTGGGAGTGAGATTACCACAAGCAACACGTGGTCCTATGAAATGCACCAGCCACCTACGGGCATTCGCCATCCATCCATCCATCCATCCATTCCATCCATCCATCCATCCATCCATCCATCCATCCATTCCATCCATCCATCCATCCATCCATCCATCCATCCATCCATCCATCCACCATCCATCCATCCATCCATCCATCCATCCATTCCATCCATCCATTCCATCCATCCATTCCATCCTATCCCCTTCGGATGACATATTTGTTCAGACTTCCGTCCTTGTTTTTTTTTCCATCTGCGTTCTCCGACTTCTACTCGCTGTTTTTGATATCCCGTTCTCCGGTCACCGAAGATGTCAAGTACCAAGGAGTGGATGAAAGTCTGTTTATCCAGCACGTCAGCCACACACCAGGCGAGACCGATAGCCACAGCAATAACTGTGCATCCGCTGCGCTAACACCCTGTCCCAATGACTCGGTAACAATGCGGTCTCCTCCGGTCTGGCGGCCGTCGACCGCGGACGCCACGCGCCACCGGCCCGACGTGCTGAACAGGGAAACAGTGCGCTAAATACTTTGTGGGAGGCCAGATTGTGAGGGAGCAATGGATCAAGTTATCGCGGACCAACCACGCCGACGAACGTCTCCGAGACGACCGCGCGACCTAAGCTCGGGGAACGCCAACAACGCGGCAGTGCGGCTGGTTGTGGGAGTTTAGCCAACGGCGGCGCAGCAGCAGCGGGTCCCGTCAGATGATGCTTTGAAACAAACGAACGCCACAAATGCTTGGAGCCACACTGTAGTTGGTTCCTTGGGACGCCCTCCGGCGCTACCACCAATCCATATGATCACAACCGAGCGGCCCAATGGAAGGCACAAGCCCACTGACACTGCCCAGCGAACGGGACGATGCTGACACTGCCCAGCGAACGGGACGATGCCGACACTGCCCAGCGAACGGGACGATGCCGACACTGCCCAGCGAGCGGGACGATGCTGACACTGCCCAGCGAACGGGACGATGCCGACACTGCCCAGCGAACGGGACGATGCCGACACTGCCCAGCGAACGGGACGATGCTGACACTGCCCAGCGAACGGGACGGTGCTGGCGGCCACCATGTACCAACTGTATGCAACACAATGCAGTTCTGTCCATTCTGTGTGCGCACGCCATACGCGCGCCACACCACACCGCAGACCGATCTCAATCCCGCCCACGACACAGAATGCCCCTGACCCCGGTCACTGACCTTGACCATGGTGGTGTAGACATGGAGCGCGTCGATCCACCAGCGCGACTCGTCCCGGCACGTGCCCTTGATGAAGGTGACGCGATCGGGCGCAGTCAGCGCGATGCTGTAGCTGTTGCCGGTGACGTCCTCGGCGTCGGCCACTTCCATCACCTTCGACATATCGATCACGCCGTGCGGCACCGTCTCCGGCTGGAACAGAAGGCCAAGAGAGGTCAGCAACGGTGACAAAGTCCTGAGGGAGCTCACGCGAGAAGCGAGAAAAAGATGGTGGAGTTTAAGAAAGGTAACGGACGTTCCAGGCCACGTAAGGAAACGGAGTGGCGTCGCCGGTATGAAACGCCTGGGCACTTCACATCGCCTCTTTAAAACACTACGAAGGTTACAGAAGCTTACAGGTGTAACTGCGGTCACAGAAGGTCACTAGTGGCGCCCAAACCATGAGAACAGTTCCTGTATCCCGTCAGAAACATAAGTGCCAGGACCCAGAGCCCTGAGGAACCGGAGCCCAAGCAAGTATCCCATCTATGGCAGGCTATCCCACTACTGGCAGGCCACACACGGGTCACGGCTATCTTAAGGCATGGGTGGTGAGTCATGGGGGTCACGGGTGGGCTTCACCGGGTACTTCCATTCGGACACCGCTGGAGCTCCACAGTGTATTTGGGCATTGAGTTTCCAAATACGGCAAGTCTGGCGCACGAGAACACTCCACCGGTCACCCAAGGGTCACAGAGTTCGAGACGGGGCTTCGTCGGAGCGCGGTATCAACACGGCCGCAAAGAGATGTCCCTGAAATGACCGTCGGACAAGCCGGTCCCAGTGGCGTCTCTTCCAAACAAGATCCGCATCAATTTATCCGACTTCCGCGCGCCCGGAGGCCACCAGCGCTCCGCCACGTCCCCGACGGTGCCCCAGGTCACCCAGTCCGATCCGTCCCCGGCGAGCGGGGAGGGGGTGTCGACGTCACCCCACCGTTGACACCCGCCGCCGCGGCTCTCGGGCCAGTGGCGACCGATGGACTTCGGGGCGGGCGCCGATGACGGCCGGTGTCGTCGCGTCCCCCCGCGGCCCGGCACGCCGAGGCGGAGGGCAGGGGCATGGCCGGTGACGGGGGGCACCTCACCCCGTCAGTGCTGATGACGCCCCTGGAGAAGTCAGCGCACGGGGAGCGGCGGGGTCCCCGCGGCCGCCGTGAGGGACCGCCGGCAGTTAACGATCGGCCCTGTCTGTCGTGCTGCACTGTGACGCTGCGATCACAAATGGGATCATCCCTTACATGGATGACTGGCAGCCCTCTCTCCTGCGGGCGCGGGAGGGCGCGACCCCATCGCACCCGGGGACAACGTTCGACGCGCATCACTGGACGGATGATGACGGGACGGCCGCTCGCTGGAGCCAGGCACGGCAGCCAATCCCACTCACATATCGACATACAAATGTACACCAAAGTACGGGCGTCCATTGGTCGCGTGTCTGAAAGATATCCATTCAGAAAATCGGGGCAGTCATCACGCAGAGCGTCATAAGCAGCCAGCAGCATGGAGGTCTTTCCAGCCAAAAAAACTGCGTCTAATTATACACATTGTTGTGTAAAAAATTATAAAAAACATCAATATTCGCCAAATACGCAATGCACTAGACATCAGCAATAGGGTAGGGTGTTGTGTCTAGTACGCGAATCATTGCATGCGCTACCACACGTTAACCCGTGTTAGCCAGTACGACAACGCCGCTGAATTGCATTGAGTATAGCATCGCAGCTGCATTTAATTGTTACAAATGAACGCAAGCTTTAACAAGAACGAATATGCTGGCAACACACAGTCAGATCGGGTATCATATTCGTAACGACCACACTTCATCTGAGTCATCTTTTGGCGGGTTATCCCTCCGATAGCGTGACAGCAGCGGGGCTGACCCCGCTCCGTTCAGAGGAGATCCACTCACTGATCTGCCGACGAACGCCAGCAAAATACGACCACAACCGTCATTAACAATATGTGCCATCGAAGGCAAAATCGAAGAAATCAGACAGGCCCCGACCACTCAATGCAACTGGAACAGCGCTTTGCATGCTTAATGAACAGTGCAGCGTGTGCCCACATGACACCACCACGGAACGAACGGGCCCCGGTCACGTGGCGCCATCACGGGACAAACGGGCCCCGGTCACGTGACGCCATCACGGGACCAGCGGGCCCCGGTCACGTGACGCCATCACGGGACAAGCGGGCCCTGGTCACGTGGCGCCATCACGGGACGAACGGGCCCCGGTCACGTGGCGCCATCACGGGACAAACGGGCCCCGGTCACGTGACGCCATCACGGGACCAGCGGGCCCCGGTCACGTGACGCCATCACGGGACAAGCGGGCCCTGGTCACGTGACGCCATCACGGGACGAACGGGCCCCGGTTGGCTTCATCGTCGGCACGAAAGGCACGCGTCCCATCTTCATACGGACATTTTTGTGTCAGTAAGATGCGTTACACAACCATAATAACTGTTGTTCAGTTGATCGATAAAGTATTCGTTTCACTGCGTGACAGGGCTCCCGGGTCATGACCTGCGGCCGCGCAGGGTCACGCTGCTAGGCGGTGGACACGCCAGCAGGGATCGAGGAGTTGCATGTGAGGGCCACGCTTGCGACCACACCGGCCATTTCAGAGTTGTTAATAATACAATGTGCGCCACGATCCCAGAGCCGGCAGCTGACCCAAGCCTGAACCAGCGGGAAAGCTGCTTGTAACGCAGATTACCGCAATGTTGTCGGGTCTATTCGCGGCGCGTATCCACTGATATATAGCCTAGGGAAGTTTGGATCCTGACACTCACTCGCAAACTAACAGCATTCCTCGCAAGGAGTCATGACAAGGACTGTCCAGCCATAAACACGTCATTAAAGCAGCTGTTGAACTGAAGTCGTTCACAATCAGTCCCAAACACTTCGCCGACACAGCCAGCTACCTCACCTGCCAACTGAGCCGCCACGCTCCTCGCGGCAGGCGTGCCCCTGTCAGGGCCACAACATAATCGCAGTGCCTTTCCCCCCAGCACATCCAACCGAGTCTGTGACGGAAGGTCGCCATCGCCGCAGGCCCCGGCCGGGCAGTCCCGGCCGGGTTCAGGTCCCACCCCGACACCCCAGAGCGGCGCGACCGGTGGCAGGCCCCGATTTCAGCGGGCCATCACACGCCTGCGAGCCTGTCCTCTGCAGATCGTGCCGCCTGCTGGCCGACGGCTCCAGGGTCGGCCGGACAACACCTGGACAGTGTCTGGACAACACCTGGACCTTTGGCCCTTCCGGCACCCCGATGATGCCGGAAGGGCACCGACCGCACCAGGACGCAAATTGCTCGGCTCCTGCTGTCGTGGGTCAGGAAATCGATCAGGTATCCGACCTGCATCCACCGGAAAGGATTCACGGCATCCTGCTCCCTGTCCACCACCGCAGCAGGTTCTGATGGAGAGGTTGGGAGTCCGAGGTCCACACTGTCCGCAGCCTTCTTCCCTCCCACTTTTCCTTCTACCTTCTACCTTTTACCTTCTCCCCCCCCCCCCCCCTCCAGCCACAACTAATGAGAATATCACAAGGACTGAGGTAACGGCAGGCACTTCAGCACGTCGAGCGTTTAATCAGTGGTGTTTGCCAGAGCGGTGGTAAAACATCGCCGCGCCTCATGAGCGTGCACAGCTCTGACACAGCCCGTTTGCAGAGTAAGGGTCCAACTCGATCATCTGATAACGGCCATTGTGTACGGCATTAAGGTCGGCTTAGTGGTGCTTCGGCAGATTCAGAGGTCGCCAGGGTGGTGCAGGGGAGCTCGGGTTTTGATGGGTTTACTGCACCTCCAACTGCACCAACAGGTGCAGCGCGACCGCCTCGGTTGAAAGGCCCGCCGCTCGAGGGCCGAGGATGCAGAGCTCAGTGTTTTTCCGAGATGACGGCGCTGCCGACGGCGCCGGTCCGCCGGTCCGCCGGTCCGCTCCCCCGACAGTGCGCCTTTCCTGCACCACGAGAACCGCCGACCGGAAAGGGCGCCGCGCTGCTTCAACATTCAACGCAGTGCATGGAGTTTTTGCAGAGCTGTCAACGGGTCAGAACAGCCCTGGCAGCTCCCACCGGTCACGTGGTCCCACGCCAGCGCTTAATACAGGTCACGTGTGCTCGGCCCGGCACGAGGCCCGCGCCGGGGTCCACCTGTGTGGCTTCCGGTGTCTGTGTAGGGCTGCCGGGCACCGAGGGCTGGGGGGGGGAGGGGGGGGGGGGCTCACACAGAGCGCACGTGCCAGAACCAGATCGGAACAGCCGAGAACGGACATCAGCATCTGCCGCTGACGGCAGTGGGCGGGAGATGTGAGCGTGCAGCACCTTGCAACAGTCAGCGCCTGCACCTTCCGAGATGCACAAGCATGCACAAGCATGCACCAGATGCACGAGCACAAAATGTGCACGGAGGCAGCTCGGTACCAGCCTAGTTTGCGCCGACGTCAGCCGCGGCACGCTCGTGTCCCCTCCGGGGCACGTGCCACTTCCCGGCGGCGACATGTGTCGACGGTGACGCGCGGCCGCGTGAGCCGTCGACCGGGCCGCCGAGCTGGTGCCCATTCGCGACAACAGATGGCGGACCGGTCGCCGGCCGGACGGCCCGCCCGGCGGCGGCGGCAGCGGCAGCGGCGGCGAGAAACAGCACGTCACAGGCTGATACCCGGTATCGCTGGCCGAGGGTGATGTGCAGTGTTCAGCCACCTGTGCAATCGGCGTCGGCGCTGCCAACGGCGCCGCGCTCCCGCGTCCCGCACCAACCGTGGCCACGTCCCGCCCGACCACCGCCGCGTCCCGCGTCCACGGACGGCCGACCGAGGCCGTCAGGCTCGCGCAGGCACAAACCGGACCGCAGAGCAGTTTGACCAGACGACATTGGGCATGGCGGGCACGACCGGGGGTTCAGCCCGCCAGTGACGACAGGTGAGGTCCCACGCAGAGCCTCCTGGCACTGCGCAAACTGTGACCCTCTGAGGCCAGCACCCCACAACAGGTCTGAACCCCAGCGCAGCGGAGAGAGCGGGGTAGTCGAGCCCCGACGACGCCGGTGGCAGAGGCCTCCACCCGACCCCTGACCGCTGACGGGGCGGGGGCGGGCCAAGCCAACACGGACAACGGGCAGACGAGACAAAGCCAAAGACAACAGACACGACAGACAGCAGACAGACGCAGGCGGTCAGCGCAGCGCCCCCGCCGCGACGCAGCGCGCCGCCCCCGTGAGAACAGCCGGCCAGCTCCGCAGACAGCTCAGGGTCTTTCATTCCGCAGCCTTGCACATCTCCTCATATGCCCTCGGTTCTCAGCCCTCCGATTGCATATCTGCACTGCACGGGCCTCTGTCACCCATCGGCAGCCTTCGGGAGGCCTCACGTCCTCGCGGTCCTGCGCACACCACCACCGGAAGTGGCACCGAGTCGGCGCTCCAGACAGTGTCAGGGAGGCGGCCAGCGCTGCTCAAAGGCGGCCGAGGGCAGCAGGCCGTGCCCAGATCGCCACGCTCGGCGGCGAAATCCCCGGACGCGGCCGTCATATGACGACGACACCCAATGGCTCCATGATGATCCCATAGATCAGATAATGGCAAGAGAAGTGGGCAGTAGGCCACGCCGCTTGCGGCGCGCGCAGCTTTCCGCAAGATATGAAGAACGTGACACCGGCCACCAGCGGTACGGTAGGACCGGCGGGAGCCCCGGCCATCGGTACAGCAGGGGCGGCGGGAGCCCCCGCCATCGGTAACGCGGGGCCCGCCGCAGCCTCGGCCATCGGTGCGGCGGGGCCTGCCGCAGCCTCGGCCATCGGTACAGCAGGGCCTGCGGCAGCCTCGGCCATCAGTACGGCAGGGCCCGCGGCAGCCCCGGCCATCAGTACCGCAGGGCCCGCCGCAGCCCTAGCCATCAGTACCGCAGGGCCCGCGGCAGCCCTGGCCAGCGGTACGGCAGGGCCCGCTGACAGACAGGCTTGCCTCGACCCCGGCTCCCGAACCAGTGACTGGCACGGCTGTCGGACGGCCGGAACCGACACGCCTGCACTCCCACGCAGCGGAGAACGGGACGCCAGGACGCGCGCACTGCGACACCACCGGCCGGCTGAACAATGCACAACGAGCCCAGCCTTGACTGAGCGGCATGGCCACAAGGGGTTCTCCTGAGTGCATGGGGGGGAAGCATAGCGTGAGTGGTCATTTGTCAGTCAGCTGCTAGTGTCATGGAGCCATTAGCAATTCTCTAGACGTGTACACATTCCGCAGTGGCAACACACATTGCAATACTGGCTTGGACATGCTCTCGGCTGCGCAATTTGCATGCAGCTGCGGTCACTGAGCAACCTCGCCGCCACCCCCTCGTGTCTCTCACATCCGTCAGCGGCGCCCTCGGGCCTGCCGTGAATTCAGCCCGTCAACAGCGCCGCCCAGCGCGCGTCATCGCCGGCTGCAGCAGCGCCAGCGGGCGGAGCCGGTCGGATGAACCGGCCGGGCGGCGCCCCCCAGAGCGCCGACACGCCCGCCACTGCGGCGCCGCCCTCCCCCCCCCCCCCCCCGCCGCAGCCGCCGCCGCCGCCAGCCGGTCACCGGCTGGCTGCGTCACCGGTCACCGGCAGCCCCGGCCGACCGCCGGCAGCGGTCGGCGGCGGGGCAGACGTCAGTCAGTAGCCGGCGGCGGGGCAGTCGTCAGTCAGTGCCGGCCACTCAACGCACCAGTCGCCGCACTATACGGCCATCCTCAGCCATTGATCACGCCTACTATCGGCCATCACATCAGCGGCCGCTTCAACAGCCCGCGGCTGTTGAAGCGGCCGCTGCCAACCCGTGCCCACTCAGCCACCCACTCGGCACCGATCACGAGATAGAAGGCACCACGCGGGCAGCTGGGCAGCAGTCCGGGCCGGCGCGTCCTCAGGCCATGGTCGCACCGCTCTGGTGCTCCCGACGACGCTCGGCGCCCGGGGTCCAGCCAGAAACACCGGCCGCCGGCCACGCAGCGGCTGCCGCTGGCGGACGGGGTCATCATTCGCCTCCCGATGAGGTCAGGACCGTCCCCCGTTGCCCCGCCACGGCGCGCGGACGGGAGAGCAAGGCGGATGAAAACAGCTCGGCGCAGTACTTCTCCGACGCAGCGTTATGGTGCGGTAGCGTTCGAAAAACTCACTGCAAGTGCCGTCCACTTCAGCTGGGCAAGAACACATTGCCGTGAGCCGCTCCAACTCCTGTGGCGCAGCGCGCTCGCTGACCCGCCAGCGCTCCACCAAGGGCTCCAAAGCCCGCAACACATCATCGCTCCACGACCGCCAGCGATCGGCGTCTGCGCTCTTGAGGTCCTCCCCCCCCCCCCTCCATGGTACACGGTCCCGCTTCGGGAGCTCACCTGGCTCACGAGTCGCGACCAGATCGTGACTGGTGACCGATGAGATGCCTCCGCTCGTGCACGGCACACCTGGAGCCTCTCCCTCCGGCGAAGGTGTAACCACCCCAGAGGTCCGCGGGCCACGGGCCACCCCAGAGGGCCACCCCAGAGGTCCGCGGGCCACGCGCCTCGGCGGGGCAGCCCCTAGCCAGACAGCAGCACGAGTGCGCTCGCTCAGCACTGCTGCGCTCGCTCAGCACTGCTGCGCTCGCTCAGCACTGCTGCGCTCGCTCAGCACTGCTGCGCTCGCTCAGCACGAGTGCGCTCGCTCAGCACTGCTGCGCTCGCTCAGCACTGCTGCGCTCGCTCAGCACTGCTGCGCTCGCTCAGCACTGCTGCGCTCGCTCAGCACTGCTGCGCTCGCTCAGCACTGCTGCGCTCGCTCAGCACGAGTGCGCTCGCTCAGCACTGCTGCGCTCGCTCAGCACTGCTGCGCTCGCTCAGCACTGCTGCGCTCGCTCAGCACGAGTGCGCTCGCTCAGCACTGCTGCGCTCGCTCAGCACTGCTGCGCTCGCTCAGCACTTCTGCGCTCGCTCAGCACTGCTGCGCTCGCTCAGCACGAGTGCGCTCGCTCAGCACTGCTGCGCTCGCTCAGCACTGCTGCGCTCGCTCAGCACTGCTGCGCTCGCTCAGCACGAGTGCGCTCGCTCAGCACTGCTGCGCTCGCTCAGCACTGCTGCGCTCGCTCAGCACGAGTGCGCTCGCTCAGCACTGCTGCGCTCGCTCAGCACTGCTGCGCTCGCTCAGCACTTCTGCGCTCGCTCAGCACTTCTGCGCTCGCTCAGCACGAGTGCGCTCGCTCAGCACGAGTGCGCTCGCTCAGCACGAGTGCGCTCGCTCAGCACTTCTGCGCTCGCTCAGCACTTCTGCGCTCGCTCAGCACTTCTGCGCTCGCTCAGCACTTCTGCGCTCGCTCAGCACTTCTGCGCTCGCTCAGCACTTCTGCGCTCGCTCAGCACTTCTGCGCTCGCTCAGCACTTCTGCGCTCGCTCAACACTTCTGCGCTCGCTCAACACTTCTGCGCTCGCTCAGCACTTCTGCGCTCGCTCAGCACTTCTGCGCTCGCTCAGCACGAGTGCGCTCGCTCAGCACTTCTGCGCTCGCTCAGCACTTCTGCGCTCGCTCAGCACTTCTGCGCTCGCTCAGCACTTCTGCGCTCGCTCAGCACTTCTGCGCTCGCTCAACACGTGTGCGCTCGCTCAACACTTCTGCGCTCGAAACACTTCTGCGCTCACTCAACGCGTGTGCGCTCGCTCAACACGTCTGCGCTCGCTCAACACGTGTGTGCGGCTGCTGTAGCTCTGGATCCCACTTACTCGGGGACCAATCTGCCCTGGTGGGACACGTGTGGTGTATTCACATACAGCGATGCATTAATAATAAAAAGATGCACGTGCGTTTACATTGATAAGTTATCAATATTATGTACCACTCGGGACCAAACAAGCCGGAAGTGATATAGCTATTACTAGAGGTTACGCGTGTTTTTGCGCAGATTGCACCCCAGTAAGAACAGGTCCCGAGTTCCCTCCTCCCACATGCGCGGCGCCATCCGCGCGACCACGGTGGCACGCACTGCCGGTGGTCTCCCGGCCAAAGGCGCCGGGGTCCGCAGGCCACAGCGCGGGCCGGTGTTACGCGTCACTGGCCGGGACATCAACCCTCGGACGGTTTGGCGCCGCCACGGCTCCGTTGCCATGGCGACCAGCATTGCTAGCGGCGCTTCAGCGGCCAGGTCACCGGAGCGCCGCTACTACCGCGTTCATCTCGCCGCTACCGCTCAAATCTCAGCAAAACAGGTGTGTACGTGCGCGGGCGGGCGGATGCGGTGCGGAGCCGAGCGGGGCTGTGCCTACAGATGATCGCATCTCGCCGCTACCGCTCAAATCTCAGCAAAACAGGTGTGTACGTGCGCGGGAGGGCGGATGCGGTGCGGAGCCGAGCGGGGCTGTGCCTACCGATGATCCGGACGGGCGGGTGCGGTGCGGAGCCGAGCGGGGCTGTGCCTACCGATGATCCGGGCGGACGGGTGCGGTGCGGAGCCGAGCGGGGCTGTGTGCCTACCGATGATCCGGACGGGCGGGTGCGGTGCGGAGCCGAGCGGGGCTGTGCCTACCGATGATCCGGACGGGCGGGTGCGGTGCGGAGCCGAGCGGGGCTGTGTGCCTACCGATGATCCGGACGGGCGGGTGCGGTGCGGAGCCGAGCGGGGCTGTGCCGATGATCACATCTCGCCTTGCACGGCCAGCCCCCACTGTGTGACGGGAGGGGGAGGGGAGAGGGAGAGAGAGGACAGCGCACGGACCGTCCGGCCGCTCCCAAAGCCGTCGTCGCCGACATCGATGCAGGCGAGGGCAGCGGACAGGATGGACACCATAGCACAGCCACCGCCACAGGTGACGCCCTCCAGGTGACGGGTGAAGGGTGACGGGTGGAGAGTGAGGGGTGACGGGTGAAATGTGGCGCAGACGGGTGACGCCGTCCGCGCCAACTGGGACGTGCCCAAGGGGGACAAGGAGGTCATGCCCCCCCTCCCCCCCCCGCATCAGCCAAGAGGTGTACACCAGGTACTGGGCAATGTTGCCAGCGTTTGGCTTAAATGTTTGAGACTTCCGAGCAAGAAAAGCTGATATTTACCCCCCCCCCCCCCTCCCACACACACACACACACAGGCACCATCTGAGGCAAATGTTGACTACGTGCCTGGTTACCAAGCAACAATGATAAGGCCCGTAAGCTGTAAAGCTCGGCCAGCCGCGGTAGCGCAAACTTGCAACTCGTGCACGTAACGTAAATCCATCTATCAGTAGAGCTGCGCAACAGCCCGGACGGCTGTTGGGCGCATTACTCTCGGCAGCAGATCCGCGCCCCTTTCACACGCGACGCTCTCTGCAAGCCGCCCATCCGCTGCACCGCTTACATAACGCTCCCAGATTCCCCTGCTATCGTCTTCGACCGGCGCATTTCACGTCGGTAGAGCTCGCCGGCCAGCGCAGTCCACTCGAAAAGATTCGGCGAACAACAGATGTCGCCTAGCCAACACCTTTCACTACCCCAATCGCCCCATCCGATACCGCCATGGCCCCATCGGTCCCCCTAAACCAGTGGCGCTGGTCGGCGCAACAGAAATCAGAAGATGGCCGCGCGCCCAGCCCTGCATCCAGAGCAAGACACAAAACCTAACGGTCACCGAAACTTGCGGTGTTGTTTCGTAATTAGTCCAGTGCTCATGCAGCTCGCTTAATGGTGCTCAATACACGACAGACATGCAACTTTTCCCATCATGTTTTTCAACGCTTCAATGCAAGCCACTGCCATCGTCATGAGCTTAGCCAGGCACCATGCTGGGGTGGGGCCAGTGGACGCTCCATGCAATGGGAATCGTCGCCTTCATTCTCTACATTCCACACCAAATACCCCCCTCCCCCCACCCCCACACACACACTTCACCACTGACGCCTCCAAGAAATGAGGAGCCCAAACTGGGACAATGTTCCGATTCAAGGGCACGCGTGGGCGACGGCCGCCATGGAGCCGATGCCCCTGCCCCCTCTCCTGTCGTCCTTGTGACCGTGACCCGACGGCTGCGTGACGCCGGCAGTCACACCTGGCCGTCAAGAGGTCGGCCTTGGCAGTTGGCGCGAGCGCGGGAACTGACGCTCCCGGGAGCTCTGACCAGCTGTGGCTTCAATACGTCTGGCCGGCGCGGCCACTCACCGCTGGTCTGAGTACGGCTACGCTCCCGGGAGCTCTGACCAGCTGGCGGCTTCAATACGTCTGACCGGCGCGGCCGCCCACCGCTGGTCTGAGTACGGCTACCTCGAACACAGCTGCTTCTAAACTCCCGGTGCGTAAGGCACGAGCAATCCCCAACCATCCCACCGCAGCCACCTTACGTTACCGCCGGCGCGCCGGGGATGCGACCCGGCTCCGTTTCACGAGGCTGCTGGCGTCGAACCTCGCCCTGCCGCCGAGCCTGGGAGGGGAGGCTGCTGGCGTCGAGTCCCGCCCTGCCGCCGAGCCTGGGAGGGGAGGCTGCTGGCGTCGAGTCCCGCCCTGCCGCCGAGCCTGGGCGGGCCTCGTCCCACGCGACAGACTTCCGCCCCACTCACCACTGGATCGCCGGGGCAGGCGCACCATCGACGGCCGGGTGGCATTGACGCGTCATATTCGTGAGGCTGATTAATGAGCGGCCAGTAGAAGGAAGGCCGCGCTTTTTCCGGCCGGTGTAGCTGCACAGAACAATTTAAAAAGAACGCCTGTTTTCGGCGTTATTTTACAGAATTGCAGCCGAGCCTTGCTCCTGGAAGCACTGCCAGTCTCAGGAGGCAGCAGAGTTGTCATGATTGATTGATGGCAAGTCCCCCTTCCCTGATGAGAGCCCCCGGCCCACCCGCCATCTCATGCCCAGAGCCCTGAACCCCCCCCCCCCCCCCCCACCGTCCAATGTCCAGAGCCCCTGACCCTCCCTCTGTTTCACGCATTGCGTGCTGGGGACCAGCCCTAGGGGAAGCATTGCGCATGATTTCTGCTGACCACCTGTCTGCGCTGCGCCGGGGCGGGGTCCCGACCTCCCCTGGCAGCAGTGGGGAGCGTGGGGAAGGGCGGGGTCACTGGGGTCATCTCTGACAGGCGACGCCATCTGACCAGCCGTGATTACGTCGCCGTGTTAGGGAGCTGTCCACTAACAAATGATATCTCTTCCGCGGAACAGTACAGAGCGTCTTCAGAAGGGTATCGCAGATGCGGCCCACCGCACACAAGCACAGCTGGAGAATACTGGGAACAGCTGGTGTGGTGTGGCAGAGGTGCTGCCGCCAGCGGGCTCCCAATAACAATGACGAAATCAGGCCAACTTCCATGAAAGTTGGTGTGGCCGCTGCCACCACCGTCATGCTGCATATTCCGCCCTTGTGTGTACCTCCGCAGCTACCCAGCCATGAGGGTCACCGGGTCCTGCTGACCATGTTGGCACCCACCCATGTCACCCCAAGGCGCCCACACCATACCACGCCCGACACGCCCTCACAGCTTGCCTCGCCGGGCACACCGCTCACATCTCACCACGCTCAGCATGGCCCTACCGGCACACCATGTCCGACATGGCCGGCACACCATGTCCGACATGGCCCTACCGGCACACCATGTCCGACATGGCCGGCACACCACACCGTGCCTGCCCGACATGTCGCCACGCGGCCGGACCACACATGACGGATGACAGCCGGCCGGACCTCGCCACACATGACGGATGGCAGCCGGCCGGACCTCGCCCCACGGACCCGTCGCTGGCCGCACGCCGGTGGCGCTCGCCGCCGCCGCGACGCCGCCGTCGTGCCGGCAGAGACACGCGAGCGCGCCCCGCGGCGCATGCGCCCTGCTCTACGGGCCGGGCTGGGATAACTTCGAAATATATACGTTCACGCCCCCCCCCCCCCTCCCCCTCCCCCGCCACCGGGACCGGAAACCAGCGAGCCGCGCATCCCACCGGACCGCAGCGACCAGCAGATGGTTCCATTAACGCAACCAAGGGAGTGGGAGGGGGAGAGCGCTCCTCCACGTTGTTTTTTGGGCCCAGGCCCACGTTGTTTTTTGCACCATAGATGGCTTCTGATAGAGACACAAACCAGCGCTGTAAATTTTCACTGCGCTCCGTTCCCCTCCCCCTTAAAGAGAATCCTGGCTGCGCCCCTGTGTGGTTCACGGGACAAACAGGTGTAGCGTCGTGCGCCAAAATATGTGGATTGAGAAACGGCCATGCAGACAAAATCTTCTGCAGAGCGAGATAGGAGGGGTCCTTTTTTCTTCAAACGCCTGCGGATCAGGACAAATCGAATAGGACAGTTCATGCCAAATCGCCCAATGACTAGTGCAGTCCTTTTGGTTCAGGCAGGGGACGAGCATGGCCCCTGTGACTTGTGTGTGCGTGTGTCATTGGGGCTGTACGACGCACTCAGCTCCTGAGGCTATATGGCGTCGCCTGCCTCTCACCCTGGCAGGAAGGACGGGCACCGCGGGGAATCGAACCCCGTACCTCTGGATTCCCAGACAAGCAGTTGTTAACGCAGACGCGTTAGCCAAGACCCCCACCACCCTGTGACTTGGGTACGCCTCTGCTTCGAAGTGTGGATATCACAACATGCTGCAGGGATATTCATCATCGTGCAATTTCGTACGACAGCATATCACACTTTTCGACAATCACGCACGAGACGCTTTTGCATCTCATTGACACGCCGGAAAGGGTAAAAGTGTAACGGCCGCTCGCCGCTCCTGTTCTTTACCACTGTTGCTCGCCGCTCCTGTTCTTTACCACTGTTGCTCGCCGCACGCCTGTTCTTTACCACTGTTGCTCGCCGCTCCTGTTCTTTACCACTGTTGCTCGCCGCACTCCTGTTCTTTACCACTGCCACAGCTTAGCGAAACTGGCCGCTGAAGTCGAACACATGTTTCAGCTGACCGGCCGCATGACCCCGCAGACCCCGCCCAGACCTGTCCTGACTTGGCCTGACCGGCGGCAACAGTGCGCAGGCGCGACAGGCCGTCCAGCCTACGCCGCGCCACTCCACTTTGGACACGGCATACAAGAGGACGTACCACAGGACGTACCGCAGAACGTACCGCAAGACGTAACAGAGGACGTGCCACAGGACGCACCAAGGGACGTACAACACGTACCACGGGACGCGCCACAGGACGCACCAAGGGACGTACAAGACGTACCACGGGACGTGCCACAGGACGTAGCCCCAGCCGAGCCGCCCGGCTAGTCCCGGTCGCCCCAGCGACCGAAAGGTGTCCGATGTATGGCCGGGCGAGCGCGCGGCCCGGCGGCGGCGGCGGCGGCGGCGCGCACTGAAACAGACACCCAGCACGTGCCCTGCACCCAAACCGCGCCGATCGGCTGCCCGGTGCTGGCGTGCGGGGGCGGCACCGCCGCCGGAGCCTGTTGTCACGCGCGCCTGGCATCAGAATGAGCCAGCCTGACCCATTTCGGCGCTCTGCAAACGGCGCTCTGCACGCGCAGCGCGCGTCACGACGCCGTCCAGCGCCGCCGCCTCCGTGCGTACACCGCCCCCTCCCCCTCCTCGTTTGCGTGGGCACAGGCAGACGTCTTCTGCACACACACACAACACACACAGAGGTACACACACAGACGTGACAGGTCAGGGCCGGGTCAGACCACTGACACCCCCCCCCCCCCTTTCTCGGCGTGGTCACGTACGGCTATTTACACCGGCTGCCAAACGGCCGACCTCACCCCGCCCCCCTCTGCGTACGTGCGTGCGTGCGTGCGTGTGTGTGGAGGGGGGGGGGGGGGCGGCTGTGGCGGCGCCGCCCTAATACCATATAGGGTGCCGCCGCGGTCGTCGCCCGGCCTGCCGCCCGTCAGGAGCCCGCGGAGGCGGCACGCCACACAGGACCTGCGGCGAGACCTCTATCGGGGCTGGTGACGGCCTATCGCGAGCCGGTGACACGCGCGCCCCGCTAACGCCCCGTCACAACACGCGGCGTCGCCGCCAGCTTTGCCAGGACGAAGTGCTCATTTTTTAGATAAGTGGTGATAAGTGGCGACAGACCTCGAGCATGATGTCGCGGGTTCGACATCAGGGGCGAAACCAGGGCTTTCTAAACGGGGTGTGGGGAGGGGAAAGACGGAGCTCAGTCAAAATTCACCATGAGACAACAGAAGGAGCCGTCTCTGATGATCTGAGTATAAAATATGGGGCCAAGAGGAGCGCTCCCAACACCCACACGTGTCATGCGATGGCCCGTGGATCGGCTGCACTGCAGCTGGAGCGCTGTGTTCCAGAGCGGTGTGTTCTAGAGTGGTGTGTTCCTGAGCGGTGTGTTCCAGAGCACTGTGTTCCAGAGCGGTGTGTTCCTGAGCGGTGTGTTCCTGGGCGTTCCTGAGTAGTCCGGACCGGAGACTAGTACTTGACCAGGCCACTTATAAACCCAGTGGATCGCATGACGTGGCCCGTCCAACCCAGCCCATCGCATCGCATGGTCAACAGTCGGCAATACCGCGGGCACGCCGAAAATGCACACAAAAAAACGGGTAAGCTGTTCTTACCGCAACACACTACAACTGCAAGGTTGTTCAGCGTGACGAGCACGTGACGAGCACGTGACGAGCCAAACTACGACCGGCCGAGCGGGGGCCGACAGCGCCCGCCGACAGCGCCCGCCCGCCGACAGCGCCGCCGACAGCGCACACCGACAGCGACCACCGACAGCGACCGCCGACAGCGCCCACCGACAGCGACCGCCGCAGTTGTCGCCGCGCGCTGCCGGCCACGACGGCCAGCATCAGCCGCCCGCCCAGCCGTCAGCGCTGCACTGGCGTGACGACGGCGCTCGAGGGAGGTGCCGCGCCCCCGGTGCCGACGGATGAACACCGGCCGCCACCGCGTGTGGTGCACTGAGTCGGGTGACCTCCCCCCCCCCCCCCAACCGGCCATCCCCCCGGGTATAAACACCGCCCCGCTCCACCGCCACAGAGATCCTCGGGGAAACACTGCCTACAGCCCACCACGACCGCTCCACCTAAAACGAAACCAAGGTGGCCCGTCTAAGGCAGCCGGATTCCGCGGCATCCACGCTCAGTTCACCTCCGGCCAGCTGCTGACAAGCCCTCCTCGTCCCTCCCTCTTGTTTGTTGACCTCGTCGGCCGGGCGACAGTTGGGCCTCCCTGCCCCTGTTCAGCTGGGCCACAGGTCGCGCCGCCACCCCGGTTGCCGGTCGGCAGGGCACGATCAGGGTCACCGCGCTGCGCCCGGGGTGGTGACTGCCGAGCCCCCCCCCCCCCTGCATTGTTTGGGGGACGGTGCGGCGCGGCCGGACAGCGGCATGCAAAATAGCGCCGCCTGTGTAGCGTACACAGGCGATTGTTGGCTGTGTGTGCTGTCTGCAGCGCTGCTGGGGGCTCGGCGCTGGCCCAGCGACGTCGCCGCCGGCACCTCGGCGACCAGCAGGCAAGTTGCGGTCAGGTCCGGGCCGCTGACGTGACTGGCCCAGCGGCGTCGCCGCCGGCCCCTCGGCAGCCAGCAGGCAAGTTGCGGTCAGGTCCGGGCCGCTGACGTGACCTGCACTCGGTAACTACACGGAGAAAGAGCACTGGCCAGTGCCAGTTTCCGCCTATGCAGTCACAAGATTCGGTGAGAGTAAGGTGACTTCGCCTCTCTGAAGATCAATGATTCCCATTATCAGTCGTATTACTCTCACAGAATATTTTGACCGCCGAGACGGGAACCGTTGGCAGTGATAGCTGTAATTTGTCTTCTCAGCATAATCTGCGACCGGAACTAGCCCGCCTCCACTGATGTAGCCGGTCAGGTCTGTACCACCGTCTACAACTGGTGATCTGAGGTCAAGGTCGAAGCGGCCACTGGACATGGGGATGCAAAATTTTCCAAACAGCATGTCACTGATGTTCTCGGTGGCGAGGCGGCTGACCGGTACCATACTCGGTTACCTGGTCGCCCACACTTGCTACAAAGCTTCGAATAAGCCCGGCTCTTGAAGACCGCGCTCCAACGCCTACGTTATCTATATATATAGTTATAAGAGCGCGGTACTCTTACAGAGTAGCCCATATCGTCAACCCCTCGAGTCATTCAATAGACTGCTGACACCGCTGATTGTCAGCAGCGGTATGCAGGAGCGGATGGAAAGACAGGGGATATACTCTACGCCTGGAGGTAGTCGCATTCCAAGGTACACATGCCCCAGCACGGGAACTATAGTGTCCTCCAGCCGTGATAAAGCCAAGTGCGGCCGAACTTGCATCGAGGCGTGGCGGTGGTCACCGTGTATGGCTAGCAACAGGACGCGTTGGTGACAGCTTTCGCTCTCGCATTCCGTCACATGACACTTGGTTTGGTTTCACGACAACGTCGCTACTCGCATGGTGATCCGCGGGCCACCTTTCTTTGCCTTACCACGCCAATTCCCATCACTATTATTTGCCTTACCACAACAATTGTCATCACTAGTCCGGCAGAGCGTCTGTTACTCCCCGCCCTCGGTGTTCAGCATGACATCATAAAATCAGCGTCAACTCATCGGATCATCTTCAAAAAGCAGCACGTCTTCAGCGCCGAATGTCCACTATTCTGCAGGGGTTCACGCGGTATGTAGCGTTCTCTGTGCTTTACACGCACTTGGACCCACGGGGCGACCTGGCTACCACTACTGCATCCACCGGAAAAGACGCCAAGGCCACCATAAATATTGGGGAAGCAAAAATTATTTCGAAAATTCGGGGAGCGCGTCCCCCCCCCCCCCTCTATCCCACGGGTCGTTGCCCCGTGCCGCCGAGCCCGGAAGCTGATGCGGCATTTCCCGGCCGCGGGCCGTCTTTTTCGGCCGGTCTGCAGTCGGCGCCAACCGCAGACTCCCGATCAGAGCAGCCGCGGCCGGCTGTAGTGGACGGGCCGGGACCTATCGACAGTGACGCACCCAGCACGCGGAGACGGGCGAGCTCCGGGGAGGAGATTGAAAATCACCAATCAATCAATCAATCGTTCACCCTCCCCCTACATTTCTCACGACAACTTCATGCTGAAGCAGCACCCCACCGAACTCGTTCCTGGCGGCGACCCTGAGCATCATCCACCCCGACGTGCACCGCGCCTCAAGCGGCGAGAACAGAGCACGGCCGCACCTCTCCAGCCGGCACCGGTGGCCCCGCAGAGCAAACCCGGCCACCGACCCCCTGCCGCACGGACCGCCCGGACGCACTGGCAACCAGCCGCGCGGCATGGGTCACGGGTCATAGGTCACAGGTCACAGTCCATGAATCACGGTCACGAGACACAGTCAGTCACGGGCCACGAGTCATGGGTCACGGGTCACAGTTCAAGGATCACGATCACGATCACGGGTCACGGACCACGGGTCATGTTCCACAGGTCACAGGCCACAAGGATCACAGTCAAGATCACGGTTCACGAGTCAAGGGTCATGGAGCACGGCGCGGTTGGACGTCGTGGCGTCGTCACCAACGAGTCGTGGAAACAACGCCCTCTAAATGCGTCTATACCGCGCAAAAGTCATGAAGGCTAAGGTAAATTTGTCCCAGGAGCGGAACGGCAACTGCAGGCGTCGCCAGAGGCGAGGGCCCGCTGAATTCTGTCTTCACTTCTTCCCCGTGACCCTTCGGTGACCTTCGGTCGGCATGACGCAAGATCGGAACGGCCGGGACTAGTCTCCGCCTCACTCCATGATTAGAACATGATCCGCTTGTGATTACATTGCACTGCATGAAGCGCTCACGACGTTACAGGTAACGGGGTCGGTTATCATACAGGTTACGGCGAGAAAATCAAAACGTGGGCGGTCATAGGCTTCCGTGATGAGATCGCAGGCTTCCGTGACAATGAGGTCGCAAGCTTCCATGTGTGTCATTGGGGCTTTACGACGCACTCAGCTGCTGAGGCTATATGGCGTCCCCTGCCTCTCACCCTGACAGGAAGGGCGGGCACCGCGGGGAATCGAACCCCGTACCTCTGGTTTCCCACGCAAGCTTCCATGATGAGGTCGCAAGCTTACATGATAATGAGGTCGCAAGCTTCCAGGATGAAGTCGCTCCGACTTTGCGAAGCTGACAGGGCCGCGCACGATAAAGACGGGGCGGGGGTAAAAACAGCCTCATGTCTGGAGAGCGCAACACGTGGCGATGATGATGGGCTGCCACATGTCTGGAGAGCGGGACACGTGGCGATGATGATGGGCTCACAGACCACCCTGACAGGGACGCTTACGATAAAGACGGGGGGGGGGGGGAGTGTGGCTAAAAACGGCCTCATGTCTGGAGAGCGGCACACGCGGCGATGATCTCATGTCTGGAGAGCGGCACACGCGGCGATGATCTCATGTCTGGAGAGCGGCACACGTGGCGATGATCTCATGTCTGGAGAGCGGCACACGTGGCGATGATCTCATGTCTGGAGAGCGGCACACGCGACGATGATCTCATGTCTGGAGAGCGGCACACGCGGCGATGATGATGGGCTTACAGACCACTCGGTTACAGACCACACAGTCCTGTGCGTCATTTTTATTTTTAAGGACTCGACGCATGCCTCAGTGCCATGCCTAAGGACTCGATCTCGCCACTGCATTTCAGTGCAATGCAGTGGCGAGATCATTGGCGCTCGTGGGCATGGCGCAACAGGGATACCAGTTTTGGTTGGTACTTGTGCGTTTGGGTGTCTCCGAATGGACAGGCAAAGCAGCCACCAATGCCGGCGTTTTCTATGGCAACAAGCCCTGATTGGCCCCCTTGGCTGGCCGTCCCTCGCTGCACCGCTGCGCCGCGCTCGACACTCACGCAGTCCCTCCCTCTCTCCCCCCCCCCCCCTCTTCTCCCTCCACTATGGTGTCTCCGGCTCGGTGTAAAACGCACAGCAGGGCGTCCATACCGTGCGACACGCCCAAAAACTATACGTGCGTTGAACGGAGTGAGCAGCCACGTGGAACCAGAGGTAATAACCGGTAATAACCGGAGCTGTGGCCACGACCGAGGGTAGATGCCACTGGCGACTTGGCGCCTTCCAAACTGCTTTGGTTGATAGTCTGCCTCAGCCCGCCCTCTGCAGGAAAGTGAACGATGAACCTGCATCAGAAACTTCGCGCCACAGCAAATACGCTCCAAACGAAACGTGCTCCCGGTGACACTAAACCTGCGTCCGGGGTCACCTTCACCCCGCAGCAGCCAGTGCTCAGCACACGGCCCCCACCCCCCGGCAGCCAGCGCTCAGCACACGGTCCGCCTCAGCAGTCAGCGCTCAGCACACGCCCCCCTCCGCCCCCCCCCCCCCAGCAGCCAGCGCTCAGCACACGGCCCGCCTCAGCAGTCAGCGCTCAGCACACGCCCCCCTCCCCCCCCCCCAGCAGCCAGCGCTCAGCACACGGCCCGCCTCAGCAGTCAGCGCTCAGCACACGGCCCGCCTCAGCAGTCAGCGCTCAGCACACGGCCCGCCTCAGCAGTCAGCGCTCAACACACGGTCCGCCTCAGCAGTCAGCGCTCAGCACACGCCCCCACCCCCCCAGCAGCCAGCGCTCAGCACACGGTCCGCCTCAGCAGTCAGCGCTCAGCACAGGGCCCGCCTCAGCAGTCAGCGCTCAGCACACGGCCCGCCTCAGCAGCCAGCGCCCAGCACACGGCCCGCCTCAGCAGTCGTGCACGAAACGCTGAACCGCACCACAATTCAAACACTTGGCGCACACGCCGCCGGACACACTGCCGACAACGATAGTGTATAAGCGCAAACCGGCTGTTGCTATTCGGAGCGGGGTGCCGGCTAGGTCACGTGCGCACCGTCACGCGCCAGAGGGGGGGGGGGCAGCCACAGCGGTGGGGCCCCTCCCCCGCCACAGCACACTCGCCACAGCGGAGGTGCTCTGACGTGAATGCTGGCGCCTCCGGACGTGAATGAATCGGACTTTTGTGCCGCCGACGGACAGACCGCCGCCACGGAAGTGGCTCGGGTGGCTGGAGTGCGAACGTGAGCTCGCTCTGACACGCGAGCTTGCGGCGTTGGCGCTGCAGCGCGGCGGAGTCCAGTGTTCCGCCCGTGTCCGTGCTCGTTGACTACTGCGCACCGCGAGGGCGTCAGCCGCAATGGGACGACCCGGCGAGGCGCGCGCTTCCGACACGGCTCGTCAGTGGCTTGGCCGCCAGCGGAGGCGACGGGCGATGCGACCCGCGACGTGTTCGGAAGTCCCGGCTCGTGGTGGTTAGTTAGACCTGTTCGCCGCCGGATGCGACGGCTGCCTCCCGGCGGCAGAGCTAGGCAGACGGCCGGCACGCCCTCGGCCACGGTAGGCCACGGCACGGGTGCAACTTTCTGTCCAGTTGGGCTTCCAGCCCCCTCCCCCAAACCCTAACTTTGTCCCCTGAAGAAGTGGGTCGAATTATTGTTGTTGATTGGAGGCGGTAGGGCGCGCCGACCACCGTGGTCATTTTGCGCCCAAAGTGGATCGAATTCAGAAACATGCCCAAACGGCCCAGATGCCGCAGGTCAGACCCGGGCCGTGTGGCACACTCACGTGGTCGTCGACTGAGTAGGTGAGCTCGCCGTCGTCGTACAGCACGAACCAGCGTCGCTGCCACCGCTGCAACAGAAGTGGGTCCAGGTCAGCGGCGAGTCAGGGGTGGATCCAGGTCAGCGGCGAGTCAGAGGTGCGCCCAGGTCAGCGGCGAGTCAGAGGTGCGCCCAGGTCAGCGGCGAGTCAGAGGTGGGTCCAAGTCAGCGGCGAGACAGAGGAGGATCCAGGTCAGCGGCGAGACATAAGTACATCCAGGTCAGCGGTGAGACAGAGGTGCGCCCAGGTCAGCCGCGAGACAGAGGTGCGTTCAGGTCAGCGGCGAGACAGAGGTGCGTCTAGGTCAACGGCAAGGCGTGCTTCAGAGGGTTTTGTCAGTTATCGGCGGTGCCGAAGACCATTGTAGGAATACAACCGCTGATTTGTGGCCATCTCGATGTTGGAGGCATGTGCGAGGGGAGGAGGGGACGGGTCTCATTGGGGCAGCCAGGTTAACATTGGCATGGCTCGAGAGGCGCAATGTTTCATCTACGGCAGGCCGCAGACAACGGCAGGAGTCTATCGAACGCATACAATGTGTGACATGGCCAAAACATTACACGAGGAAACGATAATCGACGGGATGTTTGCGAAACGCATCCATTCACCATCCTTTCGAACGTTTTCAATTGTCAGTTTCCTGTTAAACTCCCAAGCACAACCATTTCAACACGCGAAGCCACGTGCTGACGTGGCGCCAGCCAGCCCCCCGGCGGCACCGAAGTGGCGTGTGGCGTACGGTTGTACCGTGCTTTTGGAGCCCCATGTTGGTACCGGCGCACCGCCAGCCGCATTATCCGCCAGACGGTTCCTCTCCGACGTGAGCGGCTGGCCAGCGCCACAAAAAGCGCGCCAACCAGCGGCCGCGCGCCGGACGTGCGCCCTGCGCCGAGTCTCTCCGCGGCGGCTAAAGTCGGCCCGTCACGGGCGCGGGCGCAGAAGGCCGGCCCGTCCGGTGCCGAGTCTCTCCGCGGCGGCTAAAGTCGGCCCGTCACGGGCACGGTCACAGAAGGCCGACCCGTCCGGTGCCGAGTCTCTCCGCGGCGGCTAAAGTCGGCCCGTCACGGGCGCGGGCGCAGAAGGCCGGCCCGTCCGGCGCCGAATCTCTCCGCGGCGGCTAAAGTCGGCCCGTCACGGGCGCGGGCGCAGAAGGCCAGCCCGTCCGGCGCCGAATCTCTCCGCGGCGGCTAAAGTCGGCCCGTCACGGGCGCGGGCGCAGAAGGCCGGCCCGTCCGGTGCCGCTATCAGACACGGATCATGGCTCTGAGTGGCGCCAAATTTGGGCGGCGCGAGCGTTCCATCGCGGCGACGGACACACGAGACCCCGGGGACACCAGGAGGAGGAGGACACTGGGGAAGCCCACCAAAGAACCAACCAGTAAGAGGGGGCATCTCAAGAGCCGGCCGACAAATGACATCGAATTTGGGTGGGGGACCTTGCAACAGTTTGACGTTGCTCGGGCTTCATCACGACATCCAGCAGACTGAAGCGCGGCGCAATTACTTATAAACATAATCGTAAAATTCGACACGGTATTGAGCTGCATTCGCTGCAAAGCGAGGAGACCCTGGGCTGCGACGACCCATATTTTGCAATGTTTAACATCGAATCGCTAGTGAAATTGGGCGGGAAGTGGACGACAAGGACGGCAGGAGCGCATGTATCCGCCGGAATGACGGCGGAAGCAGTCCCGTAAAGTAACAATCGAGACCGATCATCGTTCGTGACAGAGTGTTGACACGTGGCAGGAGTGCTGATTCGACTAAGGACCATTGACTCGTGAAAAGAATGTTGTCAGTTGTTTACGACGCAGCAACCCAGCACTGATACCAACTGCGTCGCCATGCTCCCTCGAATGGCTTCTGAATCTGCAGCTTTGCAACTGCACTACATAGCAGTGCCGACGGCTTCTCATCGACGCGCACAGTCCTGATCGTGTCATCGGTTTGTTATCGACGCAGCCTAGCCGGATACTTGTGTGCCCGTCCCCCAAGGTCGCAGGGTACAGCCGTCTAACCGATAGCAAGGTGAACGAAACTCATGCCCTTTGACGTCAGAGGCCAATCGACTTACTTGAGGCTTTGGCAGTCAATGGCGGAACTCTGAGAGAGCATCAGAGCGGCCGGGTGCTCGGCAGAGACAGAGAAGCCCGTAAAGGATGCAGTGTGCCAGCTGCTTTCATCACGCCAACCGCCACAGTATCGAGGATGAAGACTTGAAGCCGCACCGACAAGTCTTCCCAAAACACAGCTGCAGCGTGCAACCCCTTCCCAAAACGTTGGCACCTTTTGCGGAGAGGCAACTGACGTCCAACAACGAACCAGGCCGCCGAATAGATCACCAGGCCGCCGACTAGACCACTAGACTACCAGGTCGCTGACTAGACCACCACGCCGCCGACTAGACCACTACACTACCAGGTCGCTGACTAGACCACCAGGCCGCCGATTAGACCACTAGACTACCAGACCACCAGACCGACACTACACACGTTGCCCAGCGTAGCTGTCGACTTCAAAGGCGGCGCGTGGCCTGCGCCTGGCCGTTTCAGCAGCGCCAGCGCATCTTCCGACACGAATCTCCGGCTCTAGCGCCCCTCCGGCGATCCCGGTACCGGAATAGAACTCGTTATCGGGCTGCGAGAGGCCCGGCACGCGACGCCGGGGGGGATGCGCGGCCGGCCACACAGGGCGTGACCTCTGGTCGCTCGGCTATCATCTGGACCATCACAGCCCCGCAGACAAAAGGCGTAAAAAGGAGGCGGGAGCGGAGGCCGCGTGCCGCCCCGGAAAAACTTGTCGCCGGATGAGCCTTGAGCCCCGCTGGCGGGCCACGATGCCAGCCGAAGTCACGGGCGACTCGCTGGCTGGAGCGGCTGAAGACCGCGCCAGACCAAGACGGGGCGAGCCTGCTACCAAACGGCAGCCCAAATGGACCCACGACAGCGTATGGTGACGATCCGTGATGACGATCGGGGGCGAGCCGCACCCGCTGCATGCCGACGCGATGCTCATCCGACGAGATCGCCGAGACCGCCAGAGAGCAACGTGCTTCCTTCACGAGCTCGTGCAGGGTGAACGCGAGCTCTCGCTCCTCCTGCCAGGCGCTGAGTAGACGCAGCGCGGCGCCGAGGGGCGAGCCCAGCCCTCGCTCTCCCCGCAGAACCCGACGGTCGTGAGTGAGCCTGGGTCAATGATTGTTGACGATCCGTTCTCGATGCCACGTGTTGTTTCAATGGGCGCCACCGGTCGCCGGACTCCACGAAAGTCGAGGTCGCGGCGCGCCAGAGAGCGCCGGCGCCGACGCCTACCGCCGCTGCGAACCGAGCGTCGGACTTGGGGCAACGCTGGCTCTCGCCGGCGCCGACGCCAAAAGCGCCCGCCAACTTCTGCGTCAACTGCACACGAGCCTGCAGCTGTCAACGCGCGGGCAGCGCTGCCCACTCCGGTGTTCGACAACACCGCGGCCGCTCCCGGTGCTGCTCAAGCCGGTGCTGTCCCCACCACGGCGCAGCCCTGGGTCAAGCCCAGTCAGCCCACCAGGTGTGGGCTCGGCCGCCGGCGGCCCACGCTCCCGGCCCGCGGCGGCCTTGGCCAACCGGCGTGCCGACTAGAAAGTGCCGCACGCCACATGCACGCACGTGCGCCGCCGTCCGTCGACCCGGCGGCGGTGGTGGCGCGGCGCGGCTAATTCCGGCGCGCCGGCACGTGCCGCGCAGATGTCGGCGAACGCGACGCGCCGGCGCCGCCCGCGGGCTTCCGGTCACCGGGTGGCCTGCCCGAGAACAACAATCGCGGTGGGGCATGCGAGCCCAGCCGAGCCACAGCCGGCACATGTAGTCAGGTTTCTCTGCGTACATGCGAAAAGCTATTTCACGCTTGAGTGAGCAGACTCCGGTCAGCCCCGTGGCGCGTAGCATGCCTGAATGGCAACAGGCTGTAGAAATTGCTGGTTGCGGACGGGGGCGGACTGCGCCTTAAGGGTTGCTGAGGCCCATTACTGTTCCTGTGCTAGTTTATATGGTTGGACGGACGCTGGCTATCAAGGTCCCGCTTCTCAAGCCGAGGTCGCGAGCTGAGTCTTCTTCCCAATCGAAGAAATCGTCGGCATGTGACGTCGCCGACACACCAACCAAGCCGGTGACGTCACATGAGTCGATGACGTCACATGCCAACCATTGTGTGACACCACTGACTCACAGATCCGTCGACGCCCACCAAAGGTCTGAAAAGTCGGCGGTTCCCGGAAGCCGGGAAGTCCGTACAAGCCGTCGCTAGGATCAGCGGCGAGTTTGGTCGATGCACGACTGACGACGGAGCCCGGCGGGTGGTGAGGCGCTCACACGGGAGCAGAGGGCGTGTCACACGGAGACAACATTGAGCAGCGGGTATGTCATACAGAGACTGCAGTGAGCAGCGGGTATGTCTCACAGAGACTGCAGTAAGCGGCGGGTATGTCGCACAGAGACTGCAGTGAGCAGCGGGTATGTCTCACAGAGACTGCAGTAAGCGGCGGGTATGTCACACAGAGACTGCAGTAAGCGGCGGGTATGTCACACAGAGACTGCAGTACGCGGCGGGTATGTCACACAGAGACTGCAGTACGCGGCGGGTATGTCTCACAGAGACTGCAGTAAGCGGCGGGTATGTCACACAGAGACTGCAGTAAGCGGCGGGTATGTCACACAGAGACTGCAGTAAGCGGCGGGTATGTCACACAGAGACTGCAGTGAGCAGCGGGTATGTCTCACAGAGACTGCAGTGAGCAGCGGGTATGTCTCACAGAGACTGCAGTAAGCGGCGGGTATGTCACACAGAGACTGCAGTGAGCAGCGGGTGTGCCATACGGAGACTTAAATGTGCAGCGGGCATGTCACACACAGCCTGCAGGCTTCCCAAAGTTCACGGAGAACGCAGAATCCGCGTCGATGCAATACGTTTCAAAACAAGTATTACTGAACAAAATGCCTGGAGAGGATTCGGTCACCCCGAGCTACATTTCGATGCCAGTGTTGTGCCGAGCCGTCTGGCAAAGCCCATCGAGCGCGCGGTGAAACAGCGCTCGCGGCTTTTCTGCACGACAAACGCGGCAAAAACCGTGCACTATTTTGCTTCGTGACTTCACCTTTGATCTGAAACGAGCCGAAACAAATCAGGACGCATGCATCATTGAGTCAAAGCGCGAGCGCACGCTCTGCAAAACCGCACCGATTGTTCCGTTTGTTCGCCTCTCAGTGCTGCAGGACAGCGCACGGTGGAGGAAGGCTGGCTCAGGCTGGTGCCGTGGACCAGTTTACTGACAACACTACAGCACGCCGATGCCCTGCTGGGAACGACGGGAACGCGCTGCCGCGGCCGCCACTGCTGCGACGGCGGTCACGTGAGCACGTGAAGTATAATTTAATAAAAACATAAACGTGAGCCTCGGTGATTAAATCGGACGTGTGCGTGCGAGGAGCCTTCAGGTATTTAGTATCCTTCACTGGCGGCGACTCGGAGGGCGTCCATACTCCGACCCAACAAATGGCCCATCGTAGCACGCGCACTGCAAGCTCAATCTACAGCACGTTTTGCGGCGCTCAAGAAACCATTAACAGGTGAAACAACGACGCCTGAGCAACAAAGTATTGTGCTTAGTCCTCGAGCGCACCTGAGCCTGGTCTCATCGCAGACCGGGATGCGGCACGTCCCTTACGCGGACCCGTGGTCCGACCTCACGCGGACTCGTGGCCCGACCTCATGCGGCCCCGTGACCTGACCTCATGCGGCCCCGTGACCTGACCTCACGTGGCCCCGTGATCTGACCTCATGCGGCCCCGTGACCTGACCTCAGGCGTACCGCCTGCTGCATATCGTGCCCGCCCGCCGACACACCGCTGCCGCCACCGCCGTCGTAAGGTATTGAGCACACCACGCTATTTCTGAGGCACGCACGTGGAACGTTGCGACATCTCCTTCGGACTCATGCGCCACCTCCCTGCTCAGCTGTTCGCCTCTTGCGCAACGGCATTTCTACGACGTCACGGGATTGACATGGACGCCGCATGGGGTGTAATCGCAGCGCACGAGAAAATGTGCTATCCTACGTGGCGTCACGTAGAATCTTCACCAGACGTCCTCGCAGCACGACTCGCTTTCTGTTTACGTCTCCGTAACTGTCCTGACAGTAGCTGTACATGCAGACACAAGATTTTCGTCTGCAGGTATCTGAGCGCTCCAAGGGTACAAACTGCAAATTATGTTCTTTTTAACGCATACAACACGTCTTGATCATTGGTGGTCGGTCCAGGACACGCAAACGGACCTCATTTTAATAAAATATGTTGCGCTATTAATGTCCCACTCCGCTCGACTTCCGGAAAAAAATTACGCGCATCCGGCAAAGATTCTACGTGACGTCATGCAGAGCCTTTGTCGTCCGGGTTGCTGCCAATACACCCATGGAGTTCATACGCCGGTCGTTCACCAGCGGCGCCGCCACCATTTCGACAGGGTTTGGCGACATGAAACCGCATGCTACAAATGCCAAATGCACCGTTGATCTACATTTGCCAAGGGATGCGTCTTGGGCCCGCAATCTTATTCTAACCCCGTTAACCTCGCAGGAAGATACCCGCTCCGGTCGGATCAATTCAAATGTGACCTGAGCCATGTCAACACGGCAAGCCGCTTGTGTGACCGTTGGACGCATGCACGGCTTGTAACCGGGTTGTGTTGGGTTCCGCGCATTCGCTCATCAGTGACAGCAGGATTTCCTCAGACTGCGTCGCGGCGTCCTGATTGCGAGGAAACACGGAAAGGCATATTCGTGCCTGGGAACAGTTCGACATGGGATCAGAGCATGGTACGTGGGGAGAAGTCCCCAACTCGTCCCTGATTCGCAAAGGACCGGACAAAATCGCGCCAAAGCGTATGCATCTCAACATCTCGGCGGCTGCTGCACAGACGGCCGAGGTGCCGGAGTGACGTCACCACGGCGTGGCGGGAAGTCAGAGGCTCATCATACTTTGCAGCGAGAGCTGACGGGCGGATCGCACCGAGCCAGGCCGCGTTCCATTGCCGGGGCGTAATCGCCGGCTGTGAAGAGCGCCCTCCACCTGGAGGCACGGGCGCTGTGTGGAGGAGCGCGGGGCGGGGCGCCGGCGGCTCACTGCTGCCCCAGTCGGTCGAGACGCTCGTTCGCCAAGGTCTCCTCGGCGAACTTGCTGGACAACTATGCGGCTGTCGCAGCACTTGAACGTGTCTAAGCCGGTCAGGGAGCCGCCTGCTGGCGCCGCCAATCCATCACAATTTATGGGACGCGAGGCCGCTGAAATTACAGTGGATTACGGACATCCCCCGGATAGCAAACACCATGTTATCGGGTGTTCGCCAAGGACGTTCACGAGGCCGCCGCTGCCGACGACGCTACAGAGGAATAGCGGAGTTCGAATGCGTTGCGGCATTTGAAATTAGGTTCGAGACAGAAGTACCAATGTCGCAGGGCAATTTTGTACAGAGGAACAGGGGCGTCGTCACCCATCTAGATGGAGTCTGCAGACCCAACCTACACCTATCCAAAGGTCATCTTGTGTGTAAATAGCTCTAACTACGGAGCTTACGCCGGAGTACGGCTTACGATCTATGAAGCTTACACCGGAAGCATAGCTTCCAATCTACGGAGCTTGCATCGGGAGCAGAGCTTCCAATCTACGGAGCTTACACCGGGAGCAGAGCCTCCGATCTACGGACCTTAAACCGGGAGCAGAGCTCCCAATCTACGAAGCTCACACCGGGAGCGAAGCCTCCAATCTGTTATCGATTACGGAGGCACGGGAATGCCTCCGCAATGCTACCGCTGCTGGGCAAGCATGTGCTTAGCTTTTACATGCGAATTCGCCGGGCACTTAGTGTTGATACTGCTGTTGATAGCCGGAGGAATTCGCGGCGATTTAGCGCAGCTTATGCACTTTTGAAGATTAGGCAGTGTGTCCGAAAAGACAATACTGGGTATTAACATTCCAGATGAGGATTCGCACACGAGACACCCGCGCACAGTTTTGCGCAGCATCCAAAGCATGCGGACACCGCAAGGTGATCGGTGAGCGGATCCGTTCAGCGCCCAGTTCAGCGCCGATGAGTGGTGAACGGATCAGTTATGCGCCCGGTGATCGACAAACGGATCAGTTATGCGCCCGGTGATCGACATGTTCAGCTTTGGGCACAGCTGCAGCCACTGGACGCAAAGATCGGCCTGCGCGACAACGGGCCCGCGATCCCACCTCGCCGGCAAAACAAGTGCATTGTCGGACGCTGCGTGTTCCAGCGCACGCCAAGGGTGTTTGGTCCGCTTCCCGAGCCCGCCGCGCCAGCCACCTCGCTCTGCAAGGCCGCCGTAATCTGTCCATCGGCGGCGTCTCCGCAGTGCGCGCGCAGCCCGGCCTCAAGCCCAGCTGGCGGGCCGGCAGCCTGCCGCCGCCGTCTCGGTCGGAAGAGACCACCCCCCACCTCGGGACGGTTCGTCCCCACCTCGGGACGGTTCGCCAGGCAATGGCAACGTCAGCAGTGGCTTTAAAATAGTCCGTGACCCCCGCCAAATGTAAGTGAGCACTCTCCGCTGCAGAATACCCGACAACGGCTCCAATCGGACAGCCGGGGCCTTGGCTGCGCTGGTCTTGGCCGCGGCATCTCACGAACGCCGCCTCCGTTCGGGAAAGCCGGCGCCAGAACGTGCCGCATCGGTTGATCCCGCCGCGAGCGAGGCGGAACTCGGGTCGCGTTGCACAGCCGGACCCCGCAATCAAATAGCCTGCAGTTCAATGTCACGTCTCCGGTTTGGAAGTGGATGGGCTTGGCCGCTTTGCAAACCGCTAGACGGGCGATGGGGAGGGAGAGGGGAGGGGGTCTCCAGCCGGCCGGTTCCATGGGGTCCGTTGAGAAGTGGGCCAGACATGTCCAGGACCATGCTGAGGAGCTCACATCCAAGGGCTGTCCATCTTGTTTTGTCCCGCCAGTTCCGTGAGTTTTACCCATGCGCCGTTGGTCCTGTCAGCCAGCATCGCTGTTCTTTAATATGTACACTTAATCAGCTTCGACCGCGAAGCCCATAACAAAAATCCCCACACAGAATATAGCGGAGCTTATTATCAAAAGGCTGTCATTCCGCGAAATGGCAAAGGATTGACGGGGAGGGCGCTTACAGGTTGGAGAGATCACCGCGGCGCGAGAGATCACCGACGGCGGAAACTTGGGCCGACGCTCGCCCTTCTCAGCAGCTGGGATGGACGCCGCCACCGACGAGGATCAGTCACGTGGAGGAGAATCGCGGGAGAGAGCTCTCACGAAGAGGACCGCGGGAGAGCGAGAGACCTCCGGGGAAGCGAACCGCGGGAGAGCAAGAGAGCTCCAAGAAAGAAGAACGCAGGAGAGCGAGAGCTTCGGGGAATAGTCGCGGGATAGCGAGAGAGCTCCGAGGAAGGGAGCCGTGGGAGAGCGAGAGAGCTCCGGGGAAGAGGACCGCAGGAGAGCAAGAGAGCCCGAGGAAGAGAGCTGTGGGAGAGCGAGAGGGCTCCAAGAAAGAAGACCGCGGAAGAGCGAGAGCCCCGAGGAAGAGAGCCGTGAGAGAGCGAGAGAGCTCCCTCCCACAGCGAGCCGCGGCAGGCAGGCCGCCTCGGCCGCTCCCTGATAACGGCAAACAGCTGTCATCGGGACCCGTTTCGCCAAAACAGCGCCTCTCTCGGCCGCTCGGTCTTAACTATGGTCCCATCGCAGCCTCTTCAGGCTCGCATCAGTAGCATCTTCAGCCAGTAGCAAGCCCAGTTACAGCTTTCCGTCCGCATTGCCCCGCTGCTCGATGCCGGCCGGCTCCGCGTCAGTCCGAACCTCATCGCATGTCCTCAGCGTCGGGCTCAATCCTACCACACCACTACCAGCCTCGAAGCCATCATTTGTCCGGGTCATCCTCAACCCCAGCATTTGTCAACGTGAGTTGGCACCACTTTGACCGCGTTATTTCACGAACCATGGCTGCACAGGCGCCGGTACCAGGACTGCTGTCGGAGCGGCCCCGCTGGCAGCACCATCCGCCCGCGGCTGGGCCCAACGCCCCCGGTCGCCGTCCGAGCCCGGCTCGAGCCGGCAGTCCGTTCCAATCGTCGGTGGCAGCGGCCCCGCCCGCCGGTCCGCCGGCCCGCCGCCGCCCGCCGGGCCGCCGGCCATGCGTGCAGCGGCACAAAAACGGCCCGCGCGGGCCCGGCCGCCACGTCAAGCGCGGCCGACGGGCGCAGCGGCGCCGCACCGGCCGCCTCGACGGTGGCGGCGGTGGCGGCCGACCGCTGGGGTCCACTGCGGCCGGCACGAGCGGCGAGCTGGTGGCCGAGCTGACCGCGGCACCGCTGACGCCGATGCCGGCCGGGACGCACAGGCCCGGGCAGCGGACCCCGGTCCAGCAGCGGTCCGGCAGCCGATGAGCCGCGGCGGCGGCAGCCGGGCCGGGGCCAGGCCCGGGCAGCGGACCCCGGTCCAGCAGCGGTCCGGCAGCCGATGAGTCGCGGCGGCGGCAGCCGGGCCAGGCCCGGCCGCCGCTGCCCTGCCTGCCTGCCCATCCCGGCGGCGCGGTGGCCCCCAAACCGCAAGAGGATGGGACGCGCGGCGGACGGACGGCAGGGGTGCGGTTTGATGGCCGCTGGTTGGCTCGCCGGCAGGTGAGGCCCGTGCCGTGGCCGGTGCAGGCGCCCGCATCGTGCGGGGCGAGCCGCGTATATAGCTCCTGGGGACGGGGCGGGCCGGGCTCTCGGTGCTACCACGGTTCCCCGGTGAACAAAGCCGAGGTTTGAGAGCCGCCGCGCGACCCCAGGCTCGGCCAGTGTGATGGTGATTCCCACAGTCGATTTGGTTTTCGCTTCGGCCGCCACGGTGGCTGCTTAAAAGTCGATTTCCTCCGTTAATGTGCGGCGACTTACACGCCTTTCTCCCATCACGCACGGGCAGAACCAGGCCGAGGCAAGAGTTCAGGCCCGTCTTCTCGAATCGAGCTAATAACTTATCGACGAGGTCAGGCTCAAAGCGAGAGTGGCACTCCGCGGCGCGGCACACGTGCCGCGCCGCCCGGCGTAGGAGGGCGGAGGTGCTTGGGCGTGTCTCGAATGTGACCTGCGCAAATGAACAAAGTGATTGCACCTGTTGGCGACCAGAGGCATGAACAGAAGAGGGGTTACCTCAGGCTGGTAACCAGTTTCACATTTTCCACGTCACACGATTTATGAGCAATGCTAACAATCCACATTATCGAGCGGACGCGTCTTTCCGCCCCCCCCCCCCCCCCCCCTCCTCCCCATGGAGGGGTCACCACCGGTAACCAAGAAAAGCCATCAGACAATGCCCTGCGCGTTCACTGGGCGGCAGTGGACAAATACGGTCAATCTGATACGCGGAGTTGATGTTTGTCCATTTTTTTCTGGGCCGGTGATTGCAGTCCGCTGAAAGGGTGACGTCAGACGTGCTGACGCAGTGCAGTGTGCTGACGCAGTGCAGTGTGCTGACGCAGTGCAGTGTGCTGACGCAGTGCAGTGTGCTCACACGGCGCAGGCCACTGACAAGAACAAACAAGGCTGGCACCACAGCACTGCTAACATACCATTAACAAAGCATTAGGTGGCAGTGACTGTCGTTCGTCTCGCCGAGCATCGACAACATGGTGCTTGGGACGGGATGGGCAAGCATTCTGCATGTCTCAATAGCAAATGGGACATGGCTGATCCAAGCGGGAAGCTTCCTTCCAATATTTAAAAATGGCGTTGACGGATCGGTTGACGTGGAATCCTTGACGTTATACCCCCAGAGATGACGTCACGGCTGTCGTCACATCCCACGGCGAAGTTGAGTTTGCTCGCAGCTAGTACACATGGAGCACACGGGTTCTGCATGTCGGCGACGGTCCGGGAGCACATTGTCACGCCCCGCTGGACCTCATGTAGGCGAACGGAACAACCGCGTGCGCAGCGTCGCAGAGCGCGGCATTCAGGGAGGCACAAGGGTCAGTGATCCCGTGTTGAATGCGGGCGCGAGCCGTACGCACCGCCTTAAGACAGTCCGTCCTTGAAGCTCAGAAAATTGGGTGGAAACAGTAACTCCCACCGTTTTCTTTTTAGAACCTCACAGCACAAAAAAATCGCAAAAGCACCAGACACGAGCTAATTAAACATACAGCCGCCCCTAAATAGCAGACATCATAAAACCAAACCGCTTTCCAGCCGCCACAAAACACAGCTAAAAGCCCAGTTGCGAGAGCTCACCAGGAGCCTGTTTAAACAAGGAGAAGCAATGCGCGGAATGTCACCCCCAGATGAATAATTCATCGGCCATGATCGCGCCACGTGGACGCGAGCGTTCTGTCTGCGTCGGTGACGCACGCGCCAGGCGCCGCTTACAACGTTAAGTAGCACGTGAACGGCCAAATACAGACGGCGCGGCGTCACATTATGCAACGGTGCGCCACAATGGGCCTTTTCAAGGCCGCCGCCGCGTCGTACCGTTTTCCCTTCATGCGGACGGAAGGCCGCGGTAATCTCGTGGCGTCCAGCTCTCCAACAAAGTTATTGACAATGTCAGGATTTGTTGGATGTTGACATTGTCAGGAATCATCTGGGTTACACGAATTGAACTATGCTGGACGTTTGCCAGGAACGAGAAAAAAAAACTCCCAAAACTCACATGCTACACCGTCACAAGCAGCCACCTGCCGCCTTTCATGAAGGATTTTGACTCCCGAGGGCTCCCACAGGAGCCATTGCAGTTCTCTCGCAGCAACTACGAATTCTCCCATGGCTTTTTTCGTCATTTCGCAGGTCTTCGCGAAGTAATGTTTCGCTGTGCTACATTCAGCACCGCAACATCAGGCGCTCCTTGTTAGCCACTGTTTCATGCTGTTTGTTTTCCAGGGTACCCGAGGAATGTACATACTCCTGCCGTCGGAAGGATACCAGGTGTATGTATGTATTGTATGCCTGCGCGTCTCCGTCCTGTTCGGGTTCGCAATGAAATCCGTATCGCACATGCAACTAACTGAACTCATGGTAGCCATTCCAGTAATAGCAATGTTCACTCCAAAAATACCCACCTTGAGGCGGTTCAACCCCCAATCCGCAGTGGTTCCATCGGTCACTGGGTGCGTGACCGAGAGGCTGGCCGCGTAGAATTCACATAGTTTAGGCCCGCAGTCATGCACACAGAAGTCTAGTTACGTGCTAAAACGTATACGGAGCATGGGACAGCACCAGTGCGCGGCCCCGGCACCGCACAACCAGTGCCACGACCAGCAACCAGTCTGGGGCCCCGACAACGCACAACCAGTGCCACGACCAGCAGCCAGTCCGGGGCCCCGACACGACCAGCAGCTAGTCCGGGGCCCCGACACCGCACAACCCGTGCCACGACCAGCAACCAGCCCGGGGCCCCGACACCGCACAACCAGTGCCACGACCAGCAGCTAGTCTGGGGCCCCGACACCGCACAACCAGTGCCACGACCAGCAACCAGTCCGGGGCCCCGACACCGCACAACCAGTGCCACGACCAGCAGGCAGTAGCCAGTTTCTCAAAGCGAAAGCACAATCTTACGCCAAGTATGAACGTGTACCTTCGGTTTTACAAACTACACATTAAGCCAGTTTCTCAAAGTCGTCACGTGACCTTTGTCGTAGCTTACACACTTGACAGTGGCGTAGATTTGTGAGTCCCGTTGCCACGACAACGACCACCAAACTTGAGATAATTCTAGCAGCCATAAACATACGCCTTATGTCCTCAGTATGTGCTACCTCAACTCGAACTGCCATCGATCAAGACAAAACATTATAGAAGTTGCCTGGCTCGACATCAAACCAGCCACGTAAGCTTACGATTTGGGGGATATTTTCTTCAGCTACAATTATGACGCTTTGGTTGAAAAGCAACGCTTATCAGGATATGAAAGCAAAGGGACAGGTGCCGGTGGTGCAGTGGTTAACGCATCTGGGCGCGGGGTTCGATTACCCGCGATGCCCGCGTTTCCACCAGGCTGAGAGGTAGTTGACGCCATATAGCCGAAGCAGCTGAGTGCGTCTTAAATCCCCAATGACGACGATGAACAAAGGAAGAGTACGGTTGGCAGTGTTCAAGGAGAGCGAGAGCGAGTGCGAGAGCGAGAGCGAGAGCGAGAGCGAGAGCGAGAGCGAGAGCGAGAGCGAGAGCGAGCCAGCCAGCCAACCAGCCAGCCAGCCAGCCAGCCAGCCAGCCAGCCAGCCAGACAGACAGAGAGACAGACAGAGACAGCGAGAGACAGAGAGAGACAGAGAGAGAGAGACAGAGAGAGTAAAGACAGCTCCCCGTCCGCAAGGAATTTGTGTGAGACCACTGCCCGTCGACTCGCACGTGGTGGTGTGCGTCCACTTTTCAGCAACGTCATTTAGTTGCGTCGACCGCTGCGCGTTTCTTTTTGCCATCGACGCGCTGCGTTTGAAGTCTCCGGGCTACGTAATATACAGAGGAACGCGTGTTGTAGATGTGTGTGGCCTGGTGGAGATGCGTGCCGAACTAAGGCTGGTTTAGGTGGCAATGTTGTCCATAATTGATAAATTCGGTGAAGGAAGCTTTCTTCCATTCGTCAGCTCCTTCGGTGTTCAGGTTCATCCTAAAATGCTCCACTCATGGAGGCGTTATTTTGCATAGCATTGCATTTTACATGTGGAGGACATCATGTGAATAGTAAGTACATAATGTCTGTGCTTACTAAGCATATCCTCGGCATTGAAGGTGGGACTGTCAGCCCTTAGTCTCCAGAGCTTAAGGGAATATGTGAAGTAAACACGAGCTGTCATTGAGCACTGAAAAAGGGCCATTCATGGATCTAATCATATGCAGCCTGCTGCACTTGTCATTGGCAACAGGCTCTCTCTATATGACTGATCACTGAGAGTATGTTTCTATTATGTGATTTTATGCAGGCTAGCTGCTGCCGTATGGCAGAGTGATGCACAAGATGTATGCAGCTGTGTTATCCGAATGAAGTCAATTTTAGAGTATAATGCTTGTGTCATGCTGGGCTATTTTATTAGCATTTATTGCACATCATAATGTTTTCAAACAGGGTAGGCACTACAGGCAATGATGCTGCCCATATCTCACTTTCTCATCTCACTTTGAAAGTGTCTGGAATACAATTTGCACGAACATAGAATGTATGGCATCCATAAGAAGTATTGTGGCAGCCACACAAATTTCTCTTAATTGTGATGTATTTTTATGTTCTTGCAAAGAAAGCTCCTTGACCAGGCAGTTTTGCCTTATCTTTTGGTCTTGGCGTGCCCTACCCAAGGCTTCTTGCCTGAAAGGCTGGAACACTCACTATTACTTGCTCACACTCAAGCGTTATGCTGTGTTGTGCCTTTAGCAGCTGTTGCATGCTGTTTGCTTGCCACTACAGCAACTTGCCTTTCAATAAGTAACAGTCCTAAGGTCAGTGCTATTATCGACAACACAAATGCTTGCGTTGATTGCATTGCCAAATGCATCAAGGACCTATCAAGATTAAGCTCCGTCGTACATTTCTTCTTGGCCTTGAGAAACCCATGCAAGATTGTTTGGGTACATTTGTGTCGTAGATTGCACATTTTCTGAACATTTTTGTAGTGTCGCAGATTGTAGTTGTAAGTTGTATACTTTTGCTTTGAGAAACCGGATCATACGATTATACGCCAAAAATGTACGATTTAGCCCCAAACCTAAGAATTTCTCTTTGAGAAACTGGGTAAAGGAAGGAAACCCCGACGACGATACAACCTGAAAAACAGCAGCCACTACGGCATTGTTTCCAGCTTTTTCACCCACGTGAGCATCGCCCTCAAAGCGGGCGGGAAAGCACTGCACGCCCGGCAGACAGGCCGCGCGATCCTTGACTCCCTCCACGGACGGGGGAAAACGGCGTCAGAAGCTCACGAGCCGGCGCGCAGTTTTGCTCGTGGTTACTACCGGCCACGGCATACGGAAGCCGCAGCTAAAGCCGGCTGGAGTTCGTGATATCTGCTGAACAGGCGAAGTGCCGATGACCACCCAGACCTCCGGCGACCGAGGCGCCTGCCACTGATTGTTGCTGTTGATTGGAGTTTGAGGGCGCGCCGAGTACTGTGGTCATTTTGCGCCCGTAACAGCTAAATGACTACCCACGGCGGTAAATGACTAAAACATATATATTATTCAGAAATGAAAATGGCTGAGTTGTGACAGGAACGCGTCATTAATGATGTCCGAATACGTGGACCCAAAATAACACAGTGATACGGAATTTTCGGCAACCTAAAAACTTCCTACACGCGGTATGAACTATTCAGGCAGGTGTATATAAAGTGCAGAACTTAACATGCGATACGAACCTGAGGGTGTGTTTGATATATGGTGAGCTGTCACATAGTAAATCGGAGAGCGTCAGGGACGCCGCCGCCGGGCCAAAGTACCTCAGACGCTCGACGCCTAGTATGGGACAGCGTACGAGCACATGTTCCACTGTGAGCGTGGTGTTGCAATGGCGACATCATGGTAGTTCGTCGTCACATAGTAAGTATCGATGTGTAGCGTAAGTATGGCCAATCCGCAGGCGACACAGGATTACTTCCTCCCGTCTAGACTTTCGATAGGATGACTGCCATTCCTGGACAGTCGGCTTAATGCTTTTCAGTTTACTGGTGCCCATCCCATCCCATATGCTCTGCCATTTCCCGCGCAAAAGGGCAGAGATGGCCGAGTATATGTCTGTAGCGGGTATCGGAGACGCTCCGCGACAGGGACGACGAGTAGCACGCTTTGCGGCGGAGTCAGCCAGCTCATTTCCCGCAATGCCAACGTGGCTCGGAATCCAGCAAAGTACTATGGTTTTGCCAGCCCGGTACAGAGTCGAGGCGCAGTAAAATATCCTGTATAAGGGATTTACCGGATTAAAACGCCTTAATGCCGAAAGGGCACTTACGGAATCCGACAAAATCACGTGCAGACTGTCCTTCGCCCACCTCTATAAAGCGAAGCGCCTTAATAATGGCCACATGCTCTGCAGTGTACACGGGCGCATGGGCTGACAGTGTAAATGATCGCGTATCGGGACCACACACAAAAGCGGAACCAACACCCGTATCCGTTTTCGAGCCGTCCGTATACGTAACTGTGAACCCCTGATACGTTTCGATATGCTTCAGAGCTGTTGATCTGGCAACATACGGAATCATATTTTGCTTCCGAACCTCCGACAATGAGGACGTCGACAGTTGGCGATACCATCACCCACGGAGCGGTCGGCACGCTACGTGGGCGTGCCACACCCCGAAAACTTAAGCCACTCTCATGAAGAACATGAAGAACACGCACACGTCTTTGCATATGGTTGGGAGGCGCCGCGCCTTACAGCAGCGGCGCAGTTTCTTATTCAGGTGGGGGAGAGTGGCTGGCTTCAGCCCTCAAACTTTGGGAAGAAAGTGAGAAAAATCCGGCCAGTAACCTGCTTGTTGCCATATTTGGGGAGTGATTGGGTATTTACTGTTCAGTCCCACCTCCCCAACATGTCTTACGAAACTACGTCCCTGCCCTGCAGGTTTGTCATACGCTTCCCCAACGTTAGGATCCCATTGCCAGAACACTTGTTAAAACAGCGCTACAGCGGAAAAATGAACATTTTCGGCGAGCCTCTGTCTCGAAAATCCGCCCTCGGTCCCCCCCCCCCCCCCCACCAGTGTAATTGATTTACATCCCCGGTTTGCGCTACGGCGGTGGGATGCCCAGTCATACCCTATCTTACATGTACCTCCTCAGCCGGCCCCGTCGTCATTCCAGCGAAAGTCGAGGACATCAAGATTACAGCGAGGAATTTGAACACGATCTCCACATAATTACACGATCACGAACACCCAGTTCACGCTGAACGTGGCGACACTGCCGATATAGCTATTGCTCCTGACAGCCAGCCAGGCCGCCAGGCAGCCAGCGTGGCCGCCAGACAGCCAGCCTGGTTGCCCGACAGCCAGCGTGGCTGCCAGGCAGCCGTGTTCATGGATGGCCGGATGGGTGCGGTCGTAAATCCAAAAACGAACGTTTCTGTATGCTGGAAAACGTCATTTCGGATGAGTGCCTATAGTGCTATAAATGCCGAGCTATGGGAACATGATAAGACATCGGCGGCCCAAAACCGGAGCTCGCGTTTCTTCTGGACGGAAACTTATGTTGAGCCTGACCACATTCGCAAAGGAAATTTGTTACAGATTACGATGCAGATACGTCGAGAAAGTTCACAAGGAACATCCAATTTTTCATTGCTTGACAGCCACGCAAAGCCGCGGTCGACTGGCACTGTATCGTCAGGACCGGCTGGCATTTGTAGTGTGATGACCCACGACTCCCTCATATCGAAGCGCGTACCGTCTTCTGTAAGTGTCCTTTTGTAAGTTCCCACGGACGAAAAATGGCACCAATCGCCTACCGCAATATCACCTCAGTGCACCCCCAACATCCCGCCGACACAGGCGGCCTTCATTAAGACTTACCACACAGAGACAGAGCTCCCCCACTGCGCGGGCAGCATCCCAACCTCACGAGCGTCTCCTCCCAGAACTGACACTATCGGCACGGCTGCCCGTCGACCTTTTTGTTTTGGCAGCTCCGCAAAAAAAAATAGGAGCGCGTTCGTCGAACCAGCACATCGCTACCATCTCTGCAGACAGTAGAGGGCTGAAGCCGCTGTTGGCGTCAGTGCAGATGCTGCTAGGACTACCCGCCAGAAGCCAGGCTGCCGTCAGCGACAATTTGTGACGGCCACGCAACCTGTGGACGGGAGGCCCTGAATACTTTCAGGAACATGACACACTACAAATCCTGATTTCAGCATTTGGTCTATGATGGTTATGCCGAACAACAGAGATGAGGAAGTCTCCATTATAACTGAAACCCCAAACTCATTTTTGGGAGGTGATGTCATGTGAGCCGACCTCTACAGACGCACCACCAGCCGCCAGCGCCGCCCCGCCGCCCTCGCGGCAGACCACACCAGCCGCCAGCGCCGCCGCGGCAGGACGCACCACCAGCCGCCAGCGCTGCCCCCGCCGCCGCGGCAGACGCCGCACCACCAGCCGCCCCCGCCGCCGCGGCAGACGCACCACCAGCCGCCCCCGCCGCCGCGGCAGACGCACCACCAGCCGCCAGCGCCGCCGCGTCCGTCGGGCGGGCGAGCGCGCGCCGCGGCTGAGGCCGGACCGGACCACCTGACCGGACCGCACCACCTGCGGCACGGCCGCATCACCACGACACAGCGGCGCACCGGGGCGGAACGCCGCCTCAGGCGCAATCCGCCGCCCGCGTCCATTGACCCTGACCTTGACCCCGACCAGGCGAGCCAGACGGCGCCGCGTTGGACCCTTTTCCATTGTCTTGCGATCATTAATATGCTTCGAGCACAGTGACGGTGTTACCGTCCTGCGCGTCGCAGTCTCCCACGCCGGTTAAAGTTGTGAGGTGGGGGGGGGGGGGGGGGGCGCAGCGCACCGAGCCCTACGGCGCGCTACGGCGGCGGCGTAGCGCTGATGTTGCGGTTCGACCTCATGACCTTCCGACTGTAAGGTCGTAGCTCCTGCACTCAGCCAAGGCGTTCCCACGTCCAAATCTCAAATAGTTGTGAGTACGACGGCAGGCCCAAGCACGCACACAACATAAAAGCGGCTTAATTTTGTGGAGCAAGCCAGGATGATCAGGATGATCCTATGCTCAGGGACAACCTTGATCAGAACCGAAGCAAGAAGAGCCTGCTCCGCCTGACCAGTCCTGCTCATCTGACTCCGAATACAAGCGGCGCTTACAACCAGCAGGCGCGCCCATCTAGCCGGCGCCATGTAAGCCGCACAAGCGTTATCGGCGGCGACCAGGCGACCAGCGGTTTCACATGTCGCAATTAGCCTGCTCATCGGCGTTTTCCTGCTGACCTGTGCTTCAGGATTAACTCCTGATGCACCACACGCCCGGCGTGCTCCGTGCGGTGGTCCAGCTCATGACACGCCGTGAAACGGTCCCGTCGTTTTCTCCTTGGAGATCATGAGACTCATTCGAATCTGCACCGCAGATCGCGCTTCGTGTTCGTGATCGTGTAGTTTATTCCGGGCTACGCTTGGCGTGCTCTGGCCTTGATTTTGGCACCAGCTCCACACATCCTCTCGGCCGCGTTCCGCTGCTGACTCAACACCACACCCAGGCCCACCCCTGGCCGTGTCCAAGCCCGTGACCCGCTGTTCTTACCACCAAACTCGCCGGCCCGTGGGTCCGTGGTGCCTTCGAGCAGCGGCAGCGGCCGCCAGGCTCGGCGACAACACGCGGCCGTGCCGACCGGTTGACCCCAGTGACCCGGGGTCGATGACCCGTCGACCGCAGCGGTCGGCTGGGTGCCGGCCGCCGACGATAGGCCGGGAACGCACGCTTTGAGTGGCATCGAGAGCTTTCCCGGGATTAACAAGGCATGTGTACAGGGGAGACGGAAAGAAAGAGGACGGGCATCTAGATCACAGCAAGCGCTAGCGGGGAATTAGATGGGGCGAGCCGGTTCAACAGCATTACAAGACAGCCGTGGCATTGCCAACAGCCGTACAAAAATCGCTTCAAATCAATTCTGCCGAAATGAGAATGCAGGAATGTCGTTTTCAGCGTGACAGGTTCCAACACAAGCTGACCACCGGATTCGACTGTTCAACGGACTTGCGGCATTATCCGTGGTTACGTCTGAAACGAGCAGACTGGTGGAAGGGATGCCTACCTTCCAACTTTTCCATATATTTCCCTTGCCCCTTTTGCTGCTTCCGGCGTCGCATCCCCGTCATGTGCAGAACAGTGGCGGTGGCAGCAACTGCGTGGCGATGACGGTGCCGGTAACTGACTGGCGGTGGCGCTGACTCTCAGACGGCGATGGTGCACAGGCCACCCATCCCGGGCCCACCCGTCCCCGGCCCCACCTATCTCCGGGCCCACCTATCCCCGGGCCCACCCATCCCCGGGCGCGCCCGCCTCCCGGCCCACCCATCCCTGGGCCCACCCGTCCCCGGCCCCACCAATCTCCGGGCCCACCTATCCCCGGACCCACCAATCACCGGGCGCGCCCGCTTCCCGGCCCACCCATCCCTGGGCCCACCCGTCCCGGCCCCACCTATCTCCGGGCCCACCCATCCCCGGGCCCGCCCGTCTCCCGGGCCCGCCCGTCTCCCGGCCTACCCGTCCCCGGGCCTACCCGTCCCCGGGCCCACCCATCTCCGGGCCTACCCATCCCCGGGCCCACCCATCCCCGGGCCGCCCGTCTCCGGCCCACCCGTCCCCGGGCCTACCCATCCCCGGCGCCAGCCAGGCCGGCTTCACGCTGGGCCGGCCTCGTCCAAGCGATCAACGTTAGCCCTGCGATCCCATTCAACTCGTGTCGCCATGTAGGTCGGCCGCCGGTCGACAAAAACGCCCCCCAGGGTCGCAGTCTGCCAGTTTCATAAACCGATACTACATTGACACCTTCGTGGCGGCACTGTACAGGCATGTAGGCATAAAACTGTCCGCTGTTTCATCGATTCATGCCACTCACCGATCGCTTAAACCCTGAAATTCTTGTTTCTTATGATCCGCTGCAGGCCGACGTGCCCACAAGGAGTTATGTAAAGGCGGCAAGTTGCAGCTTCACCTACGAAGCCAGCCCACAAGGAGTTATGTAAAGGCGGCAAGTTGCAGCTTCACCTACGAAGCCAGCCCACAGGGAGTTATGCAAAGGCGGCAAGTTGCAGCTTCACCTACGAAGCCAGCCCACAAGGAGTTATGCAAAGG
>NW_023596252.1:0-20272 GCF_011947565.3 Pollicipes pollicipes
GAGCTAGACTATATATGTATATATATATATATATCTCTCTCTCTCTCTCTCTCTCTCTCTCTCTCTCTCTCTCTCTCTCTTCTCTCTCTCCTCTCTCTCTCTCTCTCTCTCTCTCTCCTCTCTCTCTCTCCTCTCTCTCTCTCTCTCTCTCTCTCCTCTCTCTCTCTCCTCCTCTCTCTTCTCTCTCTCTCTCCTCTCCTCTCTCTCTCCTCTCTCTCTCTCTCTCTCTCTCTCTCTCTCTCTCTCCTCTCTCTCTCTCTCTCTCTCTCTCTCTCTCTCTCTCTCTCTCTCTCTCTCCTCTCTCTCTCTCCTCTCCTCTTCCTCTCTCTCTCCTCCTCTCCTCTCTTCTCTCTCCTCTCCTCCTCTCTCTCTCCTCCCCTCTCTCTCCTCTCTCTCTCTCTCTCTCTCTCTCCTCTCCTCTCTCTCTCTCTCTCTCTCTCTCTCCTCTCTCTCTTACCTCTCTCTCTCTCTCTCTCTCTCCTCTCTCTCTCTCTCTCCTCCCTCTCTCCCATCTCCTCTCTCTCTCTCCCCTCGTCTCCTCTTCTCTCTCTCCTCTCTCCTCTCTCTCTTCTCTCTCTCTCTCTCTCTCTCTCTCTCTCCTCTCTCTCTCTCTCTCTCTCCTCCTCTCTCTCGCTCTCTCTCTCTCTCTCTCTCTCTCTCTCTCTCTCTCTCTCTCTCTCTCTCTCTCTCTCTCTCTCTCTCTCTCTCTCTCTCTCTCTCTCTCTCAATCAGTGCCGACACAACAGCGTAAGACTAAAATAGGCCGCATAGTTCAAGGGACGACAGTGTTGGGTTGTGCGCAAGCTTCCACCTTGTGATCATTTTCGTACTTACTCTCCCTGCACCAGTGAAAATCTGACGTGAAGCTATTAATGTCATGCGCGATCTCAATAAATCTGATGGGACTAGCCTTCACGGTTTGTAGCCGGCCGTTAAGGTTTCCGACGCCGTGTGGGCTCAGCTTGGGAGCCCGGCTCTCAGGCCGCGGGAAGGATACCTCGCACTCGTACTCATGCATGGCGTCGGGGTGGACTCGTGGTTCGAAGTGAGACTGCAGAGTGCATGCATAGAGTTCGGCTTGGACTCGAAATGCTATCCTTGATTTTTATATCATCAGAATCGTGTCTCGCATCTACGGGCTGAAACATGTGCCTGTAATCTAGACGTGAACCAAACCTGCAACATTTCACAACCAGTGTCGCACCAGTGTCGCGTATTCTCATTCAGACTAGCGACAAACACATCCGTGCTATGTTTAAATAGCAGCGTTTCGGATACTAACAAACCTTCTTCGAATTTTGGAACAGCGTGGTGTGCATTGACATGGAAGTATTGACTGGAGCCGAGCGCATGGTAGCCGTCTAGATACTCATGGGCGGGCAGTCTTCAGTGACTCAAGCCGGCGAACCACATCGAGTCGACCCTAGACTGACGCATGACTTGACCCGGTATGTGTAAGTCTTGGTCCGGTGCCGCGGTCTCCAAGGCGATAGTGGAAGGCTTAATATATTGTGACCCAGTAAAGTCCCAATACGACGACATGGGTCGGGTCATCGGCCTCGGCTATTATCCCGCATGCATTTAGAGCGATAACTATGCAAATTTATCATGAATGTTTGCAGGCTATTGCCGGCCATAGGCATTCAGCTGTCTCCAGGCTTACCAGAAGTATACTAGTTAGCCATAGTTTTAAGACCCTGTCTGAACCAGCCACAAAGCGCATGAAAAGACTTAATTGCAATGGCATTGAGTGGTGGCATTCCCGCAGGTCGTTAGTGGGTTGTGTCGCGTGAAAATAACAGCAAACGCAAACAGCAACAGTAACACGTACCGGAATTTATGGAACTAGACAATCAGCCCTAAACCCACTGAGTGGTAACCCTGGCATCATGGACTTAATTTCGCTTGAACTCAGTGGAATGAGAGCCGATTCCGCCCTCTAAAGTCTGCCAATCTGTTGGACCGATTTTGGGGGGCGAGTTCCCCAGGGCAAGGTCGTTGGCAGAGATGCTTATTTTATTGTAGCAAGAATTTCGACTTAACGGGAGTTTTCCACCGTTTGGGGCATATTTCAAAAACATACCCTAGTGAAACATCATGACTAATTACGTCTTATAATAGCAATGGGCACTGTCAACGCAGTACTGTCGAGACATGGTAAGGATATCAATCTTAATTATTTTCTAGTCCAAATTACGCTATCAACGCTTTGAAACAGCGCTCAGCACTACGCTTCCTCCCTGCAGTTGCGACCATCGTCATTCGTCATGATGATAACCCTGTGCACCTCTGCTGGTGCGACTAAAAGAACGTTTTGATTGGCCCAGCGGGCAATGGCTGTTATCAAGAAGTTGGTTGGTTGCAGTTTGAGCCAATGTGTCACGTGGATGATACGATGTTTCGTTCCCCAAAGCTGAAGCACCGTTGTGGTAAAGGACAGAGGGGAGAAATGCAAGACATAGTGTAACTTTTTGTTAAATTCGCGGAACAGTAGCTTCATCTTTGATTTTTTTAGTGTAACCAAACTGTGTCAAACTTTCTTAGCATATATTACGCATACATTTTGACACATTGTGTGTTGCAAGAACTTCAGAACACACACGTTAAAGAAAGCAAGGCAAATTAAATGCACTACTTTATTGTGTGAACAGGGAGTCAAATCAGATTTCTCCCGCAGGGTCGACTATTTCAAATAGAAATTCTGAGCTATTCAAAATAATTTTGAGGATATTGGTATTGCTGATCAAATCGTACGCTTCTGATCTAACCATAAGAGAAAATGCAAAAAAGTGCATGCTCTCTTCAGATCAGGGACGGACTCAGAGAGCGAACCGAAGTATTTTCAATAGCTATCAAGAGCTAATTTGGCTCAGTTGACGCCAAATAATTTTGGTGCCACGTCAGTTCGCAGAGATATGACCCCACAGGCGAACACATTCCCACCTGTATGTGTGGCAGGACCTCTGTACCACAGCACTTCGAGCGTTGTTTCTTGTTGTGGATTGGCTAGATGCGTTAGCAACTGATTGTAGTCTGTGACGGATGGAACAACTCACGCACCACAGGGTGACTTGAGATGGTCAACAGTGGAATGTCGAGTCATCATGTCGATGTTGACCCATATGTCTTATGCTGTCCGTTTGTCAGTTGTCTTATGTGACCTGTGATTTTATCAGTCATGCATCTCATGATCGTGATCTCTTCCAAGTATTTTGAAAAGCAAAATGACCGAGGCTATGGACTGTCCCCTTACGTTCGTAACAGCGACCGACATATGTGAAATAAAATGGTGGGATGTGGATGGCAGGGCCATAGAGGCAGCCCCTACGCGGTCGCAGGTAGCAAAACACCCCAAGGCGATACCACAGCCAAGACTTTTTTTAAGGAGATGGGAAGCCTGAAGCCCAGTTAGCTCTCATCATTAGAGAGCTGAAGGTGCCGTCTAAGGCGCTAAAGCAAAAAACTGACATCCAGAAAAGGCCTCCTTGCTCCCCTCTGGTTGCAACCCTGTGCCAACACAAGTACGTATGCACAGTTTCGCACGAAGGATGAGAACAGCCCTTTTTTCATGAAAACCAATTTTAGCGCGACCCAGGTGCGTCAAGTTTCATGCATGGTGTCTAAAAATATCGTCTGTGCTCAAGTTACCTTATTTGCGCGCTAAGAGATCTAAGATATTTTTTAATTGATGCCATTTTCATCTATGAAGCCGTACAGTCTCTGAGCCACCCACTGGGAGAGAACATGACACGCAACGTGGGCTGTCGACACGTAATCGGCTCACATCAGTACGGTTTCTCTCCGCGCTGCCAAAGCTGCTGATTTCGCATCGAAAAATATGAGGGACTTTGCGAGGCAAAACGGAAAGCACAATATTGTACATTTGTGACTGCACTGCAGCACTATTGTGTCCCAGTGTGCCTCAATAACCGACGCGCTCACAAAACCGCCAAATATCATGATGTCTCAGTCAATTACGAGATAAGGTGAGCCACGCGGGAGCCTCAAGCAAATAATGAGGGTAGCAAATAACCCCTAAGATACCTCTCGGCTCGTAAAGACCAAAGGGCATTACGAAACTAATGCATCGGGTACGTATTCCAAACCTCACCGGCTCCCAGCTCATTTAACCTGAATTACTAAGAATGCTACACTTCCAAACCCGGCAAGGCTTCATCGCTAATGATGGTGCACTGTTGCTTTGCAACTGAGGAGCCATTCACGGATGTGGAGCGACGTAGGATTGTTCTCTGGAGAGAGAGCCAAACAGACATTTGTTTGGAACTGCGCAGAATAGTATGGAAATTCTCCATCTATTAAGATATCAGAAACGACTATTACCTAGATCACAAAACGGATGCGAGCGATAAAAGCATTATAATTAGACATGGTTGAAACTGCCAAATAATAAACGCAAGTTGCACAACACATCTTAATTAGCTTTCAGAATTACGTGCATTTGTATGTAGCTACACGGTTAGGCAAAATTACTATATCGGCGCGACTGATAAAACAATTGCTCAACGCATGCCCCATCAGCAGGACCGATACAAAAAGCTGAAGGGGCCGGACTTACCATTTTGCCATGATCGGGTCGTCCGTCAATGGCGACTCGGACGATGTACAGCACACAGGTAGCAGCTTTATCACCAAGTTGAAAATACGTATCCGAAGGCCTGTTGGAAGGTGTCATGTTCTAGAGGCATTTGACCCTACCAGCCACAAGCAAGGGCGACTTGGATAGCGCATCACATCCCTCTGAGTGCATTTTGACAGTGCGATCGGCAGCCACCCGCGTATGCTCTGTTCACGACAAACGACATCACGGCGTGGTGTGTCCGTCATGCTAGCAGCGCGGTTCCATATTTGCTAGACTCCAGATGTCATCAGCATGGGATATAAATAATATTGCAATGCGAAGAACTACTAGACATGTTCAAGCGTCTGATCAAACGTTTATAAACATTTGTTACATTAAAAAGCGAGCTCAAAGTAGCTGAGACCAGATGCATCTTACTAGATCTTTGATTTTTGATGAAGTAGAGGTGTAACCGCTCCTTCAGGGTGTTCTCGTTGACGTAGTATTCCACACGCACCCTGAAACAAAGGAGATATCATGAGCATTCGACTTGCCATCTCCCGCGCCATGGACCAAAATGGTCATCTGAAACAAAGGGCATACATCAGAAGCGTTTGCAGCAGTTTGTAGAAGTAGACACAACATTATATGACGCTCATCATCAACCGGAGCGGATTTACCCCGTGTCGTCGAAATCCTCTCGACCAGGAGCGCCCGCGCCTCAGGCGGACCTGGGCGCGGTGGGCGCACGAGCCGCGCCACGCGCCGCACGTACCGCGGGATGGCCTCGTAGCTGTCCATCAGGTGGAAGCAGAAGGGCCAGAGGTAGGCGCCGCATGGCTGCGCCGGCCGCTCCAGCTCGCTGCACGAGTCGTGCCGGTCGGCCAACAGGTGGACCGAGCACTCGCCGTCGCTGCCACGGCACTCGCTGTCATACACGGCGTCCGACGAGTGCGCGCGCGTGAACATGGCGGCCGCCAGCGTGGAGGAGAGAGCTGTTCCGCCGCGCTCGCCGAAGGCTACCGCGGTGCGTCACTCAGTGCCGCCCGGTGCTGTGATGCGTTCAGTATAACCGCGGTCGGACCCGTTTGGTGGAGGAGGCAATGTGCCGCGACCTTGCGTCGGCGGAGCTTTGCTTAATCGAGTTGGCGAGGTCCCTCGTCCTGTCCGGCTCAGCTCGCAGCCTCCAGCAACTCTTGCGACCAGTTCAGCGGGCTACCGCACATCCCGTGTCGAGCTAGTCGGCGAGGGGGAGTTTTCAGTGGCGTCGATAAGATCGATCCAGTTCAGAACACTCAGCTGGTCTAGCCACATCCACCGGGACTCATTGAGCCTGACGTGACCTGGGCTGGAAATGGGCGGCAGACCCCGAGCTGTCTTCGGGCCTGAATCAGTCCTGCTGGCCAGGGAGCCACAACTTGGCCGTCGAGAGGCGCCCTCGCCGCTGCCGCGTGCGTCGTTCGCGGCGGCCTCCTACGAACTCAGAGGCCCTCGCGGCGCGCGCCTCGATTGTGACGCACGTTGGTGGCGCGATACTCTGGGGCGTTAATCACAGGTAGGTCACCAGCTGCGCTTGTGCCAGGTCGGGATGCGACTGATCTTGGATGTTGTACAGCGAACCGTGGCGTCTGTTTGCAAATAGCTGCGGAGCGAATAACGAGTTCACGAGATAGAAATGATCACACACGTCGGCTGCGGCAAATGAGTGGAGATAGAGCAGGATATTGGCGACGTCATCTGTTGTCATGCGAATGCTAAGCATATTCCTCACAAAGCCAATTTCTAGTTTGGCTTTCGTCTCACCCGTGGGATGTCCCGTTTCTCTGAAGCCTCATAACACAGCCAGCCCCACCGATCTCGGTTTTCACGCGGCCCGCCCCGTCATCCCACGACCCCTCGCCCTTCTCCAGCCAGCGCACGCCTCGAGAGTGACCCAGCCGGTCCCGGGCGAGGGCTGGGCGCTGGAGCCGGGGTCGTCCGCGGCAGATCTGAGAGAGAGCCGGGCCGCCAGCGTCCGGCGCAAGTGCGGTAGTGTACTGGTCCTTGACGCGTCGAGGCTGGGTGCTGGAGCCGGGGGTCGTCCCGCGGCAGATCTGAGAGAGAGCCGGGCCGCCAGCGTCCGCCGCAAGTGCGGTAGTGCACTGGTCTTGACGCGTGTCGGGCTAATCCACTGTAATTTTTTTTTTGTCGTTGATGGCGATCTCTTCTAGAATGTTTCCTACAGCGGAGCGCTTCGCGCACTGATTGGCAGGCGTGAGGTAATCGGGGAAGTGGACCAGGAACGATGCACTCAAAGGTCCGATTCAGCGTCACAGTCTTAAATATATCTCCTTCAGAAGCAAATACGGCGGACAAGGCGTCACTTCATAGAATCAGTTGGGGAGGGAAATGAGCCGATAGCGTTGACCTAACCTGCTCCCAAATCCTGATTGTACTTCAACTCGTGCCTCCGATATCAAAATATTAAAACCCTTGTAACCCGCGCCCGGAGGAAGAAAGGTGATCCTCCCTAATGTTTTTTTTCGAGGGCAAGTCAAAACAGAATGCTCGCAGCAACACGAAATTGTCAGTAGTTTTATATGCATATTTATTAATTTCACATCCTGTGTGCCGATTTGAGGTTTTGATCAACCGTGATTAGTGGCCCAGACTAGGTCAAAGAGGCTAACTTCTAAAGGACTTTTAGCAAACAAAACTTTTTGTGGGAATTGGCCGTTGCTCAATCATATTATGACAATAGAGCATGGGAGTACCTAAAGCTTGTGTACATCACACTTTTCAAAACAGGCAAGGTCAGTGTCCTGGAGTCAGGTCAATTTTTGCTTCTCTTCGTATAAGAATACAGTTTTCGCGGATTTTTGCATAGCTTTGGTGTTTGTATATCAGGAAAAGCCCTAAATCATAAGCACAACCCTCATATGACCACAGAGCACATGACCTTGGCCAGGTCATGAGCCACCTTCATGAGAACCTTCTGAAAATCACGTCGAGTCCAAAACAGGCAGTTTTACTGGGACATTTTGGACGCAAGATTCAAATGTTCTGTTGAAAACATGCTGATGCATCAAACTAACGCATGATGAGATTACAATAGATCACGCAAGGGCATGCAATATCACATGTGGTCATCCAAGGTCAGTACCTCATGTTGAAATTGCAGAAAGACTAGATGAGCGAATGCGACGCGTGTAACCACCTCCCTATCGTGTTTGTGAAGCTGATGACGCATAAGTTCCTGTGCCAAAATGCCAGTTCTCAGTTTGTTACACATATGTTGCCGAGCGTCGTCGTTGAACAATGCATAAATACAACAGGTATCTGGAGCACCTGCAGATTCACAACGCACTACTTCTGACCAAAAAATCATTATACTGGTCACAAAGACCCGGTTAACATTTCCTACGTTTTCTTTGCGTAGCTTATGAATGTGACCTAAGTTGACCCAACATGGCCCCTGGGTCAGCCTAAAATGATATATTTGTGTATGGAATACTTTTGCCTCACAGCTGAACTTAACAAGATAAACTTAGAAGCATCTTGTGAAAGTGACATCTTATGAAGTTACTAGTAGACCAATTTTTAGCGGTCATCTCCGACCTGACTCTTGTGGGGAACATAAATGGTTGGAATGGAATCCCACAGTCCTACCGCTTCTTTCCTGCCATCAATATCCGTTTTAACATGTTAACATAGGTTATAACTGCATCCATCAGAACCACCGCTTTTTACATCTCGTGAGCTCTGGTGACCTGACGTTTGACCCACGGCAAAAATTTGGTCGTCCATCCTTCACGGTTTGACGAGACCTTTGCAAGAGTTTCCTTGTTTTTCTCATGCGGCGCCTGAGAGTTGGAGATTCCTGGGAAAAATCGACTTCCCCGACCGAGTGCGTTTGTCTCAGACCCCCGGCCGGGAGCGGGTTAATATTTTAGCGGTTCCAAAGTTGGTTTCATAGTGAGAAACAATTTCCCTTTAAAATCCGTTGTGAGCCTTGGCTTTGTAAAAGGGTATAATCTAATTCATTTGTACTAAATCGCCGGCTGTGGCCAGCAAAAATAGGTGTCGTTTCCGCTCATCAATGACGGTCTAAAGAACGCTAAAGACGGTTTGATGCAGGGTGGCGAGATCCAACACGTATAGAATATAAGCTATACAAGATAATGCACACTGCCAGAATGTACCTACATAAAAAGTGACAAATTAACAGCACAACCTGCTCAAATTCTGACAGTAACCCGGAACATTATGTTGAAGTGATGTGGTCATGACTCACTCATCACTGAGTGTTTAGCGTGGGCGTTTACCCCAAAAATATACGCAATCGAAATGTTAGGACTTCTTAAAATCTCTTAAAAATAAATGCCACCTCCCCCAAGCGGGCAGTCTTTATACTACAAATGCGGAGAGCGACGTGTATAACATATGATCATTAGTCTTATGAACGTAATGGTTGTAGTATATCTTTCTTTCCACGCGAACAGATATCTGGAACAGCAAGGGAGGTCTCCGGAAATCACCACAACATCTCAGTTCTACAGTACAGCAGCATCAGGTTCGCAAAGAAGTCGTAGACATATCAAACGAGCAGCCTGTCCTTATGCGAAACTACTATTCAGACATGGTTACCAACATTAAAGTTAACCCACGCTTCGCTCAACAGTGACAAATATCTTTGTCGTACAATCAATACTGCGGGAGAAATCGAATCACCATTCGGTGGCAAGACATGATAACAAACAATGTCATTTATTAGTGAGCTCACATTTGTCAAATCATGACTATACATCAGATGTTTTGAGGGCAATAGCAGTTGTTGACAGCGCACCATTGCACTGATCGCTTACAGGGGGGCCCTGGGACGACTTCAGGGATTGGTTGGTACGAGGAGTGACTGCAGCAGGACGGAGCGATACCGAACACGACACGGGCTTCATTGGATTAGCTGCAATGGTATTTCCCCTGAATAAATATCAGCTTAAGACTGCCCTGGAGGGGCTTCGCACTCGCCCAACCTGTGGCCACTGGACTTCATGCTGTAGGGTAATCGACAGAATTGCGTCCACATGGACAAAACAGCGAACCATCAAGGGCCCCAGCCCGCCTTCAGACCTCAGATGAAGCGCATCACTGTCGACAAGAGCGACAGGACAGCCGGCGACCTGCGGCAGGTGTAGCTGTCTTACATCCCGGACCACCAGGGAGCAATCTGAAGAAATTTTTTGTAGTCATGAATTGAGGGATGTAAAATCTCCAGCTAACGATGCTGCTACTCGTGTTTTGCCGTTGAATTGGCAGCCACATGCCACCGTAGTCACGGCTGTGCGACATACACACATGCCATTGTTAGCATTGACATTGGTTAAATTTGATCTGGGCCACCCTGCACTTTGAAAGCCGGCGCATATTACAACCCATTTCTGTCCTGGTAAACCTATTTGTCACTCATTAAGACTTACCAACGTTTGCAGATTGGTCTCACATGCGGAGAGCTGGCCTGATAAAAAACTAGATGCCTTCACACACTATCTGACATAACAAGAACATGGTAATAACTGTGGTGTATTTAGAAACCCAATGTATGGGCAGCTCAAAGACATTGATGCATTTCACTCAGCCAGTATTTTTATATTTATGGCCATTGGGGGGCTCAGAAGAGCAGTATTGGGGGATTGAGCGGGGGGGGGGGCTCAAGTTAGCTTGGGGGAGGGGGGTAGGTCTTCGAAAGTATTCAAAGTGACGCCCCTAACGGTAGCCATATTTGTTTTGAGGCACCGCCGAAATAATCTAAATTAAAAGCAGTTCAGAAAGTAGAGTCCATAAAATGTTGGTTTATAGTTTGACCAAGCCAATCCACTGTAACTAGACGGATAGTTGCCCCACCAACCTACATGTAATTGTTTTGTGCTACCAGTATGTCAATGGCCACTACCAGAGGCGTATGCAATGTTCTCCGATAGGGCGAGGCTGAAATTATTCATTGAAATACAAAATATAAAAGAGGTTCATTAAAAAACAAAACATCAAATATGTTCATTGAAAAACAAAATATCAGCGTGCCGCATGTGCGCACAATTTCTTGCATGGCGTAAAACAACGTTACATGTATTCAGCCTAGCTGTAATTGACGCGTTTAACTCGATTTTCAGTTGCTGACAATTATTCATAAGCTCGCTAATGCGAGTGCCAATTTTATGAGGTAAAGGCGCCACGTGCACTGATGACCCTACCCTGAGTACATTCCTGATCGCTACTATTGTAGTTCCATGCATTATTTGTGCTGGTAACAGGTCAGTGTTTCCCCCCGCTGAAATACTATATAGATAATCTTAGTCAGTAAACAGTGGTTTAACTCCAGTTACACCTGTTAAGCAGCCCTAAATCCCTGGAGCGTGGTGCATTACATCGCTGTCTTACATGCACATTGTCGACTGGGAATATCGTAATGTTGCTTTAGACTGATTAAAAAATCCCATGATTTAATATTAAACATACACAACAATGTAAGTTAAACAACAACGTATGTTAGCAGGATTGAAATAAGCCAGATATCTAAGATTGGGCAAACGAAAAAGCGTTGATAATTAAGTGTGTAGACAAATGTGAGGCATATTTTGTGATCTCTTCGGTATCCTTATCTTACGAGAATTTTTCACGAGATGCTATATAAACTCTGATAAGTTCGTTACCATGGGGCCCTACGGCAAATGCACACACGGTAAGCGTATTCTCACGATATGACAGTGTTTGAGTCCTTGCTGCTAAGGCCAAATATAACTTGCAAAAGCAACCACATTCAAGCGTTCAGGATTCGAAAGGGCTTAAAAGACGCTGAGGCTGAAAACTTCGACAAAGTTAAAGGCAAATACAATTTTAAAAATGTGTTCGTGGAGAGTGGGCGGTCCTTTCAGCCGACTGCATCAGAACGGACCGTAACAAGCTTGGTGAACCCAAGCTATCAGCACCGAACTAGACGGTCTTGGTTTTGTGCGAAGGGAGTAAAGCATTAATTTGTGGAAACAAAAATGGGCACGGGAAGACTCTCATTCGGCGCGAACCTCAAAATGATAGCCGTTTGCACTAGCCAAACTTCAGATATGGAGTCACTCTGTTTGGGGGAGCGAGGGCGCCGGCGTCACGTCCTGGTGCGCCCGCCGTGCGCCCGCCGGCCCGATGGACGTCACCTCACGCGTCAACAGACTCTGGCCGGCGGGTGTCCGTCAGTCGTTGCCGCCGTCAGCCACTCGTCCCCGCCACAAACACCGCCCGAGCCGCCCCCCTCACAGCGCGCGGCCGCAGCGGCCGGGGCGACGCCGGCGGCTGCGCTCACGTGAACACGACCCGCGCCGCGTCCGGTTTGCCCGCCGGCGGCCGCCGCAGCCGACGATAAGCTCTGGTGAGTATGATGTCCGATCGGCTTGCCACCTGAATCAATACAAAGCCGGCTCTGACGCCGCAAGCCCGCAATCGATGCCGTCTAATTAAGAGCGCACTGGGCAGTGCATTATGAAAGGCTCCAGGAAATTGATACTAAAACATTGACCGGCAGCTTTTTCGAATGGCGAAAACAGGCACGCCGCCATGCGCCTGAGAATGTCGAAAACGGGGCTATCAGCCAGTCGGCTCATGTATCTGTAGCTGTAAACTGGCCATCAAAGGTGAACATTATGATGACTTAATTGGATGCAGCATGCTCGTAATATTTAGAAACCCGGACAATTGTACAGGGAGCAAACGTAGCAAAGGCCGTAGCAAACGGTAGCGAACAGATCGGACGCAGAATTGATTTCGTCCGTAGCTATGGCAACGCCTGTAACATTGCTCCAAGTTCATCACTGGCATTTCCGTCGGTGATATCCAATCATAGATCGAATATCATCCACATTATTGCTGGTGTAGACTCAATGCCCATGCGGTGCAAAGGTCAGAGGTTTGAACACGAGCGCTAAGTGTTAATACGTTCATCTGATGCCAGGCCTTCCCTGTTTGCCCCTTGCCTGACTTGTAAACGGCGATTGTACATTCAAATAGGAAAAGAGCTTTGTAATAAGCTAATCTGCCCATCAGTTGAACCCGCGATTGTTGGCCAATGTTTTTAATGTGAGCGATCATATAAGTGGTCTCTAAGACTCATACAAACTACAGCAGTTAGGTTACCTACTGTTTGAAAATGACGTAATTTAAGCAACTATGAGAATTGAGCATAAATCAAATTACCGGGCATATTCGTTCGATGGAGGAAGACATTAAATTACAGCCGTGCGTTGCGTGAAGGGAGCAATGGTGGGCAATCCCAGCCGTGCCTCAAACGATCCTGCCACTGACAGCCTTTTCACGTCACTGTTGCGGAAATGCTCATAAGTGCATCCCACAGTCATTTGCCACTATGCATGTCTTGTACAGAAAGCAGCGTAATGCTGCACTCGGATAGCCCAAACGCGCAGCATATATCGCCATCAAACGAGTCAATCAGTGCGTTAACAGGCAGAATAATGGTTCTTGTCTATTTTTGTGATGAAAGAAACGTGCTGTATTTGCTGTCAGACACGCTATGGCATGCTTTAGAGCAATCGTGAAACAAAAGACATGGACTAAGGCCTCACACGGTTTCCTTCGACCTGCTATCAGGCAAAAGCCGGTGTAGGATTTTATATCGCGATATCGTTTTGCATTAGGTGAATTTCGGTATTATTTTCTCCCAACCATCTTCCTGGTCCCTCTCCGCGCAAAAAAATACCGGTCCTTTTGGTATTTGGTGTGTGTGTGTGTGTGTGTGTGTGTGTGTGTGTGTGTGTGTTGTGTGTGTGTGTGTGGTGTGTGTGTGTGTGTGTGTGTGTGTGTGTGTGTGTGTGGTGTGTGTGTGTGTGTGTGTGTGTGTGTGTGTGTGTGTGTGTGGTGTGTGTGTGTGGTGTGTGGTGTGTGTGTGTGTGGTGTGTGTGTGTGTGTGTGTGTGTGTGTGTGTGTGTGTGTGGTGTGTGTGGTGTGTGTGTGTGTCGTTTGTGTGTGTGTGGTGTGGGTGTGTGTGGTGGTGTGTGTGTGTGTGTGTGTGTATTAAATCACATGGAACCATAGATACAAACGGAATTGGTCGCGATACAGTAGCCACAAAAACCATCTATTCAGCAAAATCTGAGTTCGAAATGACCACGCAGTCACAGTCGCCCAAGAGGCGAATCTACGAGGCATTATTCATACCATGCAGAATTCTGCGATTTAACGATGAATAGCTGAGACGGCCATCGAACCATACCAGAGAGCATTTTTGGATTGCCTGATGCATCGTCTGGAACTCCAAGTGGATTGGGAATTGTCGAGGCGCGGAAAAGGGCTACAGCGTAGCCGTAAAAAGCATTGAGCAAGAATCAAGAATCACTTACGCTAAGCCTTCGGTGGACATCCCCTTGAAGTGGAAGCCGAGAGGGTAGGCCGATTTCAGTTCAGATCCATAAAGCTCATTTGCACTCTCACGGAGTAGCAAAAGGTTCGCAATCCTCTCTGGGAGGCTTCAAAGCAACAGGTCTTAGCTCTTGATACGAGATAGAAAATATCAATTTCTAGGATAATGACTGCTACGGTCTCAGTACCTTTGTGTTGATTCTTTAAGCTTTTAGGATAAAGTTGCGGTCCGTAACACATAACTGGCATGTTAAGCAGCAGTTTTTCTCAGGGATGCAGGCTATTTTGGATCCACTACTGGAAAGTGAGGAACGCAGTCATAACGCAATATATTTTGCAACTGAATAAAAAGTTTAAGAAATGTAGGTTTAAGAAATTGAGTTTAATCTCCAAAGGTGTAAACCAGAGTAGAAGGAGCCCAATGGGAACAGCACTCGTCTGGAAATATTTTCATGTACACAGAATTAAATCTAAAAACATTCGGTGATATCACTTTCTACCAAATTCGATGACGTAATGCTGTTTTTATCTAGGACACCAACACAAATAGCTCATTTACAGCCAGAAGCGGCGCTAGCTCCCTGGGGTAGCCTTTGCATGCCATGAAATTGTCATCGGGCAGCTCATGGCTGATGCCCAATGCATGCCTTTCTTTCCATGTGTTCTCAAGCCAACTAAGGTATCAATTGTTCAGATCCATGAATCATGTATTCTGCTCACTTATATTTGCGCCACAAAAAAATGGCATGCGTCACAAAGAAATGGCAAGTTTCAAGTGTACATCATGATGCCACAGAACTAGGCATGACATGTTGACCTCTGGTCAAGATATGACAGAAACTTGGTTTCAGCTTAAAGCTTTGGCTAAAAACGTTGGTTTAGGTTGGGTTAAGCATGCCTTATTCCCCGAGTTTTCGGTGCATAGCCAGACAATGTTTATAATGGGATAAATCTAGGGGAAAATAGCATTAAGAGAAAACATAGCATTACGAGATTACATGTCCTAAAAAAGTTAAAAAATATCGACGGTCGGACAGATGACTATCGATCTCGATAGGTTGTAGCCATTAAAAGTGTTGAAACGTGTCGCAATAAATGCAGTTTTGTCACGATCGAAGATCATGAAATACATTTGACATGATACGTTATGTCACGTTACGTTTGATACATTATGAAATACTAAGCTTATGAAATAAGATGCCGAAGTGGGTTCTGACACTTGATTGGATAGTGTCTTAAAAATTGTAAAGGAAGCCCCTCAACCGTTTATAGCATGCAACATGCAAAAATAAGAAGCTATTAGAACACCATTTTACAAATATATATATATATATATATATATATATATATATATATATATATATATATATATATATTTCTAACGACATACCATTGGGTACTTAGACCACATAAGTTGCTAATGCAATGCAACTGAAGGCACATGGTTTGCACTGTAATATTATACAGATTAAAGGCTCGTTATCTTCAAGTATTAAAAACAGCGTGTTTTCGACGATGATCAATACTAAAATAATAGACATGGGAGTAGCTCCTTTAGTCATCTCACTGTTGCGCAGCTGCGTTGGGGGCAGAAGGCTGCATACCATATCAGGAAGAAAAACCATACAGTTCTTTAAAACCAATCACGCTTGACTTGTATGACATTATAATTTTTGCAGCATCCGCCCGTTTGCCGTGCACGAATGCGGGCACAGCTGCGGTGGCACCATATGACCAATCGAAATTTAACTTGCAACTAGAGCAGCCGGGTCGCATTACTGTTTCTCATTTAAAACCAGGTCCGATCAGCCGGACGACATCGACCAGCGTAACATCACCGGTGCGTGCGAACGTATCTCATTGGCTTTTCGACTTGATAATGGGCAATCGTCTGAGCAAGAGTCAATAGACTCGTTTGGACTCGCACGTGCGCTTGTGTAAAAACAACGCATTTGACGGTTTGGGACGTTTTTCAGCATTTATGTGAGATCTTGGTGACCCGAGCAGATAACGACGTGAAGGAAACCGCACGATGAAGGCGCATGCACCGTACAAGTTACGCAGCCAGACCAATAATTTCAGGCCCATAACTACACCAGTAATCGGCCGAAGAACAGCCAAGATCACGTTTTTCGAAAAAATCCAATACGTCCCGCTTAGTATGGGCGTAACCACCTCTAGGAGCGGCAAGGCCTTAACCCCGGCAATTTTTGGACAGATTGAACAGCTTGTCGTGTTTTGACAATATAAAATGGCACCAAAACGGAAATATGCCCCAGGAGCATTTAAGGCAGGAACATTGGGTCGAGGAACATTAGGTCATGAAATGAACACAGACGTAAAACCCAATCTACAGAGGGCAATAATCATCAGGAATATTTGTGTTTTTCACCATAGTTTGGCTGCACTCACCCAAAACGTCCAAACCTATCAAGCTTCCCGTTTTCGTAGGTGCAAAATACTGTGCATTTTTAACGCAGGCTACGCGGGCGCATTACAGGCATGGGTGGCTATTCGCGGTTCCTCACGGTAGCGAATATTTTGGCATATTACTGGGCATTTGTTAGCTCTGAGTTCTTATCCTGACAATTATCAGCTTTAGATATTCCGGGCATTGCTGATTGAGCGATATTATTAAGCAATCATGGGATATGTTATCAATGTTCATATATGTACCAAGTTGAACAAACATAGATCAAACATTGGTAATACAACCCATTACCATTTATTACCATTTACAATTGCAACCATTTATTATAGTTAACATTTAACTTATAACTATGTATTTACAGCAATTCACCACAGTTTTCAAACTATTCAAATCGCCATGATGCGAACGACACGCAAGGTTGGGCAGCCATGGTGAGCCTACGGTGAACTTGGCGTTCAAAACAGAGCATGCTTGCTTATTGAAGGCTGTCAGCATACTGGTGGCTATATGGTGATTCATATGGAGCTATTACAGGGGCGGATACAGGGATGGCAGGGTTGCTGTAGGGCGGGGGTTAAGCTGGGGTAGCTAAATCCCGGTATGGCTAGTAAGGGGATAATAGCTCGGCTTGTAATGTGGTCAGTTTCGCACGGACATATTATTCATGATGACGAAACTACAGCATCCAAACAGACCTTCAATGCCTCAGAATTAAACGTATCAGATCACAGCGTCGAATACAGGTGCCGAAATGTGGCGAAGAACGACAGTTATGATTTATATGCATTTCAACTCTGTACCAAATGTGCGCCTTGCTTCCACGTTTGTGCAGCTATGACTGCTCCCGTGCATTTACAGCAGAAACTGCTGTGATAGTCCCCAAAGGTAATCTTCTTACTATAAGCACAGCTAGAGTGAACGCCAAAGACGAGTAAGGTCAGGTTAGGGTTTTGGAAGTTATATATATATATATATATACATATATATACATATATATATATATATATATATATATATATATATATATATATATGTATGAGCGTGATGAGGGTTATAGCTCAGCTTCCGAGGGTGAACTTGTGGAAGGAATTCACAATCATAAGCGTTATATCGTCCACGTGCATATACCCACCCGTATTTACTGCACGCACGCCCCATGCTGGAACTCCTAATATCCTACTAATTAGTAAAGACACTGGTGGCAGAGCTTTGGCAATGACAGCTACGCCAAAAAAAACATTTGCAGATGTCCTAGCAGATGAGATTTTCACGAACCGTCTGCACTGAAATGGCCTTGGAACGGAAATAGGTCACCAATCAGACCGTTTTTGACCATGTGTAACACAGAAAGTCGAGCACTGAAATCTAGGTGTTCCGTCCGTGCCGCCCGGACGAGGTTAAAGGGAGGTGCGTTATGTTTTTGGTTTTCCCAATAAACGCCTAAGTGGAGTTTGACAATTATCTATGGTTAATTTCGGTTGGTAAATATGCATGCGGGTCTTGCAACAGCTTTAATTTATTTGGTTTTATCAATCCCTTCGATGGCTGTGCGTGAAAAATACAATTCTAAAAGATAAACCAATCAGCGGGCAGGAAAGAACAAATGCACTGGTTATATGTAGCGAGTAACTGCACGGTACAGACATGGCCATTATTTCGGTTACTAAGCAACGTAAGCAATCACATTTCCCTAGAGCCTGGCACGGCCGATTGACACGATACAATACATGTCCCTCACCCCGGTATATAGCAGGCCGACATGAGCTGGTGCGCATCAACTGACCAGCCTCACCATACATATTAACTCGCACACTTGCAGTCCTCGGCTGAATGTATTTTAAAAAAATCATCAACATAATGGCCACCGCCATCGCTGCGTTCGCAAACTGCTGTCAGCGCTGACGGGCGACATCCTCGAAAAGCCATTGGCTTGAGCTAGCGATACCTTCTCAACAATGTCGACGTATGTAGTTGTGAATACTGCTTGGGGGCCACCCGATAACTTCGTTCTTCCATACTAGCCAAAGAGCATTTGAGGGGGCTGTAGCAATATCTAGTCAGCGGACGCGAATTTGTAGAAACCGACGACACCAAAATTTGTAAATCGAAATTCCCTTCCATCTTACATGCACAGTCAAAAATCCAAACCTGACGAGACACACTTCCTTTAACGGCCATCACCAAACGCACAGAAGAAAACCTTCGGGTCACCGTAGTTTTGAAAGCTTTGATGACAAGGCTTTAGAATAAATGGTGGTGACAAGATCTGTCAGCTCGTTGGTGGTGACGAGATCTGTCAGCTCATTGGTGGTGACGAGATACGTCAGCTCGTGGTGTTGACGGGATCTGTCAGGTCGTTGTGGTGACGAGATCTGTCGGGTCGTTGGTAGTGACGAGATCTGTCAGCTCACTGGTGTGTTGACAAGATTTGTCAGGTCATTGGGGGAGATGAGATCAACAGCTCTCAATCCAGAAACAAAACATTTACTTTCTTCCGAAATTATCCACGAAGTTGCAAGAAATCATTTCGAAGTAAACTGTCCTTTGAGAAGGCAACGACTAGCTAGCCTGTGACTGAATGCTGTAGTCCGAAATTTGAAAAGGATTGTACAAACTGTCCTGTCCATAGCTGAGGGGGATATTATTATGGCACCGTCATCTTGTAGACACGGCCTATCGTTTTAAATTGTATATATATATATATATATATATATATATATATATAATTATGTGTGTGTTGTGGTGTGTGTTTGTGTGTGTGTGTGTGTGGTTTGTGTGGTGTGTGTGTGTGTGGTGTGTGTGTGTGTGTGGTGTGTGTGTGTGTGTGTGTGTGTGTGTGTGTGTGTGTGTGTGTGTGTGTGTGTGTGTGTGTGTGTGTTGTGTGTGGGTGTGTGTGTGTGTGTGTGTGTGTGTGTGTGTGTGGGTGTGTGTGTGTGTGTGTGTGTGTGTGTGTGTGTGTGTGTGTGCTGTGTGTGTGTGTTGTGTGTGTGTGTGTGTGTGTGTGGTGTGTGTGTGGTGGTGTGTGTGTGTGTGTGTGGGTGTGTGTGTGTGTGTGTGTGTGTGTGTGTGTGTGTGTTGTGTGTGTTGTGTGTGTGTGTGTGTGTGTGTGTGTGTGTGGTGTGTGTCGCTGTTGCTGACCAGCGTGCCTTTGCCTTGTAGACGTCTTACCAGCCAATTGTCATTGTGGCCGCAATGAAGACTTCAATGTGCAATTAAAGCTCCCAAAAATGTTTCGTTTAAATATCCAGTCATCCATCCATGTAGTTAGAAACCCTCGTAACAGTTGACGACATGAACCAACTACGGGCTCATTGAACTTGTTATCTGGACAGAGTGCCTGGTGAGATTGCAAACTTTTGGGCTATCTTGAAACAATCCAGAATATTTTGTCCAGCAGGATTTACCGGACATTTTGGAGGCACGCTTTTCGTTTAGTGACTTGCATTGAACGTGATGATCTGGACCTGCACAGTCCTGTGTTCGTAAATTCCTTTAACGCATTACCACCATCAACAAATGCAAGTACCTCATTAAAATGAAGTTACTGACACCAAGACAAGACACATCAATGCTTGAGTGCACAATGACACATGTTCGCAATAACTATGAAAACAAGCTTCGTAAATAAATATGTATGGTTTAAAAATTGGCACCAGGAGCTTAATTACCAAAGGACAAGGTTGAAAAAGCCCCATTCCATGGTACTGAAAACAAACGACGAATAAATTAATCAATGACAGGCATCTATAGTAACCTTTTGGCAGGCATTTCGAGCTATGAAACCTGACACCCATGCAGTGCCTACCTTCCATACACTGTAATACCCTTGCTCTCAGGGAACGCCGATCAAGCTCATCTCGAGTTTGAAG
>NW_023596252.1:21272-55595 GCF_011947565.3 Pollicipes pollicipes
AAAGCATTTCTTTGGGTGACATATTGCACAAGTACAACAGGATTAGCATCCTGCCCTGCGCACGTATTTTATGGAAGAATCGGACCGAATTGGCATTGTGGATAGAAGAGTGATTTCCACCCGACATGGCGGCCTATGACCAAGACCCACCCGGGGCGGCGGCAGCGCTGGCGGCGGCGGCGCTGGCGGCGGCAGCGGCGGCGGCGGCGGCGGTGGAGCGGGCCGGCCGTGTAGTTGACCGTGGCGCCGTTGCAGCATGTCCAATGTGTTCTTCTTCCGGCTGCGCTCGTTGCGACGAGAGCAGCAGCGCCGCAAGCCGCAGCGCAAGTCGCACTCGAACGTGCTCACGGTGGCACCCAGCCGCCTGTTCGAGCGCACACCCATGGAACCGGCCGACAGCCTCGACAAGGTGGCCGAAGCCATACCCAGGTAACTGCGGTGGCGGCGGGCGCTGACGAGGCCGCTCTCTCGCCGTGGCCGACGCGGCTAGCCGTGGCCATGCGCCGCTGGTCGGTGTCTGGCGTTGTGTGGCGACTGGCTGTGTGGGCGTGTCGTGTTGCTGGCGACGCGAGGGCGTCGCCTGCTGGAAACATTGCGAATGGGAATGCGCGTCTTCTGTGGCTTCAGACTGGTATTTTGTGGAAGGCTGTGATAAGCGGGTATTTGTCCGGATTCGTTCCACATAACCCATCGCAGTGACGGGCTCCACGACAGCGAGGAAGAGGGGAGTTATGTGCTTTTTTTGCGATCTCACCTCATGGCCTCAGCCGAGGGACAAATAGGGTTTCCTTACGCAAACCTGGAACTGGGACCTTTGCTTGGTTCCGACCCGCTCCTGAATGCCCCTCCGCAGAATAGGCAGGCGCTGCCCCTGCTCCTTAGTTAGCAATTGTGAGTGTGTGATGGTGTATTAAGTGTTATTAAGTGTATCGTCCTCATGTTAATCACCTTTTTGGGAATGGGTTGGCATGAACTAAGCAGCTGGCCAATACCATGGCAGAAGTGGTCAATCGCACGGCGGTGGTCCTGGCGGATGGCCGAACGCATTTTTTGACGCTTTTTTGCGTCCTGGTTGAGAAACAGCCAATACTTTAGCAATCCTCCGCTGATGCTTTGTCCACGTTTTAAGTGCGATAAAATTCGGAAGCCAGGGTTCTACCCATGTGTCATCACCCAACGTTTGTTTTACGTTTTGGTCTCGGACGCAGACTTGCTGAGTTTAAAGCAATACTTGATGCACGCGCGCTACTCCGTCCGGCTGAAATCACCCTCTCCTCGCAAATATCGAGAAGCACGAAACACTACCACGCAAGGCTGCTGGCGAAAAAGTCATCCATAGTCTCACTCCGCCCCTACTCCGCAATATGGCGCTTCTTAATGTTTGTGATGCTTTTTCAGCATTACCTGGTTGGCGTATTGTTTAGAAAATATCGGGGATAGCACAGGTGGCCCTAAAAATAAGGTCGTATTATTTTTCCTCAAAGGGCCATTTTGAGAGCCGTGCTGATGTTTGCAGCTGTCTAAGTCATTTGCACTGAATTGCTTGATGTGCGTGCTTCACTGTATGATGGCTTATAGTGTCATGAGGCTGACTGCCCAGCTACGGCGTGCGACCTCTTTGGTGCAATGCTTTCCATCAGCTAACTCATTATAAAATACCGTCACAGTGAGGTAAACCTAATGACCAGGAAATATTGCAAGGTGAAAGAGAAGCTCATTATGTGTAATTCGTTGTTCAGAACCAATTTTATCAGCGCAAAGCGTTGGCACACATAACTGATGGCGAAAATTGCAAGAACACACCCTAGAAGCTTGTCAGAATGGCATGCCCCTGGAAGTTGTGCACTCTACCTTTTCTCTCCTCTTTGTTGTTGCTTTTTTTTGTCTCCCAGTGACGCTAAAACTACAATTTTTCAGAGTAAAAGGCCCTGGTTCACGTTACCCATGTGCCAACATTTTAAGTTCCAAGAAGGTGACGAAGTGCGAATGTAGGTCATTAATCAATCACCGTTAACTATATGGTGAGTTCAATATATCATATATAATATATATATAACATATATATATATATATATATATATATAATATAATACTATACAGTGATATATTCATCGTTGACTACGATGTGTAGTCGGTGTCAAAAACGTCATTACGTTTGCGCACGCAAATGCTCAACAGTTTTGCAGGCAGCGCTCGAAACATGCAGAGTGCTGCGAAGTCATGCCACGACTGCCAAGGCTAACAGTCATGCTATGATTAATAAAGCCACTCATGGCAGTGATCGGTTAGCCCGTGCCTAAGATGCCGGCTGAAGATATGGACGTCTGGAGTATTATCGATGCGTTCTATGATTGTCCTCCTCCTGTCCTACGAGCGCGGACGGCAGCTTCTGAAGGATGAATATTGGTATGACATGGCGAGACCGAGTGCGATGACATAGGCTACAAGTGGGAAGCTGTGAGCTTTTGACCGAATTAAGAATCTTGTCTGGGAACAGGGGGAAGAAGATATTGCTTCCGTTAACACATGGACCGGTCACAAATCACGCAATTTGCTTCAAACTCGAGATGAGCTTGATCGGCGTTCCCTGATGAGCAAGGATATTTACAGTGTATGGAAGGTAGGCACTGCATGGGTGTCAGGTTTCATAGCTCGAAATGCCTGCCAAAAGGTTACTATAGATGCCTGTCATTGATTAATTTATTCGTCGTTTGTTTTCAGTACCATGGAATGGGGCTTTTTCAACCTTGTCCTTTGGTAATTAAGCTCCTGGTGCCAATTTTTAAACCATACATATTTATTTACGAAGCTTGTTTTCATAGTTATTGCGAACATGTGTCATTGTGCACTCAAGCATTGATGTGTCTTGTCTTGGTGTCAGTAACTTCATTTTAATGAGGTACTTGCATTTGTTGATGGTGGTAATGCGTTAAAGGAATTTACGAACACAAGACTGTGCAGGTCCAGATCATCACGTTCAATGCAAGTCACTAAACGAAAAGCGTGCCTCCAAAATGTCCGGTAAATCCTGCTGGACAAAATATTCTGGATTGTTTCAAGATAGCCCAAAAGTTTACAATCTCACCAGGCATTCTGTCCAGATAACAAGTTCAGTGAGCCCGTAGTTGGTTCATGTCGTCAACTGTTACGAGGGTTTCTAACTACATCGATGGATGACTGGATATTTAAACGATGCATTTTTGGGAGCTTTAATTGCACATTGAAGTGTTCATTGCGGCCACAATGACAATTGGCTGGTAAGACGTCTACAAGGCAAAGGCACGCTGGTCAGCAACAGCGACACACACACACATACACACACACACACACACACACACACACACACACACACACACACACACACACACACACCACACACACACACACACACACACACCACACACACACACACACACACACACACACACACACACACACACACATATATATATATATATATATATATATATATATATAATATATATACAATTTAAAACGATAGGCCGTGCTACAAGATGACAGTGCCATAATAATATCCCCATCAGCTATGGACAGACAGTTGTCACATCTTTTCAAATTTCGGACTACAGCAATTACAAGCTAGCTAGTCGTTGCCTTCTCAAAGGAAAGTTTACTTCGAAATGATTTCTTGCAACTTCGTGGGATAATTTCGGAAGAAAGTAAATGTTTGTTTCTGGATTGAGAGCTGTTGATCTCGTCTCCACCAATGACCTGACAAATCTCGTCAACACCAGTGAGCTGACAGATCTCGTCACTACCAACGACCCGACAGATCTCGTCACCACCAACGACCTGACAGATCCCGTCAACACCAACGAGCTGACGTATCTCGTCACCACCAATGAGCTGACAGATCTCGTCACCACCAACGAGCTGACAGATCTTGTCACCACCATTTATCCTAGCCTTGTCATCAAAGCTTTCAAAACTACGGTGACCCGAAGGTTTTCTGTGGCGTTTGGTGATGGCCGTTAAAGGAAGTGTGTCTCGTCAGGTTTGGATTTTTGACTGTGCATGTAAGATGGAAGAGAATTTCGATTTACAAATTTTGGTGTCGTCGGTTTCTACAAATTCGCGTCCGCTGACTAGATATTGCTACAGCCCCCTCAAGTGTTCTTTGGCTAGTATGGAAGAACGAAGTTATCGGGTGGCCCCCAAGCAGTATTCACAACTAAATACGTCGACATTGTTGAGAAGGTATCGCTAGCTCAAGCCAATGGCTTTTCGAGGATGTCGCCCGTCAGCGCTGACAGCAGTTTGCGAACGCAGCGATGGCGGTGGTCATTATGTTGATGATTTTTTAAAATACATTCAGCCGAGGACTGCAAGTGTGCGAGTTAAGATGTATGGTGAGGCTGGTCAGTTGATGCGCACCAGCTCATGTCGGCCTGCTATATACCGGGGTGAGGGACATGTATTGTATCGTGTCAATCGGCCGTGCCAGGCTCTAGGGAAATGTGATTGCTTACGTTGCTTAGTAACCGAAATAATGGCCATGTCTGTACCGTGCAGTTACTCGCTACATATAAACCAGTGCATTTGTTCTTTCCTGCCCGCTGATTGGTTTATCTTTTAGAATTGTATTTTTCACGCACAGCCATCGAAGGGATTGATAAAACCAAATAAATTAAAGCTGTTGCAAGACCCGCATGCATATTTACCAACCGAAATTAACCATAGATAATTGTCAAACTCCACTTAGGCGTTTATTGGGAAAACCAAAAACATAACGCACCTCCCTTTAACCTCGTCCGGGCGGCACGGACGGAACACCTAGATTTCAGTGCTCGACTTTCTGTGTTACACATGGTCAAAAACGGTCTGATTGGTGACCTATTTCCGTTCCAAGGCCATTTCAGTGCAGACGGTTCGTGAAAATCTCATCTGCTAGGACATCTGCAAATGTTTTTTTGGCGTAGCTGTCATTGCCAAAGCTCTGCCACCAGTGTCTTTACTAATTAGTAGGATATTAGGAGTTCCAGCATGAGGCGTGCGTGCAGTAAATACGGGTGGGTATATGCACGTGGACGATATAACGCTTATGATTGTGAATTCCTTCCACAAGTTCACCCTCGGAAGCTGAGCTATAACCCTCATCACCCTCATACATATATATATATATATATATATATATATGTATATATATATATATATATATATATATATGTATATATATATATATATATATATATATAACTTCCAAAACCCTAACCTGACCTTACTCGTCTTTGGCGTTCACTCTAACTGTGCTTATAGTAAGAAGATTACCTTTGGGGACTATCACAGCAGTTTCTGCTGTAAATGCACGGGAGCAGTCATAGCTGCACAAACTTGGAAGCAAGGCGCACATTTGGTACAGAGTTGAAATGCATATAAATCATAACTGTCGTTCTTCGCCACATTTCGGCACCTGTATTCGACGCTGTGATCTGATACGTTTAATTCTGAGGCATTGAAGGTCTGTTGGGATGCTGTAGTTTCGTCATCATGAATAATATGTCCGTGCGAAACTGACCACATTACAAGCCGAGCTATTATCCCCTTACTAACCATACCGGGATTTAGCTAACCCCAGCTTAACCCCCGCCCTACAGCAACCCTGCCATCCCTGTATCCGCCCCTGTAATAGCTCCATATGAATCACCATATAGCCACCAGTATGCTGACAGCCTTCAATAAGCAAGCATGCTCTGTTTTGAACGCCAAGTTCACCGTAGGCTCACCATGGCTGCCCAACCTTGCGTGTCGTTCGCATCATGGCGATTTGAATAGTTTGAAAACTGTGGTGAATTGCTGTAAATACATGGTTATAAGTTAAATGTTAACTATAATAAATGGTTGCAATTGTAAATGGTCATAAATGGTAATGAGTTGTATGACCAATGTTTGATCTATGTTTGTTCAACTTGGTACATATATGAACATTGACAACATATCCCGTGATTGCTTAATAATATCGCTCAATCAGCAATGCCCGGAATATCTAAAGCTGATAATTGTCAGGATAAGAACTCAGAACTAACAAATGCCCAGTAATATGCCAAAATATTCGCCACCGTGAGGAACCGCGAATAGCCACCCATGCCTGTAATGCGCCCGCGTAGCCTGCGTTAAAAATGCACAGTATTTTGCACCTACGAAAACGGGAAGCTTGATAGGTTTGGACGTTTTGGGTGAGTGCAGCCAAACTATGGTGAAAAACACAAATATTCTTGATGGTTATTGCCCTCTGTAGATTGGGTTTTACGTCTGTGTTCATTTCATGACCTAATGTTCCTCGACCCAATGTTCCTGCCTTAAATGCTCCTGGGGCATATTTCCGTTTTGGTGCCATTTTATATTGTCAAAACACGACAAGCTGTTCAATCTGTCCAAAAATTGCCGGGGTTAAGGCCTTGCCGCTCCTAGAGGTGGTTACGCCCATACTAAGCGGGACGTATTGGATTTTTTCGAAAAACGTGATCTTGGCTGTTCTCCGGCCGATTACTGGTGTAGTTATGGGCCTGAAATTATTGGTCTGGCTGCGTAACTTGTACGGTGCATGCGCCTTCATCGTGCGGTTTCCTTCACGTCGTTATCTGCTCGGGTCGCCAAGATCTCACATAAATGCTGAAAAACGTCCCAAACCGTCAAATGCGTTGTTTTTACACAAGCGCACGTGCGAGTCAAAACGAGTCTATTGACTCTTGCTCAGACGATTGCCCATTATCAAGTCGAAAAGCCAATGAGATACGTTCGCACGCACCGGTGATGTTACGCTGGTCGATGACGTCCGGCTGATCGGACCTGGTTCTAAATGAGAAACAGTAATGCGACCCGGCTGCTCTAGTTGCAAGTTAAATTTCGATTGGTCATATGGTGCCACCGCAGCTGTGCCCGCATTCGTGCACGGCAAACGGGCGGATGCTGCAAAAATTATAATGTCATACAAGTCAAGCGTGATTGGTTTTAAAGAACTGTATGGTTTTTCTTCCTGATATGGTATGCAGCCTTCTGCCCCCAACGCAGCTGCGCAACAGTGAGATGACTAAAGGAGCTACTCCCATGTCTATTATTTTAGTATTGATCATCGTCGAAAACACGCAGTTTTTGATACTTGAAGATAACGAGCCTTTAATCTGTATAATATTACAGTGCAAACCATGTGCCTTCAATTGCATTGCATTAGCAACTTATGTGGTCTAAGTATCCAATGGTATGTAGTTAGAAATATATATATATATATATATATATATATATATATTTGTAAAATGGTGTTCTAATAGCTTCTTATTTTTGCATGTTGCATGCCATAAACGGTTGAGGGGCTTCCTTTACAATTTTTAAGACACTATCCAATCAAGTGTCAGAACCCACTTCGGCATCTTATTTCATAAGCTTAGTATTTGATAATGTATCAAACGTAACGTGACATAACGTATCATGTCAAATGTATTTCATGATCTTCGATCGTGACAAAACTGCATTTATTGCGACACGTTTCAACACTTTTAATGGCTACAACTTATCGAGATCGATAGTCATCTGTCCGACCGTCGATATTTTTTAACTTTTTTAGGACATGTAATCTCGTAATGCTATGTTTTCTCTTAATGCTATTTTCTCCTAGATTTATCCCATTATAAACATTGTCTGGCTATGCACCGAAAACTCGGGGAATAAGGCATGCTTAACCCAACCTAAACCAACGTTTTTAGCCAAAGCTTTAAGCTGAAACCAAGTTTCTGTCATATCTTGACCAGAGGTCAACATGTCATGCCTAGTTCTGTGGCATCGTGATGTACACTTGAAACTTGCCATTTCTTTGTGACGCATGCCATTTGTTTGTGGCGCAAATATAAGTGAGCAGAATACATGATTCATGGATCTGAACAATTGATACCTTAGTTGGCTTGAGAACACATGGAAAGAAAGGCATGCATTGGGCATCAGCCATGAACTGCCCGATGACAATTTCATGGCATGCAAAGGCTACCCCAGGGAGCTAGCGCCGCTTCTGGCTGTAAATGAGCTATTTGTGTTGGTGTCCTAGATAAAAACAGCATTACGTCATCGAATTTGGTAGAAAGTGATATCACCGAATGTTTTTAGATTTAATTCTGTGTACATGAAAATATTTCCAGACGAGTGCTGTTCCCATTGGGCTCCTTCTACTCTGGTTTACACCTTTGGAGATTAAACTCAATTTCTTAAACCTACATTTCTTAAACTTTTTATTCAGTTGCAAAATATATTGCGTTATGACTGCGTTCCTCACTTTCCAGTAGTGGATCCAAAATAGCCTGCATCCCTGAGAAAAACTGCTGCTTAACATGCCAGTTATGTGTTACGGACCGCGACTTTATCCTAAAAGTTTAACGAATCAACACAAAGGTACTGAGACCGTAGCAGTCATTATCCTAGAAATTGATATTTCCTATCTCGTATCAAGAGCTAAGACCTGTTGCTTTGAAGCCTCCCAGAGAGGATTGCGAACCTTTTACTTCTCCGTGAGAGTGCAAATGAGCTTTATGGATCTGAACTGAAATCGGCCTACCCTCTCGGCTTCCACTTCAAGGGGATGTCCACCGAAGGCTTAGCGTAAGTGATTCTTGATTCTTGCTCAATGCTTTTTACGGCTACGCTGTAGCCCTTTTCCGCGCCTCGACAATTCCCAATCCACTTGGAGTTCCAGACGATGCATCAGGCAATCCAAAAATGCTCTCTGGTATGGTTCGATGGCCGTCTCAGCTATTCATCGTTAAAATCGCAGAATTCTGCATGGTATGATAGATGCCTCGTAGATTCGCCTCTTGGGCGCTGTGACTGCGTGGTCATTTCGAACTCAGATTTTGCTGAATAGATGGTTTTGTGGCTACTGTATCGCGACCAATTCCGTTTGTATCTATGGTTTCCATGTGATTTAATACACACACACACACCACACACACACACACACACACACACACACACACACACACACACACACACACACACACACACACACACACACACACACACACACAACACACACACACCACACACACACACACACACACCACACACACACACACACACACACACACACACACACACACACACACACACACACACACACACACACACACACACACACCACACACACACACACACACACACACACACACACACACACCACACACACACACACACACACCACACACACACACACACACACACACACACACACCACCACACACACACACACACACACACACATCACACACACCAAATACCAAAAGGACCGGTATTTTTTTGCGCGGAGAGGGACCAGGAAGATGGTTGGGAGAAAATAATACCGAAATTCACCTAATGCAAAACGATATCGCGATATAAATCCTACACCGGCTTTTGCCTGATAGCAGGTCGAAGGAAACCGTGTGAGGCCTTAGTCCATGTCTTTTGTTTCACGATTGCTCTAAAGCATGCCATAGCGTGTCTGACAGCAAATACAGCACGTTTCTTTCATCACAAAAATAGACAAGAACCATTATTCTGCCTGTTAACGCACTGATTGACTCGTTTGATGGCGATATATGCTGCGCGTTTGGGCTATCCGAGTGCAGCATTACGCTGCTTTCTGTACAAGACATGCATAGTGGCAAATGACTGTGGGATGCACTTATGAGCATTTCCGCAACAGTGACGTGAAAAGGCTGTCAGTGGCAGGATCGTTTGAGGCACGGCTGGGATTGCCCACCATTGCTCCCTTCACGCAACGCACGGCTGTAATTTAATGTCTTCCTCCATCGAACGAATATGCCCGGTAATTTGATTTATGCTCAATTCTCATAGTTGCTTAAATTACGTCATTTTCAAACAGTAGGTAACCTAACTGCTGTAGTTTGTATGAGTCTTAGAGACCACTTATATGATCGCTCACATTAAAAACATTGGCCAACAATCGCGGGTTCAACTGATGGGCAGATTAGCTTATTACAAAGCTCTTTTCCTATTTGAATGTACAATCGCCGTTTACAAGTCAGGCAAGGGGCAAACAGGGAAGGCCTGGCATCAGATGAACGTATTAACACTTAGCGCTCGTGTTCAAACCTCTGACCTTTGCACCGCATGGGCATTGAGTCTACACCAGCAATAATGTGGATGATATTCGATCTATGATTGGATATCACCGACGGAAATGCCAGTGATGAACTTGGAGCAATGTTACAGGCGTTGCCATAGCTACGGACGAAATCAATTCTGCGTCCGATCTGTTCGCTACCGTTTGCTACGGCCTTTGCTACGCTTGCTCCCTGTACAATTGTCCGGGTTTCTAAATATTACGAGCATGCTGCATCCAATTAAGTCATCATAATGTTCACCTTTGATGGCCAGTTTACAGCTACAGATACATGAGCCGACTGGCTGATAGCCCCGTTTTCGACATTCTCAGGCGCATGGCGGCGTGCCTGTTTTCGCCATTCGAAAAAGCCGCCGGTCAATGTTTTAGTATCAATTTCCTGGAGCCTTTCATAATGCACTGCCCAGTGCGCTCTTAATTAGACGGCATCGATTGCGGGCTTGCGGCGTCAGAGCCGGCTTTGTATTGATTCAGGTGGCAAGCCGATCGGACATCATACTCACCAGAGCTTATCGTCGGCTGCGGCGGCCGCCGGCGGGCAAACCGGACGCGGCGCGGGTCGTGTTCACGTGAGCGCAGCCGCCGGCGTCGCCCCGGCCGCTGCGGCCGCGCGCTGTGAGGGGGGCGGCTCGGGCGGTGTTTGTGGCGGGGACGAGTGGCTGACGGCGGCGACGACTGACGGACACCCGCCGGCCAGAGTCTGTTGACGCGTGAGGTGACGTCTATTGGGCCGGCGGGCGCACGGCGGGCGCACCAGGACGTGACGCCGGCGCCCTCGCTCCCCCAAACAGAGTGACTCCATATCTGAAGTTTGGCTAGTGCAAACGGCTATCATTTTGAGGTTCGCGCCGAATGAGAGTCTTCCCGTGCCCATTTTTGTTTCCACAAATTAATGCTTTACTCCCTTCGCACAAAACCAAGACCGTCTAGTTCGGTGCTGATAGCTTGGGTTCACCAAGCTTGTTACGGTCCGTTCTGATGCAGTCGGCTGAAAGGACCGCCCACTCTCCACGAACACATTTTTAAAATTGTATTTGCCTTTAACTTTGTCGAAGTTTTCAGCCTCAGCGTCTTTTAAGCCCTTTCGAATCCTGAACGCTTGAATGTGGTTGCTTTTGCAAGTTATATTTGGCCTTAGCAGCAAGGACTCAAACACTGTCATATCGTGAGAATACGCTTACCGTGTGTGCATTTGCCGTAGGGCCCCATGGTAACGAACTTATCAGAGTTTATATAGCATCTCGTGAAAAATTCTCGTAAGATAAGGATACCGAAGAGATCACAAAATATGCCTCACATTTGTCTACACATTTAATTATCAACGCTTTTTCGTTTGTCCAATCTTAGATATCTGGCTTATTTCAATCCTGCTAACATACGTTGTTGTTTAACTTACATTGTTGTGTATGTTTAATATTAAATCATGGGATTTTTTAATCAGTCTAAAGCAACATTACGATATTCCCAGTCGACAATGTGCATGTAAGACAGCGATGTAATGCACCACGCTCCAGGGATTTAGGGCTGCTTAACAGGTGTAACTGGAGTTAAACCACTGTTTACTGACTAAGATTATCTATATAGTATTTCAGCGGGGGGAAACACTGACCTGTTACCAGCACAAATAATGCATGGAACTACAATAGTAGCGATCTGGGATGTACTCAGGGTAGGGTCATCAGTGCACGTGGCGCCTTTACCTCATAAAATTGGCATTCGCATTAGCGAGCTTATGAATAATTGTCAGCAACTGAAAATCGAGTTAAACGCGTCAATTACAGCTAGACTGAATACATGTAACGTTGTTTTACGCCATGCAAGAAATTGTGCGCACATGCGGCACGCTGATATTTTGTTTTTCAATGAACATATTTGATGTTTTGTTTTTTAATGAACCTCTTTTATATTTTGTATTTCAATGAACAATTTCAGCCTCGCCCTATCGGAGAACATTGCATACGCCTCTGGTAGTGGCCATTGACATACTAGTAGCACAAAACAATTACATGTAGGTTGGTGGGGCAACTATCCCTCTAGTTACAGTGGATTGGCTCGGTCAAACTATAAACCAACATTTTATGGACTCTACTTTCTGAACTACTTTTAATTTAGATTATTTCGGCGGTGCCTCAAAACAAATATGGCTACCGTCAGGGGCGTCACTTTGAATACTTTCGAAGACCTACCCCCCTCCCCCAAGCTAACTTGAGCCCCCCCCCCCCCGCTCAATCCCCCAATACTGCTCCTCTGAGCCCCCCAATGGCCATAAATATAAAAATACTGGCTGAGTGAAATGCATCAATGTCTTTGAGCTGCCCATACATTGGGTTTATAAATACACCACAGTTATTACCATGTTCTTGTTATGTCAAATAGTGTGTGAAGGCATCTAGTTTTTTATCAGGCCAGCTCCCCGCATGTGAGACCAATCTGCAAACGTTGGTAAGTCTTAATGAGTGACAAATAGGTTTACCAGGACAGAAATGGGTTGTAATATGCGCCGGCTTTCAAAGTGCAGGGTGGCCCAGATCAAATTTAACCAATGTCAATGCTAACAATGGCATGTGTGTATGTCGCACAGTCGTGACTACGGTGGCATGTGGCTGCCAATTCAACGGCAAAACACGAGTAGCAGCATCGTTAGCTGGAGATTTTACATCCCTCAATTCATGACTACAAAAAATTTCTTCAGATTGCTCCCTGGTGGTCCGGGATGTAAGACAGCTACACCTGCCGCAGGTCGCCGGCTGTCCTGTCGCTCTTGTCGACAGTGATGCGCTTCATCTGAGGTCTGAAGGCGGGCTGGGGCCCTTGATGGTTCGCTGTTTTGTCCATGTGGACGCAATTCTGTCGATTACCCTACAGCATGAAGTCCAGTGGCCACAGGTTGGGCGAGTGCGAAGCCCCTCCAGGGCAGTCTTAAGCTGATATTTATTCAGGGGAAATACCATTGCAGCTAATCCAATGAAGCCCGTGTCGTGTTCGGTATCGCTCCGTCCTGCTGCAGTCACTCCTCGTACCAACCAATCCCTGAAGTCGTCCCAGGGCCCCCCTGTAAGCGATCAGTGCAATGGTGCGCTGTCAACAACTGCTATTGCCCTCAAAACATCTGATGTATAGTCATGATTTGACAAATGTGAGCTCACTAATAAATGACATTGTTTGTTATCATGTCTTGCCACCGAATGGTGATTCGATTTCTCCCGCAGTATTGATTGTACGACAAAGATATTTGTCACTGTTGAGCGAAGCGTGGGTTAACTTTAATGTTGGTAACCATGTCTGAATAGTAGTTTCGCATAAGGACAGGCTGCTCGTTTGATATGTCTACGACTTCTTTGCGAACCTGATGCTGCTGTACTGTAGAACTGAGATGTTGTGGTGATTTCCGGAGACCTCCCTTGCTGTTCCAGATATCTGTTCGCGTGGAAAGAAAGATATACTACAACCATTACGTTCATAAGACTAATGATCATATGTTATACACGTCGCTCTCCGCATTTGTAGTATAAAGACTGCCCGCTTGGGGGAGGTGGCATTTATTTTTAAGAGATTTTAAGAAGTCCTAACATTTCGATTGCGTATATTTTTGGGGTAAACGCCCACGCTAAACACTCAGTGATGAGTGAGTCATGACCACATCACTTCAACATAATGTTCCGGGTTACTGTCAGAATTTGAGCAGGTTGTGCTGTTAATTTGTCACTTTTTATGTAGGTACATTCTGGCAGTGTGCATTATCTTGTATAGCTTATATTCTATACGTGTTGGATCTCGCCACCCTGCATCAAACCGTCTTTAGCGTTCTTTAGACCGTCATTGATGAGCGGAAACGACACCTATTTTTGCTGGCCACAGCCGGCGATTTAGTACAAATGAATTAGATTATACCCTTTTACAAAGCCAAGGCTCACAACGGATTTTAAAGGGAAATTGTTTCTCACTATGAAACCAACTTTGGAACCGCTAAAATATTAACCCGCTCCCGGCCGGGGGTCTGAGACAAACGCACTCGGTCGGGGAAGTCGATTTTTCCCAGGAATCTCCAACTCTCAGGCGCCGCATGAGAAAAACAAGGAAACTCTTGCAAAGGTCTCGTCAAACCGTGAAGGATGGACGACCAAATTTTTGCCGTGGGTCAAACGTCAGGTCACCAGAGCTCACGAGATGTAAAAAGCGGTGGTTCTGATGGATGCAGTTATAACCTATGTTAACATGTTAAAACGGATATTGATGGCAGGAAAGAAGCGGTAGGACTGTGGGATTCCATTCCAACCATTTATGTTCCCCACAAGAGTCAGGTCGGAGATGACCGCTAAAAATTGGTCTACTAGTAACTTCATAAGATGTCACTTTCACAAGATGCTTCTAAGTTTATCTTGTTAAGTTCAGCTGTGAGGCAAAAGTATTCCATACACAAATATATCATTTTAGGCTGACCCAGGGGCCATGTTGGGTCAACTTAGGTCACATTCATAAGCTACGCAAAGAAAACGTAGGAAATGTTAACCGGGTCTTTGTGACCAGTATAATGATTTTTTGGTCAGAAGTAGTGCGTTGTGAATCTGCAGGTGCTCCAGATACCTGTTGTATTTATGCATTGTTCAACGACGACGCTCGGCAACATATGTGTAACAAACTGAGAACTGGCATTTTGGCACAGGAACTTATGCGTCATCAGCTTCACAAACACGATAGGGAGGTGGTTACACGCGTCGCATTCGCTCATCTAGTCTTTCTGCAATTTCAACATGAGGTACTGACCTTGGATGACCACATGTGATATTGCATGCCCTTGCGTGATCTATTGTAATCTCATCATGCGTTAGTTTGATGCATCAGCATGTTTTCAACAGAACATTTGAATCTTGCGTCCAAAATGTCCCAGTAAAACTGCCTGTTTTGGACTCGACGTGATTTTCAGAAGGTTCTCATGAAGGTGGCTCATGACCTGGCCAAGGTCATGTGCTCTGTGGTCATATGAGGGTTGTGCTTATGATTTAGGGCTTTTCCTGATATACAAACACCAAAGCTATGCAAAAATCCGCGAAAACTGTATTCTTATACGAAGAGAAGCAAAATTGACCTGACTCCAGGACACTGACCTTGCCTGTTTTGAAAAGTGTGATGTACACAAGCTTTAGGTACTCCCATGCTCTATTGTCATAATATGATTGAGCAACGGCCAATTCCCACAAAAAGTTTTGTTTGCTAAAAGTCCTTTAGAAGTTAGCCTCTTTGACCTAGTCTGGGCCACTAATCACGGTTGATCAAAACCTCAAATCGGCACACAGGATGTGAAATTAATAAATATGCATATAAAACTACTGACAATTTCGTGTTGCTGCGAGCATTCTGTTTTGACTTGCCCTCGAAAAAAAACATTAGGGAGGATCACCTTTCTTCCTCCGGGCGCGGGTTACAAGGTTTTAATATTTTGATATCGGAGGCACGAGTTGAAGTACAATCAGGATTTGGGAGCAGGTTAGGTCAACGCTATCGGCTCATTTTCCCTCCCCAACTGATTCTATGAAGTGACGCCTTGTCCGCCGTATTTGCTTCTGAAGGAGATATATTTAAGACTGTGACGCTGAATCGGACCTTTGAGTGCATCGTTCCTGGTCCACTTCCCCGATTACCTCACGCCTGCCAATCAGTGCGCGAAGCGCTCCGCTGTAGGAAACATTCTAGAAGAGATCGCCATCAACGACAAAAAAAAAATTACAGTGGATTAGCCCGACACGCGTCAAGACCAGTGCACTACCGCACTTGCGGCGGACGCTGGCGGCCCGGCTCTCTCTCAGATCTGCCGCGGACGACCCCGGCTCCAGCACCCAGCCTCGACGCGTCAAGACCAGTACACTACCGCACTTGCGCCGGACGCTGGCGGCCCGGCTCTCTCTCAGATCTGCCGCGGACGACCCCGGCTCCAGCGCCCAGCCCTCGCCCGGGACCGGCTGGGTCACTCTCGAGGCGTGCGCTGGCTGGAGAAGGGCGAGGGGTCGTGGGATGACGGGGCGGGCCGCGTGAAAACCGAGATCGGTGGGGCTGGCTGTGTTATGAGGCTTCAGAGAAACGGGACATCCCACGGGTGAGACGAAAGCCAAACTAGAAATTGGCTTTTGTGAGGAATATGCTTAGCATTCGCATGACAACAGATGACGTCGCCAATATCCTGCTCTATCTCCACTCATTTGCCGCAGCCGACGTGTGTGATCATTTCTATCTCGTGAACTCGTTATTCGCTCCGCAGCTATTTGCAAACAGACGCCACGGTACGCTGTACAACATCCAAGATCAGTCGCATCCCGACCTGGCACAAGCGCAGCTGGTGACCTACCTGTGATTAACGCCCCAGAGTATCGCGCCACCAACGTGCGTCACAATCGAGGCGCGCGCCGCGAGGGCCTCTGAGTTCGTAGGAGGCCGCCGCGAAACGACGCACGCGGCAGCGGCGAGGGCGCCTCTCGACAGCCAAGTTGTGGCTCCTGGCCAGCAGGACTGATTCAGGCCCGAAGACAGCTCGGGGTCTGCCGCCCATTTCCAGCCCAGGTCACGTCAGGCTCAATGAGTCCCGGTGGATGTGGCTAGACCAGCTGAGTGTTCTGAACTGGATCGATCTTATCGACGCCACTGAAAACTCCCCCTCGCCGACTAGCTCGACACGGGATGTGCGGTAGCCCGCTGAACTGGTCGCAAGAGTTGCTGGAGGCTGCGAGCTGAGCCGGACAGGACGAGGGACCTCGCCAACTCGATTAAGCAAAGCTCCGCCGACGCAAGGTCGCGGCACATTGCCTCCTCCACCAAACGGGTCCGACCGCGGTTATACTGAACGCATCACAGCACCGGGCGGCACTGAGTGACGCACCGCGGTAGCCTTCGGCGAGCGCGGCGGAACAGCTCTCTCCTCCACGCTGGCGGGCCGCCATGTTCACGCGCGCGCACTCGTCGGACGCCGTGTATGACAGCGAGTGCCGTGGCAGCGACGGCGAGTGCTCGGTCCACCTGTTGGCCGACCGGCACGACTCGTGCAGCGAGCTGGAGCGGCCGGCGCAGCCATGCGGCGCCTACCTCTGGCCCTTCTGCTTCCACCTGATGGACAGCTACGAGGCCATCCCGCGGTACGTGCGGCGCGTGGCGCGGCTCGTGCGCCCACCGCGCCCAGGTCCGCCTGAGGCGCGGGCGCTCCTGGTCGAGAGGATTTCGACGACACGGGGTAAATCCGCTCCGGTTGATGATGAGCGTCATATATGTTGTGTCTACTTCTACAAACTGCTGCAAACGCTTCTGATGTATGCCCTTTGTTTCAGATGACCATTTTGGTCCATGGCGCGGGAGATGGCAAGTCGAATGCTCATGATATCTCCTTTGTTTCAGGGTGCGTGTGGAATACTACGTCAACGAGAACACCCTGAAGGAGCGGTTACACCTCTACTTCATCAAAAATCAAAGATCTAGTAAGATGCATCTGGTCTCAGCTACTTTGAGCTCGCTTTTTAATGTAACAAATGTTTATAAACGTTTGATCAGACGCTTGAACATGTCTAGTAGTTCTTCGCATTGCAATATTATTTATATCCCATGCTGATGACATCTGGAGTCTAGCAAAATATGGAACCGCGCTGCTAGCATGACGGACACACCACGCCGTGATGTCGTTTGTCGTGAACAGAGCATACGCGGGTGGCTGCCGATCGCACTGTCAAAATGCACTCAGAGGGATGTGATGCGCTATCCAAGTCGCCCTTGCTTGTGGCTGGTAGGGTCAAATGCCTCTAGAACATGACACCTTCCAACAGGCCTTCGGATACGTATTTTCAACTTGGTGATAAAGCTGCTTACCTGTGTGCTGTACATCGTCCGAGTCGCCATTGACGACGACCCGATCATGGCAAAATGGTAAGTCCGGCCCCTTCAGCTTTTTGTATCGGTCCTGCTGATGGGGCATGCGTTGAGCAATTGTTTTTATCAGTCGCGCCGATATAGTAATTTTGCCTAACCGTGTAGCTACATACAAATGCACGTAATTCTGAAAGCTAATTAAGATGTGTTGTGCAACTTGCGTTTATTATTTGGCAGTTTCAACCATGTCTAATTATAATGCTTTTATCGCTCGCATCCGTTTTGTGATCTAGGTAATAGTCGTTTCTGATATCTTAATAGATGGAGAATTTCCATACTATTCTGCGCAGTTCCAAACAAATGTCTGTTTGGCTCTCTCTCCAGAGAACAATCCTACGTCGCTCCACATCCGTGAATGGCTCCTCAGTTGCAAAGCAACAGTGCACCATCATTAGCGATGAAGCCTTGCCGGGTTTGGAAGTGTAGCATTCTTAGTAATTCAGGTTAAATGAGCTGGGAGCCGGTGAGGTTTGGAATACGTACCCGATGCATTAGTTTCGTAATGCCCTTTGGTCTTTACGAGCCGAGAGGTATCTTAGGGGTTATTTGCTACCCTCATTATTTGCTTGAGGCTCCCGCGTGGCTCACCTTATCTCGTAATTGACTGAGACATCATGATATTTGGCGGTTTTGTGAGCGCGTCGGTTATTGAGGCACACTGGGACACAATAGTGCTGCAGTGCAGTCACAATGTACAATAATTGTGCTTTCCGTTTTGCCTCGCAAAGTCCCTCATATTTTTCGATGCGAAATCAGCAGCTTTGGCAGCGCGGAGAGAAACCGTACTGATGTGAGCCGATTACGTGTCGACAGCCCACGTTGCGTGTCATGTTCTCTCCCAGTGGGTGGCTCAGAGACTGTACGGCTTCATAGATGAAAATGGCATCAATTAAAAAATATCTTAGATCTCTTAGCGCGCAAATAAGGTAACTTGAGCACAGACGATATTTTTAGACACCATGCATGAAACTTGACGCACCTGGGTCGCGCTAAAATTGGTTTTCATGAAAAAAGGGCTGTTCTCATCCTTCGTGCGAAACTGTGCATACGTACTTGTTATTGGCACAGGGTTGCAACCAGAGGGGAGCAAGGAGGCCTTTTCTGGATGTCAGTTTTTTTGCTTTAGCGCCTTAGACGGCACCTTCAGCTCTCTAATGATGAGAGCTAACTGGGCTTCAGGCTTCCCATTCTCCTTAAAAAAAAGTCTTGGCTGTGGTATCGCCTTGGGGTGTTTTGCTACCTGCGACCGCGTAGGGGCTGCCTCTATGGCCCTGCCATCCACATCCCCACCATTTTATTTCACATATGTCGGTCGCTGTTACGAACGTAAGGGGACAGTCCATAGCCTCGGTCATTTTGCTTTTCAAAATACTTGGAAGAGATCACGATCATGAGATGCATGACTGATAAAATCACAGGTCACATAAGACAACTGACAAACGGACAGCATAAGACATATGGGTCAACATCGACATGATGACTCGACATTCCACTGTTGACCATCTCAAGTCACCCTGTGGTGCGTGAGTTGTTCCATCCGTCACAGACTACAATCAGTTGCTAACGCATCTAGCCAATCCACAACAAGAAACAACGCTCGAAGCTGCTGTGTACAGAGGTCCTGCCACACATACAGGTGGGAATGTGTTCGCCTGTGGGGTCATATCTCTGCGAACTGACGTGGCACCAAAATTATTTGGCGTCAACTGAGCCAAATTAGCTCTTGATAGCTATTGAAAATACTTCGGTTCGCTCTCTGAGTCCGTCCCTGATCTGAAGAGAGCATGCACTTTTTTGCATTTTCTCTTATGGTTAGATCAGAAGCGTACGATTTGATCAGCAATACCAATATCCTCAAAATTATTTTGAATAGCTCAGAATTTCTATTTGAAATAGTCGACCCTGCGGGAGAAATCTGATTTGACTCCCTGTTCACACAATAAAGTAGTGCATTTAATTTGCCTTGCTTTCTTTAACGTGTGTGTTCTGAAGTTCTTGCAACACACAATGTGTCAAAATGTATGCGTAATATATGCTAAGAAAGTTTGACACAGTTTGGTTACACTAAAAAATAATCAAAGATGAAGCTACTGTTCCGCGAATTTAACAAAAAGTTACACTATGTCTTGCATTTCTCCCCTCTGTCCTTTACCACAACGGTGCTTCAGCTTTGGGGAACGAAACATCGTATCATCCGCGTGACACATTGGCTCAAACTGCAACCAACCAACTTCTTGATAACAGGCCATTGCCCGCTGGGCCAATCAAAAACGTTCTTTTAGTCGCACCAGCAGAGGTGCACAGGGTTATCATCATGACGAATGACGATGGTCGCAACTGCAGGGAGGAAGCGTAGTGCTGAGCGCTGTTTCAAAGCGTTGATAGCGTAATTTGGACTAGAAAATAATTAAGATTGATATCCTTACCATGTCTCGACAGTACTGCGTTGACAGTGCCCATTGCTATTATAAGACGTAATTAGTCATGATGTTTCACTAGGGTATGTTTTTGAAATATGCCCCAAACGGTGGAAAACTCCCGTTAAGTCGAATTCTTGCTACAATAAAATAAGCATCTCTGCCAACGACCTTGCCCTGGGGAACTCGCCCCCCAAAATCGGTCCAACAGATTGGCAGACTTTAGAGGGCGGAATCGGCTCTCATTCCACTGAGTTCAAGCGAAATTAAGTCCATGATGCCAGGGTTACCACTCAGTGGGTTTAGGGCTGATTGTCTAGTTCCATAAATTCCGGTACGTGTTACTGTTGCTGTTTGCGTTTGCTGTTATTTTCACGCGACACAACCCACTAACGACCTGCGGGAATGCCACCACTCAATGCCATTGCAATTAAGTCTTTTCATGCGCTTTGTGGCTGGTTCAGACAGGGTCTTAAAACTATGGCTAACTAGTATACTTCTGGTAAGCCTGGAGACAGCTGAATGCCTATGGCCGGCAATAGCCTGCAAAATTCATGAATAAATTTGCATAGTTATCGCTCTAAATGCATGCGGGATAATAGCCGAGGCCGATGACCCGACCCATGTCGTCGTATTGGGACTTTACTGGGTCACAATATATTAGCCTTCCACTATCGCCTTGGAGACCGCGGCACCGGACCAAGACTTACACATACCGGGTCAAGTCATGCGTTCAGTCTAGGGTCGACTCGATGTGGTTCGCCGGCTTGAGTCACTGAAGACTGCCCGCCCATGAGTATCTAGACGGCTACCATGCGCTCGGCTCCAGTCAATACTTCCATGTCAATGCACACCACGCTGTTCCAAAATTCGAAGAAAGGTTTGTTAGTATCCGAAAACGCTGCTATTTAAACATAGCACGGATGTGTTTGTCGATAGTCTGAATGAGAATACGCGACACTGGTGCGACACTGGTTGTGAAATGTTGCAGGTTTGGTTCACGTCTAGATTTACAGGCACATGTTTCAGCACCGTAGATGCGAGACACGATTCTGAATATAAAAATCAAGGATAGCATTTCGAGTCCAAGCCGAACTCTATGCATGCACTCTGCAGTCTCACTTCGAACCACGAGTCCACCCCCGACGCCATGCATGAGTACGAGTGCGAGGGTCTATCCTTCCCGCGGCCTGAGAGCCGGGCTCCCAAGCTGAGCCCACACGGCGTCGGAAACCTTAACGGCCGGCTAACAAACCGTGAAGGCTAGTCCCATCAGATTTATATGAGATCGCGCATGACATTAATAGCTTCACGTCAGATTTTCACTGGTGCAGGGAGAGTAAAGTACGAAAATGATCACAAGGTGGAAGCTTGCGCACAACCCAACACTGTCGTCCCTTGAACTATGCGGCCTATTTTAGTCTTACGCTGTTGTGTCGGCACTGATGAGAGAGAGAGAGAGAGAGAGAGGAGAGAGAGAGAGAGAGGAGAGAGAGAGAGAGAGAGAGAGAGAGAGAGAGAGAGAGAGAGAGAGAGAGAGAGAGAGAGAGGAGAGAGAGAGAGAGAGGAGAGAGAGAGAGAGAGAGAGAGAGAGGAGGAGAGAGGAGAGAGAGAGAGAGAGAGAGAGAGAGAGAGAGAGAGAGAGAGAGAGAGAGAGAGAGAGAGAGAGAGAGAGAGAGAGAGAGAGAGAGAGAGAAGAGAGAGAGAGAGAGAGAGAGAGAGAGAGAGAGAGAGAGAGGAGAGAGAGAGAGAGAGAGAGAGGAGAGAGGAGAGAGAGAGAGAGAGAGGAGAGAGAGAGAGGAGAGGAGAGAGAGAGAGAGAGAGAGAGAGAGAGAGATATATAATATATATATATATACATATATCTTAGTTCTTAGCTCTTAGATCATATATATATATATATATATATTATCTTAGTCCCATGAACTGCAATCAATTGCAGTTCATGGAACTAAGATCAGAATTATGAAAGGAGCAATAACCAAAAGTCTTATAGCATATTTAAATAGGAAAAAGCAGGACAATCGTTTCACTTTTCAGGCCTATTCAGAGTTGGTTTTCAACTTAGAATACTTCATTAACTCAAATAACATACAAATGACGTGTTTTCTATATTCTATGCAATCTCACTGACAAGCTTTGACTCTAACAACCTTCACCTACACCACAAGAGTGCCTCATGAACGATGGAAGATCGCGTGAGATGAACGAACGGTCAACAGACGAACAGCATACAAGAAGGCGATGGCACAAAGGGTGGATACTAACAGGATGAGTGCATTGCAAGCTGCCACGATAAAACACAATGTCACGTCACCACTGATGTGACGGGCCAAAAAGCCATCACCTCCACTCCGTCTAAAGGCCGACGGGCGTGAGGAAATGGCAAGCCCCACCCGGACGGTCGGCGGGTCAGGTCTGTTCAGACGGGCGTGAGGAAATGGCAAGCCCCATCCGGACGGTCGGCGGGTCAGGTCTGCTCAGATGGACGTGAGGAAATGGCAAGCCCCTTCCGGACGGTCGGCAGGTCAGGTCTGCTTAGACGGGCGTGAGGAAATGGCAAGCCCCATCCGGACGGTCGGCGGGTCAGGTCTGTTCAGACGGGCGTGAGGAAATGGCAAGCCCCTTCCGGACGGTCGGCAGGTCAGGTCTGTTCAGACGGGCGTGAGGAAATGGCAAGCCCCATCCGGACGGTCGGCGGGTCAGGTCTGTTCAGATGGGCGTGAGGAAAGGGCAAGCCCCACCCGGACGGTCGGCGGGTCAGGTCTGTTCAGACGGGCGTGAGGAAAGGGCAAGCCCCACCCGGACGGTCGGCGGGTCAGGTCTGTTCAGACGGGCGTGAGGAAATGGCAAGCCCCATCCGGACGGTCGGCGGGTCAGGTCTGTTCAGATGGGCGTGGGGAAATGGCAAGCCTCACCCGGACGGTCGGCGGGTCAGGCCTGCTCAGCCCACCTTACGAAAATTTGCCACCTCGAATAGCTTCTTTATCGGAAATCATCCTAGCATTGCAGTTCTTATTATAGTATCAATGTTATGCATAAATAAAGCTTCTTTGAGGTATCTTAGCGGCTGATACGAACGTGCCGAATATGGCATGGGACTAGAAAAGGTCGAGAAAGCGCTGAGGACCAGTGGGAGCACGGCCTGACTAGTTTCAGAGTGCGCACGAGAGCGGTGTCGGACGGAGCTGGCGCCGGCACCTCTATGTCCCGAGGCGGACGGGGGTAGCGGTAATGGGTGGGACTGCGTCGGCACCTCCCTCACGTCTCGAGGCTGAGGGGGTAGCGGTTATGGGTGGGACTGCATTGACGCCTTCAGAACAGCAACGACATGACTGACGCTAAATGGGTGCGAATAAAATGAATATTCATATATATATTTCAAGTAAGTTAAGCATTGTTGAAAGGAAGGCTATTTTTTGCACAGGATTCAAATACGTACAACTTCTAGTAAGCAACGCTTATCCTTTGCATTTGGCCACCGGGCACCGCCCTGAGGCTTCTTGCAATCGCCCGTGTAATACTTCAGCATTGCTGAATGCCATAGCCATTTCTTCATCAATGGACAAGGCGTTCAATATTGTTTTTGGATAAGCCTCTGTGCCAATGTCTGGTAATGCATTCCCCGAGAGCATTAAGCGTTTAAGATATAATCGAAATAGTCCAACGGTTAGAATCCATCACAAGCTAGTTTGAGCACCGAAAACTGCTCGTACGTCATATCATCATGCCATCACGCCATTGCATATCCTTTCCATTCGTTTATGGCAACGTAAAATATTGAACGACCATGGCGAATGGTCGCTGACGCATATGGGATAATATGGAGGCATATTTCGGTCGAACATCCTCGTTTAGTGGTGGGATCTAATCTGCCAGTTCATTCGTCTATTTCTTTTGCGATTTTTTCTTCGCTATTTGCGATAAACTATACCTGGAGCCGCCGTCGTTCATGGTGTCAACATCTGGTCAGGATATGTCAGACTGATAATAAAAATACAACAAATTTGGCTGCCTGAAGTGGGAGGCCTTGGTGATGAGATTGGAAAAGCATAGAGGCAGAATTACTCGCTCCCTTTGTTGAGATTGAATGAACATTTTGCTTACGTGTATGCCTTTAGATGAAACTGTACGCTACAGTGACACAGTGCAGGTCAAGTTAACCAGCAATTAGTTATATCTAGTCCAAGATGGTCTCATGCAATTAAATGTTTTGAGCGTTTCGTGTTTGGGCCCAGTGCCTCAGCCCAGCAGCGTAGTGCCCTGTCGTGTTGTGTATCATAGGCTTGCCATACGTTGATATGAGCTCCAGTCTATCTCAGGCCGGAATTATTTAATTCAGAATTGGGTAAATGCACACTGTGGACATAACAAGATTTGATGCGTTTTAGGAACTGCTCATGGTGACAGGTAGACTATATATGTGCTTCTAATGGTCTCGGACCTTAGCCATTGATGCACCAACTTCAGAAAACTAGACATATGCACGTCGTGTTGGCATTTATGTACTGAACCACTTAAGCGTTCAGAACTTCTGAACATGGGTACCATTAACACATGCATAAGGGTGGTGACCTTATTTTGTCTATGTCCATTTGTGTAGCTTAAGGGCATACCGGATACGAAGACGTAGCACCTAAAAGCAGCGGGGGCTATCATCTGACGTCACCAACTCCACATAATTGATCGCCTGCGTATTCATCTGTGGTGGATTGCAGCCTTCAGGTTTCTCATGAGATGGGACGGCAAAGTTCGCAGCTTCTTCAAATTCGGGGGGTTGTAAATTACGCTCAGGCCTTTTGCGAATACCACATTTGCTGGGACAAGACTTTGCACAGCTCAAAACCATGTCCCAAGAACCAGGCAAGCCAGAAAGAAAAAACCGCCACCGGAAACATTTTGTCCACTCCACAGCCTTATGCAATGAAAGACGTGCTTGTCTTTCCTTCACCCACAAAGCGCGACCTTAGTTACACGTGGCTTCTCGTTCGTGCATGGAAGCCTGCCCTCCTACATTTTACTACCACTCCTACTACTCCATACTCCATCCTATAAGCTTGCCGGTACATTTCGACAAAACCAACGGAATGCTCCATCCTAACGGACTTCGCTGTATTAAACACGTCAGAAGGTTTCTACGAGAAGCCTTCTTAATCGGCGGTTTAGAAATTTGTCGCTCACTGTTTTACTGTGATGATATCGCAGGTTTGTTCAGTCAGTCACAGGTTTGTCAACGTGACGGATTTTCCAGAAAGTGTTGACATAAAGAGATGACTACAAGCTAATCGTCTGGTCGCACTCTGCCACCATAAAATCATGTCCATCACTCCCTCTCGACCGTACAGCCAGGGTATCTGACCGCGGTGTTACCACCATGTCGCCATGAATGCATTTTGGCATTAGCCTGTCTGCGATGGTAAACGATCACGACTGCATGTTGCCAGAATTCAAAAGGAACCTGGCAAATGTAGCTCACTCTGACCATATGTTAGCTGAATACTTCGAACTGCATATGCACGGAGGCAAATTTAGCGTTGCAGCTTATCCTGGTCCTTGTTGCAAACTTTCCAATCGTCAGTGCTATCCTGTGAATGGATTTGGGAGTGAAGCTTTACTGTTTAAAAATGTCGTAGACTTCAAGAGGAAGTTTTTTATACGTTGAGATCTGCGTTTGCAAACCGACTCTTCCCTGTTCCCGGCTCACCGTATTCGAATTTTAAGGTGACTTTTTGGCATTTTGTCTTCATCCAACTCTTGTCGTTGCCAGGGTTGCAGTCAAGGAAGGAGCTCCTTGCCCCCCCCCCCCCTAAGCCTTGGATTTTTTGTGTTTTACCATAGATGGAGCCCGAAAGAAGTAAAACTGGCGCAGTGCCTACTCACCGAGCCTCGGAGACCCCTCCCTTAAAAGTCCCAGCTGCGCCCTTGGTCGCTGTCACTAAATGAGCCGCCTCTGACCACCGGGTCCCGTCTGTGTCGGTGTCGCTGGCGTCGGTCCTCTAGCTGAGGCCGATGCTGACACAAACCCACTCGTCTGACCGTTCAGTTACGGATGCGACGCGCTCAACCGCTCCAAGTTCCAAACCCAGCGCAACCTCACCAAGGAGCAGTTCATGGATAGCCCTAGCATTAACTGGGCGGCGATCTGGTGGGTGGACCGTCGGCTGGAGCTGTGGATCACGCAGACCGGGCTCGCCCTCATCAGCCTCTCCGAGGCGCTGCTGCTCGCCTATCTCACATACAAGGTCAGCCCAGGGACTACGGCTCTGTCCCTGTCCCCGTCCCTGTCGCGCTGGCTCTGTCTCTGTCTCTGTCTCTGTCTCTGCCTCTGTCTATGTCCCTGTCTCTGTCTCTGCCTCTGTCTCCGGTTTTGTCTCTATAGCTGTTTCGGGTTTCGTCTGCCTCTATTTTGACCCTCTCCGTTTGTCTCTGTCTCTTCATTTCCGTCTTCCAGACTCCCTTCCTGTCTCTTTCCCCGCCCTTCTTTGTTTCTTTCTCCTCCTCTCTCTTCCTAGACTCCCGATTTCACACATTCCCACGCCCACAATGGACTAATGCTTAGCTTAGATTTGAAGTTTTGTTTTACAATTTCCGTCCTGAACTGCTTCTCTCAAAACGCAATGTTCGATGCATATGGTGGAAAACATGACCGAGATTACTTGTTCATAAACCACAACTTGATGTGAGATCACATTTTACTCATAAGAAACATGTCAACACATCTATTTCCAATGTGAGTATCGTTGAACTGCTGTCCCCTGCGGTGGTTGTTGGTGCTTGAAATATGTTTATATATCTGATGGGCTGCTGGCTTTTCAGGGCAACTTGTGGCAGCAACTGTTGAGCTTCTATTTTATACTTGAACTAGTGAACACGATACCATTTATTGCGACGGTAAGTGGCGCACACCGCCCATGTTTTCTGTACATGTCTACAGAACTCATGTTATGCGCATTTCTTACACACCGGCTTGTCTCAACTATAACTCGTCGCTGAGACCTGTTGCATGGCCTGCGATTATTTATTGCCCTATTTACATCGAGAGCTCTAATTCGAATTAAGACGAGGTCCATTACTGGCCGAATTGAGAGCCCCAATGGCGGCAAGGGGCCGCTCCATGCCGCCGCACTCGCCGGGCGCCGACCCATGGGACTCACTAGGAGCCCATACCTCTCTCGGACCGTGGTAATGACGCCCCGCGGAACAGTGCCGAGGGGCAATCGCAGTCCTCCCGGGCCCCTGGCGGCCCACGGATGTCGGGCCAATATAGTGTCTGACGGGAGCGTAATAGACCCCCAACCAGAACCTGAAACCAGCTCACAATTTCTTCACTGCATATTTTGTTTATTTTCTAGTTGCAATGGTATGGATAATTTAGGCAGCTACTGCTGGCATGCGTTGCAAAATTGTAAAACTCAGTGGTGGGGGTCAGTTGATCTTCCAATAGCGAGGAGAAATACCAGGGCTTCTCCTCATCTTCCGTTCTGTTTATGTCATTGGAGCAAAACTAAGAATGATCATCTAAGCTGTTTTTTGTATACATCAATATAAGGTAAACAACTGTATTGTATTGTATTGTATTGTATCCATTGGCTGCATACATCAATATTGGCTCGGACGCCTCTGAACGATAGCCCCTCTAGCGCCGCACCGACGTTGTTGGCTTCCCACTGGGATCATCTGGAACGAACCACGAGAGCCCGGACGTTCGGGGGATTTGGGCTCGTGCTCGAAGGCGGACACGGCCTGATTTTCGCCGCGATAAGTGACTTGCTTATTCCGAGATGATTCGGACACTTTGTGACCCATTATGATGCTTCCGGTCGTAAATGACCCCATTATAACGAAAAGGCTAACGCGATAGTTTATATCACGACTACAAAATTTTGCATACGGTTAAAAATGTCGAGGTAGGGTAATAATTGCGCTGTAAATCTTGTGGAAAGCCTCTAGCTCAATTTTTCCCAGCCACACCGTCCAAGTAGCGCTGATGCCGAGCCGCGCCTTAGCGCGCCGACTGGCGTCCGTTTGTGTCAACTGGCGATGTTCGAGCGGCGCGCGGCAGTGCCGCCCGTCCAGCGGCAGGTAGGCCCCGACCGGCCACTCCGTCACGTACAGCGCCGACTCAAGGGGCGCAACGCTCGGCGAACGTCGCAGCGCTCCACCGCGCGTGTAAACCGTCCACTCCCGTCGGCTCGCCCGCGGCTCTCTGCGGCTGCCTGCCCGCTGGTGGTGACGCCGCGCGCCGCCTCCGGCCGCGTGGGTGTCCCGCGAGCTGCCCTCAGCCGTGCGAATAGTGACGGATTTAACTGCGTCCAGAGTGGTCTTAGCTTGGCTTAAAACTCGGCAAGGCTGGCAAGCATCTGTTTCTATTGGACGTGCTTCTAAACTGCTCTGATTTATTTCTTTGCATTTTTTTCTTAAGCAGCACCGGCGGCTGCTCGAATGACGTATTTCATAATTACTGCCTGACATTGTAGCACTGATACGATGTGCTGAGTTGTGGATCCGCTGATATGCTATATTCTGTCATAAACACTCTGATGGACTTTTCTGAGCTGGGTAGCGAACCACCAGTGCATTGTGGTGAATTTCGAACCTCTTCATGCGCAGTTCGCGAACACCGGTGCGTCGGGTTGAGTTGCGAACCTCCTGATGTGTTGTGCTGTGCTGCGAACCCCCTGATGTGCTCTACTAAAGTGTGTTTCCCTGAGTGCGCTTAAACTTAGTTGTAACCTCCTGACGCGTTGTGCCAAGTCGTAAATGATCAGATTAGCGACACTGACTTATGAAGCCCTAAAGCGCCGTGCTGAGTTTTGAGTCGCTGCCCACTGTTCCAGGTGTTCTGGCCGCCACTACGTAACGTGTTTGTGCCAGCTTTTCTCAACTGCTGGCTAGCCAAGTACGCCCTGGAGAATATGTTCGTAAGTAATTTGAATTGGTTTCATTGAAAAGGCGACATGTTTCTCCGCCACTGCAATTGCCACATTGACTCTTTCAGCGTATAATTGATTTCAGCTAAAGTCCTTGACTTATTAAACATTCTTGGTTAAAACTTATATCCTGAGTGGAATTTATGGCGCCTCGGCTATAGTCACATAGTCACGAACCATGGACGTACCATTACCTGAGCGTGAAGTGCATCTCTATTATTACCTGGCGGTGTCACATTAAATCTCACAAACAGCCTCTTGGGGGTTTGACCGATATAGGCGCAGACTTTTTTCTCTTTGACGTTTAATATGCTGCCTCTCCCGCCATGCCGCAGAAATTCACTCGCAGGCGTGCGGGCCCTATCTCTTTCATGTAGACGTGTGTATTGTACCGACTTGAGGTGTCATTTTAACTGCCATCTCGAAACAATCATACGGCACGAGGCCATTTGTGTCATCTGTGGCTCCTCACTCAGAGCTCACACAAAGCAATGTAGGGCCGGGTCAAAAGTTAGACGAGCCAAAATTCTTTCATAGCATAAATTTTGTCCATACATTTCCATTAGACAGCGTTCGTTAGCAGTTTCTCAGAACATAAATTCGTATATTTTTGGCGTAAATCGTACGTTTTTGGTGTATAATGATATGATCCAGTTTCTCAAGGCAGAAATGTATAATTTGCAGCTATAATCTACGAAAGTCAAAAAATGCACATTAAATGTACAATATACAACAAAAATACATGCAAGCAATCTTGCACGGGTTTCTCAAAGCCAAGAACTAGCATACGACAGAGCTTAACTTTGATGAATTCTTGATTAATTTGGCAGTGCAATCAACCCAAGTAAATGTGTCGTAGATAATAATGCTGACCTTAGGATCATTACTTATTGAAAGGAAAACTGCTGAAGTGGCACGATGAAACAGTGCGCAACACCCGCAAAGAGAATAAAGAGCTTAGCAGTGAAATGTGAGCAAGAAATAATGTATCTTTCAGTCACTCTGGCAAGAAGTTTTGGGTGGGGTATGCCATGAATAAAAGATAGCGCAAAACCGTTTGGTCAAGTAGCGTTCTTCGCAGAAACATCAAAATACAGCTGAGCAAGAGAAATATGTGTAGCTACCACAACACTTGCTGCAAACATATTACATCCTATGTTCATGCAAGTTGCGTCCCAGACGCTTTCAAAGTGAAATATTGGCGGTGCCATTTCCTGCAGCACCTGTCCTGGGTGAAAACAGAATGGTGTGCAATAAATACTAATAAACTGGCTCAGCATGACACGGCGATTTCCCTCTAGATTTGGTTTCATTTGGAAACACAGCTACATACAGCTTGTGCATTACTACACCATGGGTAGTTGCTGGCTCACATCAATTCATATAATAAAAACCCATTTCCAGTGATCAGTCATACAGAAGCCTGTTCCCAATCATCGGTACTTAAGGGTGGTGACGATTGAACTAGGGAATGCTCTATTTATCAGTGCTCAATGGCAACTCAATTTTATTTCACATGTTCTCTAAACCTCTGAAAACTGAGGCCTGACCATCGCACCCCAAATACCCAACATATGCTTAGTAAGCACGGGCATCATGTGCTGATTATTTACATTGCCTCGTCCACAGTGGTTGTGCAAAACAAAGCCTTTCCATGGGTGGAGCATTTCTTAGACGAAACTTAGCACTAAAAAGATGATGAATAGAACATAGCTTCCTTCACCGAACTTATCAAGCATGGACAACAATGCCGTCAAACCAGCCCCTAGCTGGACATCAATGTCGCCAAACCAGCCCCTAGCTGGACAACAATGTCGCCAAACCAGCCCCTAGCTCTGCACGACTCTGCACGTTATCACACATATCTACATGTGCTGCTATGTGTATTGCGTAGCACGCAGGCTTACCAACAGAGCGCGTCAATGGCAAACAACGCGCAGCGGTCGACGCAGCTAAATGATGGTGCTGAGAGGTGGGGCTCACCACCATGAGCGAGTCGACGGGAAATGGTATCACACACATTCCCTACGGACGGCGTGCTGTATCCGCTCTCTCTGGTTTTCTTTAACACCGCCAATCGTACTCTCCCCTTGTTCATGGTCGTCATTGAGACTTAACGGCGCACTCAGCTACTTAGACTATACGGTGTCACTTGCCTCTCGCCCTGGCGGAAGCGCGGACACTGTAGGGAATCGAACCCCGTAACCAAACGCGTTAACCACTGCACTTAGACGGGGTACGCTCATCACCACCTGGCCTCTGACTGAATCACTCGTTGTCTCACCCGAGATTCTCATCCAACCCCAGTCGCTGTTTCGCCGCTTACGCGAGATTAGTGCTGCGTAGCCTCTTGTTGACTTACAGCGATCAAGACCAATTAGCACCGAATTACATCAGAATGCAACGGCTAGAAGCCATCAATCGAGAAGCCGCGGGGCGGCGAAAACGCGGGGCGTTTGAACCGCCTGCGCGACGCGTGACGTCAGACGGGCGCGCTGGATCGCCGTCGGCCGTTCGGTGGCGCCACCCAGTACGTGCTGTTTGACCGGCGTTTTGTGGCCGGGGATCATCAGCTCTCGGTATCGACCGGAGTGATCGGCAAACACCTGACCGGGTCGTTCGATTGGCCGCCGCCGGCCCGATGACCCCCCCCCCCCCTCCCTCTCCCCGCGCCCGCCAATTGGACTGTGTAGCCACCATTCGGGGGGGGGGGGCTAGAAATCGCACGCGACGACGACCCATTGATTTGCCGCGCTATGTGGCATCCTGGGATCTGTTTCGGTTGCCCGTTGATGCGGGCCTGGTGATCATGCAGAGTTCGATTGTGCTAGGCCTGGTCTTACAGTGCCAGGAATGCAAAGCAGTGAATGTGGTATCAATTGCTTTTTCCATGAATGTGTTGTCAGGCCAGCTCAAAGGCATAACGTTTGGTGTAAGTATAACAGAGGATGGCTACGAATGATCTTCGCAACACCTTTAAACAATGGCATACCTTAAAACAGGCACGAACACGGCCATGAAGCATTCGAAAACACTCATTCGGAGACACGTGAAGACATTCAAAGTACTGACCTTCATGAACTATATTTTCGGCATTTAGTTCAACCCCATCCGCCAAATGTCAGTCCAAGCAAGCTATTGATCAGCTTTTTAACAAATTCCAATCCCATCCGGTTAAATCTACAAGACCAAAATTTCCCTCCGTATAGTTAGTACAATGCGTCGTATTTCACACGTCACATGTGACATATAGTAACATTTACGACTTGCTAAGTTCACACAAAATTTTCCACGTTGCCCACGATCTTTTTTTGCCCACAATCTGCTTACTGAGACGAAATCAGTGATTGTACAGCTTTTGAATCCTGCTCTCCATATCTCCACTGCGATTGGAGCGTTGTTATTGGAGCGTTGTATGCATTTCAGAGGTTCAAGAAAATTGCACTTGATATTACTGCAAATACATTTCCCCAATTTTGCTACTGCCACGGGTCAATGCTGCTGCAATGCTTCTGTGTTGTCAGACTCTTGAGAATCTCCAAAACGCACTCGAGAAATCACTGGGAGTGTTGTTTTGTCGCAACAGTAAGCATCGCTGAAAAATGCATTTCTTGGGCTCGCTCATCGCACCTGTTGTAAATTCTTCTTTACTCAACATGTTTTTGACATGTATGGTTTCTCTGACGTTTCTCAATGCAAGGAGTTTGGGCAGTGCATTGCATCGCCACGGTGGCCCACCTTTCTCGCTACATCTGCGCAACAAAGGATTGAATGGATGACTGCTACCAGACGACGGCAACATGCGGCGCGTGCACGCTTTGTCGTTTTCACTTGAAATGCTCACCAGCGTCGATTTAGCCATCGGCCGATAGGATTTTGACTTCGAGAAAATGTGAAACTGAAAGCCTATAAATGACGCACATGTTTGAATGGTATAGTGCTCAGAATGACAAACTAATGGGTGATAAAATACAAGAAATTAATCGGTGCATGCAGCGATGGAAATTTTGCTATGATTCTGGCTCCATTTTCGACGGCAGCGTGTTGTATTCGGCGCCGTTTTTCGAAATGCCGTCGTTCCCGGCTTACCCGAAGATTACTGGCGCAACCAAGCATCGCACGAACTCACGTTGATCACATAAATTACAGACGGTATTTCAATCGACGCTTTGAAATCCTATTCGCACTTGGATCCGCTCTAGCCTCCAAGATATGGCATAAAACATGAACTACGTATGACAAATGGTTGAAAACGGTGATCTATCTAGGTCGCTTCTGCGCACGTGACATAAAGAACGTGCTTCTGCAAATCTGCTGTCATTTGCTTGGCCCGCAGATAATGCAACGCAAAACGGGACAGACAGACAGACAAACGCACCCTAGGTAAATAGTATATAGGCACAGAATGGCCACCCGCTTTGCGGAGCGACTATTGAGATGATTGTGAGCTGTGCCGACTGTTAGTTTGGCCTCCTAATCAGTCACCTGAGCTGCTGATTGCTTAACCCGTGCCCGGCCGGGGAGTTGACTTCCCCGCCCACGGCTTTTCGAGCACAGGTTAAGCATGAGCGCTCGCGGTGATACGATTTTTTAGTACTTTTCATCTATCAATTTGTCATGTTTTGTGCTCATGTGAAGTTTTTATCCACCAAGATCAGTGACCTAAGTCAGGTCAAAAAGATTACCCTTTTAAAAAATTGACCACACACAACTTGTTTCTGAGCCATTTGCCGTTGTCTAAAGCTGTTATAGCAATATGACATGACAGTACCTACATTTCGTATATTTCAGACTTTTCAGAACATGCGAGGTCATTGACCTGTAGTCAGGTCATTGTTTGCTATTTTTCGTAACTAATGCGTGTTTGTTCGTATGTTTGTAAAGTTTTGATTGTATATGCAGAAAAGACTACCACATTATATGCACAACCATCACATGACCACAAAGCACT
>NW_023596253.1:0-42608 GCF_011947565.3 Pollicipes pollicipes
CGATAATGCGACGTGATTATTTCAGCCACGGATCCATTTGGTATTCCTAAACAGACAGAAGCTAGTGATAACCACCGAATGATAAGCTCGCAGTTAATGGACCATGGTACACACTAAAAATTACATGTGCTCAGAGTCCCGTATAGTGAAAAATCGTAGCAAAATAATATCATCACTGTCAACACATACGGATAAGTATGTATATATATATATATATATATATATATATATATATATATATATATATATGTATATATATATATATATATATATATTGTGTGGTGTGGGTGTGTGTGTGTGTTTGTGTGTGGGTGTGTGTGTGTGGTGTGGTGTGTGTGTGTGTGTGTGTGTGTGTGTGTGTGTTGTGTGTGTGGTGTGTGTGTTGTGTGTGTGTGTGTGTGTGTGTTGGTGTGTGTGTGTGTGTGTTTTCATGGTGCGTGATCGACATAGAGACCCAGGCAAGCACAAGAACAGATAAGCCGTTATAACGCAAGTGAATAAGGTGATTGCCAAGACCGGTAATGAAAAGATTACGACGAAATTACTAATGCAGAATTCTTTTGGTAGGCCGTTTTCAAGATGAAACTTAAAAACTTGCGCAGGAAAGGGCTCCTAAGTGATATATGCACATAGTAGTTAAGCATCCTCAGGTTTCTTAACGTTTTCTGTTTACTTAACCCCGCTCACTCCGGGCCATGAGCACAACGCATGGTGCATGCTATCTAGATAATCTTGGGTAACCAAAACCTTCAAATTTATTGAACGTCAATGGTTAGGATAAAGGCACCGAATTCATAGCACCGATAAACCGGGAGATCAAGACCTCTCTTTATTGCATCATTTAAAACTTGCATTTTTTAATCATTTGGGTGCGCGGTAACTCTTAAGAATATCTTTACTTGGATGATAAATGGATAAGCATGCGTGGATAGCCAAAATGTTGTGTGAAAGAGCAGTGGAAGGTAGATCAGTTCAAGGGCTCCTCGGTGAGCGTCTGCATGCCTACACCAGACTGTCGCCGATTCCAGCTGTTTGCCAGCGATGGCCAACTGTCTAGTGTCATCCGCAGTGTCGACTCATGTCCTACGCCTGGCTTGCTAGGATCACTGTACTGTTTGGAGCCGGACCGGCGAGCTGGCGGTGTCTCCTCACCTGATCCGTCCTCGTCGTCGCCCATCACGTCGAACACCTTGGCCACCAGGTAGCGGTGGCGGCGCGAGCCCTTGGCGAGGAACAGGCTGCCACGGTCCGCGTTCGTCAGCACGCCCACGTTCTTCATAATCTTACGGCACAACTGGTCGATATCGAACTCGGTGGCGATGTCACGGATGAGCTCGATCATGAGCTCGTGCTCGTCGAGCGCGGCGCTGGTGGCGAGCGAACTGACGCTGGCCTGTGGCGAGCCGCGCCGCTCCAGCAGGTCGCGGAAGAGCTCGTCCGTGATCGAGTTACGGCTGCGGGTCATGAGCGGCGGCGCTGAGAGGCCGGCGCTGGCCGCCGGGCGCGGCCGCTCACGCCGCTGTAGCCACTGCTCGACGAACTGGGGCCGCTCGGTGAGGAATGCGCTGACCTGCTCCTCAGAGACCGGCGGTCGCTCCTCTGGCGGCTGGCTCATGGTGCTCAGGTGCCGGTCCAGAGTGTGCTCACGCCCACATGCCTGCCGGTGCAACAGCGTTTTACATCGATATGTACCGTCAGAAAAGCCGTTTAGTGGGAACAAACCGCAAACAATATGTCGTCAGCAGTAATGACAACAGCATGTATCTTCATACTCGGAGTATTTCAATGAACGTCGTCTGTCAATATGAATCACGGTTTGTTCGGTTCATTGTTGTATTGCATTTATGTTAAGGTCATGTTTCAGTTAGATTTCATCTTGCATTTATGATTCAGTTAGATCAATGTCGGATAGTTCACCACGCCACAAATTAAGACAAACGGCGTGATAACATACATGTAAGCAAAGGATTGGTACATATGTTGTAAGACTTGAATCTAGGCACCTCTCCCCCCCAAAAAGAGCAAGACAGAACACAGTTGTGTTGTGGTGTGCGTGTGTTATATTAATTTGAGCATGATAAAATCATTGTATTGATAGCTTGTAATGATCGTTAGTTGTTGGACCTAGGGCCTGCTAATATGATCATAAACGTCGTTTGTGACGTAATGCTGCTGAACAAAAAACACTGAAAACTTACCGTTACCGTACCGTAAGTTGCCAACATATATCCGGATGTTTCGGGCAGGGACGCTCATCCCGCCCGTTTGCTGCGTTTTTATTCAGATGACTTATTGGATATATGGCACGGGTGTCGATTTGTGCTTTTTGGGTATGCCAATGTCACCCCCAAATGTCCGCTTTGACCCTCCAACGGTAAGCTAGCCCCGCACCTTCTGGAGCCGAAGCATAAGCGGGGCAGTACAGATGGGAAATCAAAATTATGTCAGTTCGAAAGAATGTTTCTACTAATCATTTCACCAATAAAAGGACAAAAAACCGTGATGTCATGTTCAGTTGAATGCAGCTGACTAAGGTAGTCATATCCTGAAAGCTTCGCGTTCGTACCGTGCTTTCTTCGGTATTTTTTATTGCATGATAAACGCTCTTGATTACACGATTAATGTGTCTTGTTGACTCCGATATAATTTTGTACTACTGTCTAAGTGTTTTTGCATTATTAAATGCGGTTTAAACGTGCACACACTGCAGCAAGCTGCGGTATTTTGTCACGATAAGATACAGTGTCCTATGGGAAATTGGAAACGGGCAGGTCAAATGTTGGCACCCAGAAGCGTGAACAAGTTTTTAGCCGGCAACGTTCGAAAGGGACATTGAAATGTGCCAACCTCCAATTCCACGTGAATGTCAGATGGAGCAGTTATGAAAACTTGACGATCAACACCAGGCGACTAAGCCGATAGCGGCAGTCGTCTGACAATGACCACCAAAGCAGCATTAGCCGTGTCAAACATGCCTAACGCGAGTGCTGCGTCGCAGTCTGCAGCCCGTCTTACGGCTTCCAGCTGGAGGTTTCCGTGGCAGCTTTTAATGGTAACGCACATCAACTTACGCTCTTCACTCCTAAAGCCACGTCCAAAAACGTCTGAAACCACATCACATCGACCCTGTGTCGATTACCGAAGCATGGTATTGATCGATTACCGAAGCATGGTATTGGTGATCGATGCCAAACCAGACGGTGATAATTCCCAACGACGTCTTCCGCCGAGGCAGAGTGAGGTAAGCGGGTTAAAGCAGTGCTGTAGTTTTCTAATCATTTGACTGCAAGTCAAACTACCTTGTGCTCAGAGAAAAGTGGGTCAAATTGGGAGGATGCATATTTTTAGTACAGTGAAAGCTAGGGCTTTCCAACTCAGCCCCCCCCCCCCCCCCTTTTTTGCAAAGCTACATGTCTGCGGTCAAGGCTGAACGGCCGTGACACGTGACGGATTGGCAAGCAGATTACTGCAGCGTCAGGTCTAGGATTCAGGGCCCATTCCTAGAGCAGGGACAGGGCTGGTGCTCACGATTTACGTGGGTCAGAGCCGCTGAGACAATGAAGGGCTCTCTGTCGATCTGAGGACCACAGTGCATGACAAGGGTCACGTGTGGCAAAGAGCCCAGAATGGGCCTGAGGCAGCGTTTGAGCGGACTCGCAGAAGGGCCTTCGATCAGATGCCTGATTGGAAGGTACGAAGGGCTCGCTGCAGGTCACAATAAGGGACCCTAGTCTATAGCACCGGACCCTGAAATGTCAATCAAAGAGCTCTCGCACCGTTTGGGAACACCCTGGGACGATGAAGGCCTCTATTTTGATCAGAGGCCACCAACAGCGAAAAGTTGGCTCCGTGTCGATCTGAGACCTGGGAGTCCATTTCCCAAGCTGGGACACGCCATTCGCATTGGTTCGGATCTCTGGAACAATGAGGGACGTGCGCCGGTCAGGAGCCCACAGTGCCTAACAGAGGGTTCTGTGTCGGTAAGAGGCTCTGAGTCGGCCAGGGTAACACCTGCTGAACAGGGACAAAGACTCGACCCAGAATGCTAGAGAGTCTCTTGCATTGGTCGGGGACCTCAAGCAATGAAAGTGGATATGATTATTTACGATGAGAGTCCACAATGAGACAACAGAAGGTTATGTCCATGTTTCAGTCAGTCAGGGGTTTCATCGCAGCCCTCAACACCGTTTCTGCCAGAGGCCCGTCATGGTGAACTGGAGTATCTGTGCCAATGATTGGACACCTGCGCCGATAATGGGTATGTGTTGCGTCATTGAGAGCCCCTGCTTCGATCCAGACACAAATTTCCGGGTCAGGGGGCCTCCGGCGCCAGGCAGACGACCAAGTTGCACGCCCGTTCCGCCAGAATTCCCAATACCAGCCCCACACATACAGCCCCCGTTTCACCAGGAAGGCAGCCGGTAGGCACCCCAGGCTGGAGCGTATAGCCCCTTCAGCACCTGACCGGGACACGGCATGGGCCCAAGTATTCTACCCACTGATTCCCTTGCTGGGAAAAAGGTAAGGGGTTCCTTGGCGTTAAATAGGCGGGCCAAAATCACATAAATGATAATAAAAAGGCGCACACAAACAAGTTCATCCATCAGGAGTGCCACTTTGTATGCTGTCGAAGTGCCTCAGCCTCCCCCCCCCCCCCCCCCCCTCTTCACTTCCCAAAATGCTGACTTAAAGAGAATGTTCCTCATTTGAAGCTACAAAAAGCGTCAGATGTGATTGAAGTCAGCTACGTTACTAGTGTTGGTGCATTTTAAGCGGAAAAGACTGCTCTAGATGACAAAATTTGTCAATTTAGTCAATATGATTCCCATTGCGTCATTCCTGGATTATGTCATGGTACGTTTGTGTGACGTTGAGGTGCTGCCAAACTACTCGTGCGAAATGCTACGTTAATACTCAAGTGTGGGTACTTTCAGCTCGTGAAAGATGAACGATGGCGGTGTTGGAAATGTTCGCTGAGCCAAATATCGGTATGTGCTCGTGTTTTTGACTGATACCCGCGGTGTATTGCACATTTGTTGTGAGTTTAAGAAGTTTACTTGTATTTGTATGCTCGGCTATGTCACTATTCTCAACCTATTTGATCAGAAGTCTCAATTCCCTGATAACTACGAGCAATGTCCAACTTCTATATTATGTAGCGCGGAACGTGATTCGTAATTGAACATTCGTCTCTCTTATCCTCTATCTTACTTCATCCTGCATCCTCACGAACTCCACTTGTCCGGGATAGGCTGCATGCGTCGCCCACGAGTGGGCCGAGAGCCTCATGGGAAGGGGGACCGCGACGGGTACCCGGCGCGCATGGGTCTGCCACGAGTGGGCCGAGAGCCTCATGGGAAGGGGGAGCGCGACAGGGCACCCGGCGCGCATGGGTCTGCCACGAGTGGGCCGAGAGCCTCATGGGAAGGGGGACCCTGACCGGGTACCCGGCGCGCATGGGCCTGCCACGAGTGGGCCGAGAGCCTCATGGGAAGGGGGACCACGACCGGGTACCCGGCGCGCATGGGCCTGCCACGAGTGGGCCGAGAGCCTTATGGGAAGGGGGGAGCGCGACAGGGTACCCGGCGCGCATGGGCGGGCTAAAGCTCGGCGGCGGCGGTTGGAGCCCCAGGCGCATGCAAGCCTGCCCCACTGTTAACCATTTTCCTTTATCCCATAACCCTGAAATGATCATTTCCAGTCTAAAGGGTTCTAATTAAAAAAAGAAAGCCGATCGTGATTGAAACGTGCACAGCTTGCTCAATATTGAGTGAAAACCAAGAGATGTCCACTAGAGTTGCACATTGCGCTCACGGATTGGAAGGGCCCAACGAAAATACTATTATGAACGTTGAAAGCCGCATGGCCTACGGGGTGGCGGGTTTGAATGGCGTTACTATTGTGTTATGCATGCCTAAACGGTCTTGAGATAGTCAGCACGAAGAAGTCGCACATCTTCGCTGGCTTTATGTTAAGAAACTAGAGGGTATCAGGTTCCAAAACGACAGGACTGTGAGCTGCAAGAAATTATCTACCAAAAAAAATGTTCATTTCAAAACCCCGTAGAATGTGGAACACTCTCTTTAATCTACTTTAAAGCTCTTCTGAATCCCACCCCAAATGCACATGAGCGGGAAAGGAAGCATTGCGCCAATTCAATGCAGCTAGTGTCTGAACCGTGGGTACAGCACAGGCCCTCAACGCATCACGATCTGTAGCATAATATTTATATAGCATCATTATAATTGTCACACTGGCTTCAAAAGGGAAGGAGTTCCGCAACAACAATGCAGTTTGGAAACCGACGATATATTTGTTTTTAAGCCCAATTTTGACATCAAAGACACAAACCAAAATGAACGAAATCCGGGGAGCTATCAGGACTTGACGGCAGGTGAGTTCAACTTAGTTGGCTCAGCTCCCCCCCCCCCCCTCTCATTTTACGAAGTTACATGCTGCTCCGTTCATCCATACTCCGGAGCAGCATGGCAAGCAAATTGCTTTTTAAAAAACTGTGAGCCTGCATACTCGCAATCTTCGAAGCAAGAGCAGGGATGGCCGAGGTTGCAGTTTCAGCGGGTGCCTGACACACGAGAACATCCGTCGTAAAATGATACCTCTACAAGTCTTTCAAAATGAATTTGTACGGCTTAAAAATCGACTAGGGAGTAGACTTTGCATGGGAAAATTTGAAGATGCCCCTGAACAGATGAAAAGCGCCAGCAGCAAGAAAAGAGGGATATCTGTCTACTTGCTTAGTTCCAAAACCAAAGTCCAGCGCCGGTTCGTAGAGCTGTGAAAACTAATCCGTTCCTATTATAGATTTGTAAATTGCGCAGGTGAAACATTCCCCCCAGACTACATTCTACACGCTCCCATTGACATCCCACAGCGTTCTCAGGTGCTTCTTTCAAAGACGTTGCCGTTTTCTTCCGCTTGCCGAGACTGGAACGCCGGGCATCGGGGTTTTCATTCCAGGGCTTGCGTGGTCAAAGCTGCGTCACGCAGTTATTTGACTTCTCGGTTCTGAACTAAGATTGAACCTTCCCAGACGAGCTGAGTCATTGAGGAGCCAGCTCATCTAGCAACGTCATTTACAATCAGCCTGCGCTGCGCGTGACATGACAATATGGTCGTTTCAGTTCCTATACATTTGAGCTGAAGCGGGGTTAGAGTCGCTTTCCCCTCAGTGGCGTCCGTAACAGCTTGGAATAGTGTTTCCCCGAACTACAGCTGGCTCGCAATGCGTGTTTGATGAAGTGAGCGGGGAAAGATATTATCAAGAGACGAGTATGTGCTCAAGCGTTTTGGGAAAGGTGAAAAAACATTTTTTGAAGTGATGCGTGGAGAACTGCTTAAGCTCTATTTTACATTAACTCAAATGCATATGGTTGACTGATGACGTTTTTTGGAATGTCGAGAAGCCTCATGTAAATGGGATGCAATGTCATACAAAGTGTGGACACTATTCTTGTGGATGCATAAATACACACACACACCAAAAAAACGACAGAATTACATAATGACGACTTGTGTATATGTTTTTCGGTTCAGTTTGCAAGAGACAGATGCGATGGTACCCCTCCGGCTTCACAAAACAAGTAAGTTTATACGAAGCTGACGCAAACTGCCAACATTCCACATGTTATTGCTGTGGCTGCCCACATGACCTTATAGAAATATCTAGCAAGTTTAGTTTGCATATATATATATATATATATATATATATATTATACTTATAATGGATAGCCAGAAACGAGAACATAAGTTGTAAGACTATGCCCGATATTTTCTCGTACCTGCTCCCTCCCCTCTTCCGTGCCCCCCTCTGGCGACTTCAGACGCTCTGCCTCGCCTCATCATTTTGAGAAATCGACACCCGTGATATATGGTGAATAGTGGAAACTGCAAACTACCTGTCAGTGTTTTGAACGGAGCTGTACAAAAAAGTAAGTGATTGAATGATCTCTACGGTTCACTGTCAGTTACTGACTTGAATTTTTGCAGAAAGAGAACAGTTAGCAAGTCTGTTTATTTGACTGCTGCTTTTGAGAGCGCAAACAAAGGCGGCCTGCGGGCGGAGTCAGAGAAAGCTGCGCCGGAGAATTTTGCCCTTGGAATAGGACTCGTGGTTTTCGTCCCAGTAGACCCGTATCGATCCAAGAGACGCGGTACACTAACGTAAGATGTGCGATAACAACAGGAGATGGTTACCACTAGAAAATACATATTGCATAACGATGGTAAGGTATCAGTACACCAGCTATTGTACTTTGCTATCCAGTTATAACAAAAGTCAGCTCTCTGACTCCATTTGCCGCGAATGGCAAATACCGTGGGCTCAGTTTAAAGCAGCCAATCGGTTTCGAGTCCCATGTGAGACGTCGTATTTCATGAGGGACCTGTGATCACCGGGTGGCCACATTGCATTGAATGTTATGTTAATACCCCCGATGTCTTAGAAAACAGCCTGAGGAAAGACCATACCATAGTTCAGGCTGCATGGTGGCAGAGGTCAGTGTCCATGCGACAAGCAACTCTTAATGACTTCAATCTCAAACCCACTCGAGCAAAGTCATAGAGCGAAGTTATGAAATCGATAAAGATTGAAAGCAAATTTATCAGTCTTAATAGCATTACGCTCGCCTCGTGGCTGGTTATTGTCTCGACTTATTTACCACATTAGTAACGGGCTTATTGCGTCACCAACCATTTTCGACATTACGCCAATACGTGCCTGAAGCTGCGTGACATGCGCGCACTGTACCCAGCGACCTAGGGCTCTGCAGGCAGCTCACCTGTCTCTGCTGATCCTGCTGCAGCTCAAGCCGTTGTCCCCTTTGCTGTCCTTACTGTTCTTGGTGATTCAGATCCGGCTCCTATCCCGCTGTCGCTCGTACTTCCTGAAATACCTGCTGATTCTGCAATTGATTCGACCGCTACACCTGTTGCTGGCTTGCTCTAGCGCCTTCTCCCCTCCCCGTTTGGACCACGTTTGCCACCACCGCTATCGCCCCAGCTTCCACTCTGTCAGGCCGCTGCTCGGGCTGATGCTCCAGTTGCTGCTTCAACTGCCGTTCCAGCTGCCGCTCCAGCTGCGGCTGCCGCCGGCGCGCCGCTCCGCCGCTGCTGGCACGCGCCCTGCTGTCGGCACTGGCACTGCTCTCCCGTTGGCGCCGGCACGGCTCTCTCGTCGGCGCCGGCACTGCTCTCTCGTCGGCGCCTACGCTGCCCTGTCGTCGGCGCCGGCGCCGAATCGGCCGACAGGTCGCGGTTCGCAGGATGGCCAGTAACGATTTTATCCCGCTCCTCTTATGGAGCCAAATGCATTCCAGACTGGCCGCCCTGGTTCGTGTCTGTTGAGCCAGACACGTCATGGTTAGTTGCCCATCGATTGGCGGCCTGCCTCCGCCAACAGCCCTGTTGCAGCCGTCGTTTCGGTGGCCTGCCTCTCCCAACATTCCTATTGCAGCTGTCGTTTCGGTGGCCTGCCTTTCCCAACATTCCTGTTACAGCTGTCGTTTCGGCGGCTTGCTTCTCCCAACACCCCTGTTGCAGCCGTCGCTTCGGTGGCCTGCCTCTCCCAACAGCCCTGTTGCAGCTGTCGTTTCGGTGGGCCCGCCTTTCCCAACATTTCCTGTTGCAGCTGTCGTTTCGGCGGCTTGCTTCTCCCCAACACCCCCTGTTGCAGCCGTCGTTTCGGCGGGCTTCCTCCCCCAGCACCCCTGTTTCAGATGTTTGTCTCAGTGGCCTGCCTCCCTAACACCCCTGTTGCAGCTGTCGTCTCAGTATCAGAAATTTAATGCACAGAAGCCAGGGTTATGCGGACTGGATATGGCACAGCCTTCGCCGCGACAGACGGCTATTACTCTGCGCAGGCTCGCACGCCATGCATTGATTGTGCCCCTACACGAGCACCCACCTCCGGAGCATGTAAGGATGTGTGGCTGGAAGGGCAGGCAGGACCAACCTCTCGCAAGGTGGAAAGCGGTCCATCAGTTTGTTTTTTTTGTTTCTGTCCAGAAATTGGTACCTCGATGGTTGATGCCACCTGCTATTCCATAAGCATCACTTCAGTTTCCAGAAACATGATGGTAACGTCGGGACAGAACAAATCTCCGAGACAAATCCGCATTCTGTATAGCGGACGTGGTGGCACCGCACGGTCTCCAGGCAACCCTCTACGAGAGCCCGACTACACTCGGGACGTGGTGGCACCGCATAGTCTCCACACAACGCTCTACGAGAGCCCGACTGAACTCGGGACGTGGTGGCACCGCATAGTCTCCAGACAACGCTCTACGAGAGCCCGACTGAACTCGGGACGTGGTTGGCACCGCATAGTCTCCAGACAACGCTCTACGAGAGCCCGACTGAACTCGGGACCGTGGTGGCACCGCAAAGTCTCCAGACAACGCTCTACGAGAGCCCGACTGAACTCGGGACGTGCGGTCAGCCTAGTACGGAACAGCTGTGCTCTTTGCGGCACCCTAGTGAAACGGACGGCGCGTGTGTTCCTGGCGGTTAGGCATTATACAGCGGCTTCAGCGACCACGGCCGTCTCATGCTGATCACCGTTTCGACTTTCCCCCCATACCTGCCTCATAGCTGTGCAAACGGAGTCCTTATGTCTGAAAGAGCTGCACTTCCTCGGCCTTTGTTTTTCGAATCCTGTATAGGCGCAGTTAAGCATGTATACAGTGAACCATCATGCATGCACTGAGCATGAATGTGCTCACACACAAATCTTTGCGGGACCACTACGGCCTAAATTTATAGGCTAAGTAGTGTCATGTGCAATCAATGCGCCCAAGTCACGAATTCTTGACATAATTCCATCAGCAGGGAAGAGTGGGACATTCTGTTACTGTGGTGTGTTGATACATGGCCGACTTCTCTTCAAATAATCCACGAGATGTCTTACCAATCGATTATGTGCATTATGTTGCCATAGCAACCTCCTCGTGTGCGCTTTGGGACAGAGGTCGGCTCGCGTGGAAAGTAGCGACACATAAGTCACGCTGCCAGTCGTGCCGTGTTTATCGGAAATCGTGGTCTGTTTGCCTGTGATACGTGCCTGCTTCCACACAGGAATGCGTGCCTTCAGTTTGCCAAGTCTTCATGACTGTCTCTGCGTCAACGTCGACGGACAATCTGTTTTTCTGCGCGCTATTGGTTCTCGGAGCATGTGACAGGTTGATGGGGGAGGGACTAAACGGTCGAACAAACCTGTTGACAGCCCCATGCCCCGAGCGTGTTGCACCGGTTGGCATGAAATCTTCATTAATCGATGACCCATAGTCAATATCCTATCCTTTCCGACACATGGTGACCTTTGGCCAGGCGGGAGGTCATCAGAAACGGCCAAAATTACCAAATTGGCTGCGGACAACTCCATGCCTCGAGCCTGTTGCACCGATTGGCATGAAACCTCCACCAATCCATACCCCATGGTCGATATACTATCCTTTCCAGAGCATGCTGAATTTGAGAGAGGGCAAGGCTCACCAGAAACGGTCGAAACCACCGAAATTGGTTGCAGACAACCCAATGCTCTGGCTGTTCGCAAACTAATTCCAGGTGGTCTCGGTCGTTTTGATGACCTTTGACCTGACTCAAGGTTCTCGTGTTCTGGAAAGCATAAGATGCCGACTATGGCGTATGGACTGGTGAAGGTTTCATGCCAATCGGTGCAACAGGCTCGGGGCATGGAGTTTTTTCGCAACCAATTTTAGTGGTTTGGATCGTTTTTGATGACCTTTGGACTGACGCAAGGTCACTATGTTCTGGAAAGGAAAGAATATCGGCTATGACGCATTGATTGGTGAGGATTTTCTGTCAATTGGCGCCATAGGCTTGGATTATGAAGTTGTTGGCAAGCCTTTTCCCGTTTTGTTGTTGTTGTATTTTTGGTGGCCTTTCACCTGACCCAATGTCACCATGTTCTGGAAATGACAGGTCATCGACCAAGCGGCATCGAATGGTGAAGGCATCATGTCAATCGGTGCCATAGGCTCGGACATGGGGCTGTAACCAGGTTTGGTCGGCCGTTTAGTCCCTCACGGTAATTAGCGCCCCACAAGCGCCGCACAGCGCAACGTTTGGTACGAGCCATACAACGTATTGTGGTGGCAAAACAAAATGCTCAAAATGTAAAAATGACACATCAGTGCACTTGAGCCACAAGTGTGGACGATGGAACTTGTGTAGGATGTTCACGAAGAAGTTCACAATGTTATGCTCAGGATGTCTGGGCTGGTTTTCCCAAAATGCTGCCAGATATTTACAGAGCAGGAACCACCGCACCCAAGATGAAACAACGCAGCAAAAGTTAACAATCATGGGTTGCTTTTATAACAACATGTTTATTTCAGAGGTTGACGTTAGACATGAATTTTACCCAGCGATGCCATCCCAGAAGTAGGCGCTTCAGCCAACCGTTTTTAGATTAGCCATGCTGGCAAAAGCAAAGATAATGGTGTTTTGAATGTTGACATTCATGACGCAGTAAGCGTGCGGACCTCAAAGAAAAGCTCCACATTTTAAGATATGGAAGCAAGCATCAGATGTCATGAAAAACTCACTTTGGTTTACGTTTCATTGGAAAGGACTGCTCGTGACAACAAAACTACTCTGTGTAGTGAATACGCTCCTCAGTACGTCACTATTTGATGGTGTCATAGAACGTTTGTATGACGATGAAGTACTGCTAAACTAGTGCAAAATCGTCACTTGTACTTCAAACGCGTCGAGAAATGGCAGCATGGGCTGGAAGTGTTCGCTGAGTCGAATATAGTACATGCTCGTGTTCTGGTCATTTCTTGTGGTATTCTTGCATATTCATTCGTGAGCTTAAATACTATTTGTGTTGTTATACTCGGCTATAGCGATATTCTTAGGCTATGCGACTGCAAACCTTTCTTTCGTGATAATCAGCAAGTGAAGAAGCTGTGACCAACTTTTCTTATTACGCAGCACAAAATTTGATTCGTGACTGAAGCGTGCGCAGCCCGCCCGCCCGTTGTTTGAGACCCAATTGATGTCTACTTAATTTGGAAATCCCGCCCACGGACACCAGATCTGACCGACTGGGCGATGCCGGATGAATTGTTCCCAGTGTTGAGTGCCCCCTGGCCGGCGGGGGGAGTATTTTGCCCAGGCCTGTCTACGGCCGCTGCGGGGCACTCGGCCGAAAGGTGGCGCTTACCGCCGGCCAGCCAGGCAGTGTAGGTCTGAGGGTATGACGTCTTACCCTCCGCGGCTCTCGCGGCTGCTTGGGAGCAGCCACGAGAGAACTTCAACAGAAGTGGTGTGTGTCGGAGAAAACTTGTGCACTCTTTTCTTTCCAACCAGAGGTCTCGTAAAGGTTTCATAGGAGTGTTAGTTAGGTGTGCTCTTTATTTGACTTCACTGTACTATGGCCGAACTTGTCGGAAAATCTGAATATTTGTTCTTGTTGTGCATCAGGTTTTTATATTGTGAACGCTATGCCACGTTACAAGCGCGGGGGGTCGCACGACCTCGGGTGCAAATGCCTTCAAATTTTAGCGATATTATTTCCTTACATGGAATGATGAACCTGTGCGAAAATCGGTTTTGGGGAGTACTAAACGTCCAAATCGACCCAAATGTTTCCATGCACTGTCACAGATGCAGGGTTAAAATTTCCCCGTCACAACCGGCCAAAGGATGTTTTGGGAACGACTAGATCATAATAGAGGTTTTTGGGAGGGCCATGGCGCTTTGCCTCCTCCCCTCCTAAATATGCCTCTGCATGCTACAAACAAGTAAGATGAGACTTTTGAATCTGATTTCTGCTCCAACATTTCCACTAAGTGTAAAACAATGGCACAGCCAGTTCCAATATAGAAATTATTCACTAGTGTATTCGGAGCGAAATAATGCGTGCTATGAAACGGTATAGCGACCAACCAAGAACATGCTTGCTTGAGTTACGCACAAAATTGGGCCATCTATTTTCCCCTAGCAACTGGCTAAATCGCAAATAATTTTTACTAGCAACAAATAGTATCCTCAAAAAGAATGGAATGATAAAATGCATGTAACAGAATATTGAAGCAACATATCAAGGTGATTAAAAAGCTACAGCATTTGCCTTGGCTTAAATATCCAATGAAAGTTTCCCGGTCACCTGTCCAATATCATAATACTGTTCTTGTCATTTCAATTAATGATGTGACGTGTCCGCTATCCACTATTATGTACATGCAAGATTGAGCATTCATCCATTTGTATTGTGAAAAAGAAAATATATTTACGGTTAATGACAGACATGTCTCCGAAATGTCAACACAAGTAACGCCACCAATAAGTCGTCCTCGTCAGACTCATCTCCCCTTGGTTCTCTCAACACAAGTAACGCCACCAATAAGTCGTCCCCGTCAGACTCATCTCCCCTTGGTTCTCTCAACACAAGTAACGCCACCAATAAGTCCCTCGTCAGACTCATCTCCCCTTGGTTCTCTCTCCATGCATTCTTCTTCCCGAACAATGCTTGCAACCTTCTCCATCGATTATTAATTTATTTTGAATTATCCCCACTCTGATATCAGAGTAGCTGCGCAAAGGTAAGCGACAGTGGACGGTGTGGTGATTTGTTGCGTTGTCCACTAAATTAATAGCATATGCAGTAATCGTAACACATGCAGAAAAGAAAGAAGGCGCCTCGCGTCTCGAAGGTGTACATTATCAGCACAAGGAGGAGCTGAATAAAATATGGTATTTGTGTACGTATAAGTAGCAGCGAAAGACAAAAGTTTTCAACAAAAATGGAGTCAGCAATTGAAATGAGGAACGAAAAAGTTGCCATGAGAACGGAATGAAAAGAAGCACCCATTCTACGCGAAGGATGCATGGCGATACCAAAGCTTGTGCCACACTTCCATATACGATGGTATAAGTAGTGTACCAGGCTGAAGTTGAGTCAGAGAGTGAAGAAAAAAGGATGCTGATGTGGAAAACTTTCCCGTCAGCCCTCACATCGAAAGCTCCGTCAGCACGCATGACGTGACACATTCCAGCTGGCAGTCGTGTTGACGACAAATCGAACGTTCCAGGCAACTACCACCGCAAACACCAAATTGGCCAGCGTAATAAATGCATATTAAACACAGAGGTAGCGGGCGTGAGCTTAGGCATAGGAGCGTTTCAAAAAGTGGGGGCAAGATCAGGGCGGAGTTCAGGAACTATTTCTGGAAAGCAAACGCGATGACCAGGGGGGGGGGGGGGGGTAGAGATGAAGATTATTATCGCTCTTTATTCAAAGAGCATGTTTGTTATGCTAGATATGCAGCTAGAGCTGTTTCTCACTGGTGTACCATGTTGCCTATTCGACTCATGGATGTCATTCGGCAAATAAGGCTATGAAGGTTCCCAACATTATTCGTCCATTTTAATATTGTCTTAGGCATCTTGGGTCACTGAAGGGGCACCTGCCTCCAAAGCGTAGGTGCCAAAGTACGACCTGGACGTAGGCTGGTCGGAATTTTGAAAGTGAATCGATGGCTCACGGTGCGACAGATCTTTCATGCGCCTTCATTTCGCTGACTGCGTTTCAAAACTGCGACTGCTGACTTCATTTCGCTGACTGCGTTGTCGGAGCATTCTAAACGGAAATAAATTTGGAGGCTTGACACTGCCGACAACAACGCAACAAAAGCCATAAAACTAAAGATTGCACTTCAAAAACCAAGCTACAGAATGCAGACCCTCCTATCATATATTTTCCATCTGGGCCCTGCTTCCGTCCGCCGTCGGCGGCCACTGTCCTGGCCCGGCTGTCTCCCGTATGACTGACTGCAAACTGATGGTATGGCTGCTTTGTTGCACACTTCTGGATGAGTATTACAACCAATTGGTGTGTGAAGCACGTGCTGGCCACCTGCAACAGCATCATCTTCCAAATTATCTTTCTTACACCACACCACCGTAAAAAAACTCTGGGAAGCTGCCTGCGTCAGGGATAAATTGGCCCAACGGACATTTAGTTGCCCATGACTAAGCGTAGACGACTTGATTTGCTTTTGTGTGTGGGCAGGGGCGTAGCCAGAGCCTTGCGAGGGAAACACGAGGTTGACAAAAGCCCTTCTTGTGGTGCCCCCGCCCCCCAAAAAGAAACAAAAGCCCCGCACATCGCCTACTTGCTAACAACGGACACGGTATTCTTTGTTTGTTGTTATTCTTATCTCGTAGCCAGGACAGAAACCAAAAGCTACCGCGAGATCAATTCTGCCTTGTATTTTGAAGTCAATAAACTGCAGGAATCAGACGTTGATCAACCGCGTGGAATAAATCACAGGTGCCCTTAATTTGCAATGGCTTAGTGGACTCTCTCTAAACCGATGGAACTCAGAAGCTTTCTCAGAATTTTTAGCTGTTTTCTACAGACATTAAGGACATTGCGAAGGTAGATTGTAGATCGATGATACGTTTAATACAAATTTGAAAATGAATATTTGGTTACAGATCGCGTCATCAACAACGTGCATTAACATGGCCAACGCGTGTTTTCTGGAACTGTTCAGCATTCAGTCAGAATCGATAAGTGATACAATGTATGTAACGGGGTTTTCTAACATGCGCTTGCAAAGTTTAGCAACAAAAACCTCGAAACCAGGCTTTGTAGTTTCCACTGCCCGCGGAGCGTTAACTTAATGGCTACTTTGTAGCTGCCGCCCACCGGTGGACAAAAATGATAATGTTTCTGAAATAATATTTTGTAGACACTTAAATCGATTAGTAATATAATTACGTGACGCAATTTTGAGCACGCGCACTCGCAAATCTGAATAACAAAAACCCCGACGCCAGGCGTTGTAGTCTTGGTGGGCCGCGCAGTGTCGGCCTGGCAGCGTATACTGAGCCGTGGCAAATGGGTAGACGAAAATGATTAAGCTTCTGAAGGCAATACCTTTGAACGCTTCATGACATCAAACCCTGCATTCAGAGGGCCGTCTAGGCGCATGTTTCACGTGTGCGATTTTTAGACCGACGATAAGAACGGATTAATCCTTAAAGCACACCGAGGTGGTGCTGAAATCTGGTGGTGAAATGTATTCCGGGATCACATCTCGGCTGGACCCCCCCCCCCCCCCCCCCCCACACACACACACAACGGCGAATTGCCCCACGCAACACCGGCGGGGAGACTCCCTCTACGTGCCCCGAGCAGCATCTCTTATACTTCTTTCGAGCCCACCCGCAACACGATCGGCGTGCGACTCGCCGGCACCACCGCGTCCCACCCCACCGCGTCCACGGGCTAACGCATCGCCCCTGAGCCGTGACCGTTTCCTTATGTTAACACTGTCCTGGGGCGTGATCTATTGCCACATATGGTCCACCGCTACGCACTGTCCCGGGGCATGATCTATTGCCACATACGGTCCACCGCTACGCCCACCCCTGATCTTCAAAGATCATACTCTCACACCAACGTTGATACTATCCAATCACTCGACACACTCTATCCATAAAGTTGGCCCGGTTGCCGGTGCACCCGCTGGCTGCGTCGCAGCGGCATCGTCGCAACTTCTTCCGCCGGCTGCTCAGGCCAGGCCAGGATGCTCACCGGTTCCGTCCCAGTCGCCGTCGATGCGTGCTCCGCGTTATCCGGGTTGTCAGCCAACAGCCATCTTCCATCACGCCGCCGTGCGGCGTCTCGACGACACCGACCGCGATCGCGCAGTCTCCGGCTCAGCACCACTGGCCGCGCGCCGGGTCTACAGCTGACAGGCGCTCGCACACGTGTCTGATCTGGACGTGCAGGATCTCGTCATCTGTGAAGTCATCCCAGCCGTTGGTCACTGCGTTCGCACGCCTTTTCAGCCACGCAGCGGCTGGCTGTGGCCGGCCGCTGCTCCACCGGCCTCGGGAGGCCAACCCGTCGCTCCACCGGCCGCGGAGGCTGCTCCACCGCCCCACCGGCCGCGGGAGGCTGCTCCACCGCTCCACCGCCATCTGCGACACTGGCGCTGGCGTCCGTCCACTTCCAGGCGACCGTCGACACCTGCTGCTCGCCGCTAAACCTCGCTGTAAAGTCGGCTGTATCCACCTCCAGACCTCGCTGGGTCACAGCTGCCGCCGCACAGAACCGCACGTCTGTCGGCATCCGCACGCTGATACCTCCCAGGGCAGTGATGCCACTCATGCCGAGCACGACGTCAACACCCAGCGGTCGGTCCGGCACTACCCAGACCTCGAGCGTCACTCGACGGTCCTTGGTATCAACCACCATGCTATGCTGCCGGTCCCGCAGCATCCGAGTTCCTGGCCGCCAATCGTGGCCACTCTCACCGTCCGCGGTGTCCGTTGTTGGCAGCGGCCAGCGTACACGAGCGCGTCCGTACAGCCCGCGTCCACCAGCGCCCCGACCATCCGCCCGTTCACCCACAGCCGGGTGATGGGCAGCGCGCCCCTCAATGGCGGGGAGACGGCGCTCGCGCTGACGCGGCGTCCCCCGACTCGCTTTCCGTCCGACGCCGCGGGCAGGCGACGGCGACATGGCCCAACTCACCGCACGTCCCGCAGCGTCGCAGTGGGCGCCTCGCCAAGCGCGTTGTCGACTCGCGGAGGCGCTTCCTGCACGCGCCACGGCCGCTGCCACAGCGAAGCGTTCATCGCTACGCACGGCCCGTGCCCGTGCGAGAACGCTCGCTACGTCCAGCGCGACGATCCATCGCACGCCGGGATGAGCCGGGCGTCAAATAGCCCGCCTCCATCTCGCGTGACGCCCCTTCTCCCGCTAGCGCTGGCGCTCCCGCTGGCTGACGCTGGTGTCGTCGCGCCACCAGCCGTGATGGACGTCGTCACACCGTCTGCAGCCGCTGCCGGGGTCTCGGGCATTCTGGCCGAAATAGCTTGTATTCGGAGAGCACATCTCGGCTGGACCACCCACACACAACGGCGAACTGCCATATATGGTCCAGCCGCTACATGAAACTGGAAGAGTAAAGGTAGAATCTCTATTGTTCATATTTATGCAACTATAAGTCTGTCCAGAAGACAGATAAACCCGGCGCCCGTCGTCTGGTGGCACTTGCAGTGGCCGAAGCCATTCGGCTTGACGGAAGCTGCCACCCAGGGCATCGCTATCCTTGCGCTCGAGGTGCGGGTGGGCATGTTCAAACCTTTTGATGAAATTTCTCACTAATCCATTCGAAAAAATAAACGCTCTCAGGAAAACATGGAATTACCTTGCTGTTTTAAAAAAAACTCATTTCGACTGTTCGAAATATACAACAATAATAAGGCCCATACTCTACATAACCAAACTGAGACCCCTTATTTGCTTGCGGGCAATGGGCCCCTTGAGTAGAACACTAGGGGCACACTATTATTCCCAATCAAGGGCTGAAGGGCCATTCCGTCCCATCGCGAAGAGTCTTCTCTGGCTGCCATTCTGGCGACACGGGGAGGGATCTCCTGGTCGATGCGGAGGCCCTTAGAAGAATATATATATCATATCGCATTGTTCCCTTCCCTAACATGGGAGGCCTTGTGCACCGCGCAGCTGGCCCCGGATCACCACAGCAACCCTCACTGGCACAGCAACATCCTTGATTGCCGCAGGTGGTCACTATGTTTCATTCAGAGATGTGAAGTTCTCCCTGAACTTAGGTTGTAGATGAAATGGGGTCCAAAATTTGCATCAACATTGCTGATCTCTGCTCGTCTTAAAATGTACAAGATTCAGTCAGAATTTATTACTGATATAAAAAACTATGTAATATGGTTCTGACCATCTGGAATCTTAACTGTAAGGTCTTAAAAAGAAACATTCTCCAGAAAAAATTGGGGGATCACACACACACACACACACACACACACACACACACACACACACACACACACACACACACACACACACACACACACACACACACACACACACACACACACACACACACACACACACACACACACACACACACACACACACACACACACACACACACACACACCACACACACACACACACACACACACACACACACACACACACACACACACACACACACACACACACACACACACACACACACACACACACACACATACACACATACACACACACACACACACGCACGCACACACACACACACACGCGCGCGCGCGCGCGCGCGGACATAAAATACACGTAAAGAATGGGGAAAAAGTCATCTTATCCGTACCCACTGCTCCAAAGAGGTCTCACCACTGACAGCGGCCGGAGCGCCGCAGCGGGCCGGAGGAAGCTGCCGAGGTAGCCAGTCCGGCGGCGGCGGCGGCGGCGTCTGGAGCGGCCGGAGGTCCGAGCGGCCGCGCGGCGGCGGCGGCATCCGGCTGGCCGGGAGCACGCGCTGGCGCAGGTGTCGCCTGTTGCTCGGCAGGATCCGGCCGCTTGACAGGCGGGTGTAATACCGCCGGCGTGGGTCGGCATCAGGGGCTGCTCCGCCCCGGTCTCAGGTGTCGGTTGCCGGGCTCTGTAGAGCCACCTGCGAGTCGACTTGGAATGGCGAAAGGTCGTAAGCGTGTTGTTTGCACGCCGTCCGCGTGCGCCTGCGGCGCGCGGCAGGGGGCGCTCTCGACGGCATCGGCCGCCTGATGTCGGCGGGTAGCGAACAGGTGCCGGTGGACGCCAATCATGTCCCGCTCAGGCGGCTTGGGTAGGATCCGGGCGGGCGAGCGGCCGCCAGGTCCGCCAGATCGTGTTTTGTGTCCGGTCCAGTATATATGTGTCTGGCATGCAGCTATTAAAGAATCCCGTGCGTTCGGCCTGCAGCTCGTGAGGGATCCCTGTGTCCGGTGTACAGCTATTGAAGAATCCCATGTGTTCGGCCTGCAGCTCGTGAGGGATCCATGTGTCCGGCATACAGCTCTTGAAGAATCCCATGTGTTCGGCCTGCAGCTCGTGAGGGATCCATGTGTCCGGTGTACAGCTCTTGAAGAATCCCATGCGTTCGGCCTGCAGCTCGTGAGGGATCCCTGTGTCCGGTGTACAGCTCTTAAAGAATCCCATGTGTTCGGCCTGCAGCTCGTGAGGGATCCATGTGTCCGGTGTACAGCTCTTGAAGAATCCCATGTGTTCGGCCTGCAGCTCGTGAGGGATTCGTGTGTCCGGTGTACAGCTCTTGAAGAATCCAACGTGTTCGGCCTGCAGCTCGTGAAGAATCCCATGTGTCCGGTGTGCAGCTCGTGAAGGACGGTTGCGCACATCGGGCAAGGGATGACGAGACGGCGGCCGTACATCACCAGGCCGTCGTCGACGGTCAGCTGAGTATGAACGGGCCAGTAGGCACGCATTGGCAAAGGCAGATCGACATTGTTGGGTGGGAAGCCTTAAAGCACAGCGTCGAGTAGAAGGCAGCCTTCTTCGTTGAGATCTGCGGCCCCGCGCGTGTCCTGCAGGTGGATGTCGACGCACGACCCGTGGAGCGCGTGAGCCGTAATAGCCGACACGGCGGGGCGTCGACGTCTTCCGCAAGCTCACCGGCGTCGATAGGCTCTTCTTCCAGAGACCGGCTGGTCGCGTCGGCGGCTGCGAGGAGCTTCCCCTGGTGCCATTCGGTTGCAGTTCACAGTCCTGCCCTTCTTAAGACCTTAACGTTTCTAGTGTCTGAGTTACACGACGGCGAAGATGGGGGGACTATTTCGGGAGAATATTTCAAGGTCATCCTGTCACTTATGATGCCATAATAACGTCCGCCACCCAAATCCTGCCATTCCATAAGTCATGCGGTGATCAAGGCCAATAAAAGTATACTGGTCGATTTGCTCATATCTGGCGTTCGTGGTCGCGATTTCCAGACAAAACGGCCTTTAATTGGCTGTCAATCAACGTTGTGCAAGGTACGATGACGTCAGCAAACAGTGACGTGTCCAGGAATATATCTCTTATCTACAGGCGCCTTCCCTGGCTTCTTCTGCTGCACAGGGCAGCAAAAACCTTTGAGCCGGTTAGCGTTCGTTGACAGCACGACGGGGCGCGTTTGGCCACGGTACGCCAGCGTGTGCGCCGAAGATTGAGCTGGCTACCATGAGCGTCCTCTCGTGACCGGCGTCCCAGATGAAGCTTTGCTTTGAGCTCGGCAGGTGGCGCAGCGATTCCAGCAGTTCTCCCGTCTGCGATTGTGGGACTGGGAAGGACGCTGTCGCCTCGGTCAAGGCAGGGCCCGGGACGTGGTCGTCTGCTGAGACCATAAACCCGGTTACCTTAACGCTGCTCTGCACGTGCTGCGTTTTTGCCGAGTTAAGAGACGCGCCGTGAGCTCGGCATCGGGCCTGGAACGCCCGGACTGGCGATAGGTCCCACGTGTGTTTTGTTGTAGAAGATGACGTCATCGACCGTGCGTTGGATGTCGTTGAAGCTACTGGAGCATTTGTCGATGCGACGATTGTAATGTTAAATGGTGGGCGACACCGTATGGCGCGCGGAGGCACTGGCGTCTTCTGTATGGCGCGGTGAAGGTCGTGAGGGGGCGGCTGGACTCGTCCACGGACTCGTCCACGAGACACCGATGGTGTTCCTTTGCTACATTAATAACGCCGAACCATCTCGCCTCGCTTGCAGTGATTGATGCCGCGCATTCAGGTGGTGGGTTAGATTAATACGGTTCTCGCTGTACGGCTCTGTTAAGGCTGGACAGGTAGACACACAAGTGTATCTGTTTGCTCGTGTTGTTCGTCAAATGACTGCTGCGGGATGCGCTAGTCTGGCTGTCTACCCGACGGATACGACCTATTAATTAGCCGGCACACCGCCAGGTAGCAGTACGCCTGGCAGGCAAATACCGTCTTCTATGAGTACTCGTCGCTTGTGGACCCCGCAGCCAACCTGTGACGCGACAGTGAACAGAGAGTTTGGACTCGCATGAATTAACCTCCATAAAAATCCCGACCTCTCAAGGCCATCCTTCAAGGTCAAATCAAGGCTCAGAGGACGGTGAACTCCATGTCACCCAAGTCACCGGTCGATTTCAAATTTCCAAGCATTAAAATAGTTAGCGTCAAAATCGTAGCGTAAAAGATAGCGTCCGTAAAAACCCGATTTTGACCTTAAAGGGTGACCATGAAAGGTGAGGACCTCTTGATAGCCGCTAGTATCTTTGCCGGAGAAAATTCAGGTGCTTGGAAATTTGAAATCGGCATTCAGTTCTTTGGTGATATGAAATTCCCCGTCTTTTGGGGGACGAAATTTATCTTGAAGAGTGACCTTGATATGCCAGGATTTCCTGACAGACGCTAGTTCATTCGCTAGCGGTTGTGCTAATATTCAGAAATCCGACATCGGCCGGTAAGTTCTTGGTGATGTGGAGTTTCCTGTCGTTCGACCTTGATTTCGTCCTTGAAGGCGATGCTACATTGTAACATAGCCGTACCATTCGGCGTTCCGATGTCACAATCGACTATCTGCCGCGTTTTAAGCGAAATCGAAACTCGTCGCTTAATAAATCCCCAAATAACTCGCCAATTTCATGGCCATCAGTGTACCTCGCAGCATCGCGACGCTACGAGAATGCCAGGTCAAACCACGCGCGAGGCAGCTGTCAGAAACAGAATATGCTTATATTGAACGGCAGCGTTGCAACGAAATATTCTTGAGTGATGAAACCAACTAAGCACATACTCTAGGCAATAAGCAGACAACCTTCACTTTATTCTGACTTTGTTGGTAGAATGCTACCATTTTCACGCATTTTCATCTACTTTCTGTTGCATTCCGTGTCTCCTAACTACGCGATGGCCGGGAAATCCGTGCATCTTGGACACACCTACTGTTGATACTGCCAACAAATGTTTGAAGCAAGTACCTATCTTTCAAAACCAGCAAACGCCGTATGATCGTAATGGTCAGAGGAACGGCAGTTGTGCCCGACACACGCGGCCGGCCGGCCGGTGGCGCCGCCGGCTCGGAATGCGGCCTGTCTGCTCAGTAAGGCCGGGCTGTGCGCGGGGCTGGCCTGTCGGGGAGGCCAATAGTGAGAGTCTAAAGCGACTCGAGCCACCTCACAATGATTGGGATAGTAGGATGGCAGACGCTCTCAACAAGTGAGCTGTGGCGTCGGACAAATTTCACAGCAAGTACAAATACGTGTCAGGCAAACGCCAGATGGACGTCTAGGCCAAATGCCACGAGTAATTAGGGCGTTGAAAACTTGTGTATGCCTAAATGAAACAAAAAACGAAGGTTAACTTAACACAACTGCTGCACCGTGAGCCCCTTCATACTTCCGACAATGTATTAGTGTCCAAACAGGAATTCGAGAGGCCAGAGGTGTTCTACTTCACTCTAAGGGCCCATCAAAGTGACCATAGCTCACTTGGTTACCAGCAGGGAGCTGCCAGGACTTCTCTTACACCTGGGTGGCTGGTTGAATGCCCTTGGTTCGGGTAGGGTCAATCTGACCCCTCTAAGATCTCAGAAACTAATGTATTTAGAGACGCCAAATTCGCAGGGTGTATTAACCTGTAAGTGAGTTCATTTGTGTCAACATTTTAGATTGCTAGGTTAGGACCTTCGGGTCAAACAGGGTAAAGCAAGGTCAAACTCCAGGATGGCGTCCAAAGTGCCGCCGGACCCTAGATGCCTGTTTTAAGCAAAATGACACTGATGTTCATTTAAGATCCTTGTTAGCCTAAATTGACCTTGTGCGACCTAAAGAGGGTCATGGTGACCAAAATCATAGAAGACTGCTCTGGGTTTTGCATTTGAATGAGCGTTTAAATTTGTGCTAGACATTGTGTTCCCAAAAACAAAATGTCGATCCGGCTCATTTAAGCTCAATGATCTATTCTGACCTTAAAGAAGTTCATGAACAATGTATAATGCGGTTCCTGTTATCAATGAATTCGAAATAAGTACCAAAAACTATCTCATACAACTTCCGAAGTAAAAAAAAAACAGGTCGGTTTTGAGCTTTGTCTGTCTAGCATACCTGGTCCTCGGTCAATGGATTCTGCTCATTTCATTGCTGTGTTATCTAAGAAACTATTTCAGAGATGCATGGCTTCGCCTAACACCCCGTTGTTGCATCAGATTGAACGATTCCCTAGAAATTGTTATAATTGAATCCATGGCCTGACTTTGACCTGCCGTAGGTCAACGGCCTTACATGGAACATCTAAGCCTTTGAAACTAAATGATCTGCTTTTCAATTGTCTACACGTATGCAAAGCTTGGCGCGGCCTCGCCGTGTCGTTCCGAAACCATTCCGGAAAAGCTTTTGAGAGGGCATTAAACTGACCTTCACTCACCCAAGCGAGGGTTAAGGCAGAAGGGTAAAGGATACGCATTAGGTGGGTGTTTAACTTTCTGTTCGGAGTCATCTGTGGTGAAAAATAAGAACATGCGGGTTTAAGAAGAGTGGTTCTCCACCTCCTTTATTTTTCTGCGCTTTTGCTGACCAGTTCCTCCTCGCCAAGCGGCTAGAGGGGCCGCGATGGCCATATAGGCTCACTGAACAGTCTGAGGGTGCTGTGGCTTTGTGTAAGCTTTCCGGTGAAGAATCTGGAGACCCCACCCCAACCTCGGACCATCAGACCAGACCCCGCCTCGGACCATCAGACCAAACCCCCTTCGGACCATCAGGTCAGAACCCCACTTCGGGCCATCAGACCAGACCCTAGCTCGGACCATCAGACCAGACCCACCTCGGACCTTCAGACCAGACCCCATCTCGGACCATCAGACCAAACCCTCTTGGACCATCAGACCAACCCCCCCCCCCTCGGACAATCAGATCAAACTCCACCTCGGACCATCAGACCAAACCCCACCTCGGACCATCAGAACGGACCAGTCTCGGACCATCAGACCAGACCCCACCTTGGACCATCAGATCAGGTCCGACCTCGGACAATCAGACCAGACCCCACCTCGGACCATCAGACCAGGCCCCACCTCGGACAATCAGACCAGACATTTCAGATCTGCCGTGGCCCGGAGTATCCGGATCCAACAGGAGTCTCAGCGGGATCACCAGCCGCGGTGATCGGCTTCTCACGATATGCTTGCATCATCACCTGACTCTACACATGGGAACGGGTTCAGTTTGGTAAGTAGGTGAATTGGCGGTCGCATTAACATGAAAATTGATTTTTCAACTACATCTCAGAAGTTAAGGCTTTGAAATGGTCAACTTGTGGAACATGACACGCCACTCTGTTTTAAGATTGTAAAATGACGCTTCACGACTGCCAGCAGCAATCAAGGTACTAGCATATTGTCCTGTTGCCGATAGATGGCAGGTGCGGACCTCTTGGCCTGGCCTGGCGTGAGGCTGGTTCTGAGCGCCGACCGCCGGGCCGACAGCCGAGCAGTCGCGGCGCGCGCTGTGGACCTGCAGCTGACCCGGGCAGTGTCGGAGAGCTCGGCCGCGGGGCGGGGTTCAGCTCGGCTCGGCTCCCTGCAGCACGCTGTCGGCGACGGCGTTCTACCTGCCGACGGTAGCACCTTCGCGTTCATAAAGGTACGATTCTGAACGCACCTATCAGTATCTCGAGGCCCACCGTAGGTGTTGGCGTCTTTGCCCGATGACTCCTGGATTCATCAGCGCTCAATAGAGCACGCCTCGCTGTTCATGAACGGTGAGGCATCAAGTGACAGGCGCTCCTCTATCCGCCACATCAGTGCATGGTTGAGCTGCCAGAGCTGATGGCATTGCGATCCGTAACTAGTCGTCATATTTCAGTCGAGATTTGGTGACCAATGAAGTCAAGGGATACAAAACCGTTGCACTTTTATACACATTGTGAGACGGGTGTTGTGACCAATGTGTATCCTTATTTGTGTTCTATGTTGAGACGCTGGACACGCTCGTGCTGAAAGTATACAGGCATCAGAATTGCTTCATATGCAATATGCGGGCTTGTTGCGATAGAGTAAATGGCAATGGGGCTGATGCAAATGTGCATTTATGTTTACATTCTGGCATCCGTCATATGATCACTGATTTCATGAGCTTCGTTGGTACTTCATTTCGCAATCGGAGCGCATCCAAAGGTATTCGCAGAGTCTTGTATTTATTTATTTATTCAACTCATCGCCAACTCGGTAGCACTCCGGTAACGGGTGAGGTCTCCCGTACCACTGCGCTGACGGGTGAGGTCTCCCGTACCACTGCGCTGACGGGTGAGGTCTCCCGTACCACTGCGCTGACGGGTGAGGTCTCCGTACCACTGCGCTGACGGGTGAGGTCTCCGTACCACTGCGCTGACGGGTGAGGTCTCCGTACCACTGCGCTGACGGGGTGGTCTCGTACCACTGCGCTGACGGGTGAGGTCTCCGTACCACTGCGCTGACGGGTGAGGTCCCGTACCACTGCGCTGACGGGTGAGGTCTCTCGTACCACTGCGCTGACGGGTGAGGTCTCGTACCACTGCGCTGACGGGTGAGTCTCCCGTACCACTGCGCTGACGGGTGAGGTCTCTCGTACCACTGCGCTGACGGGTGAGGTCTCTCGTACCACTGCGCTGACGGGTGAGGTCTCTCGTACCACTGCGCTGACGGGTGGGTCTCTCGTACCACTGCGCTGACGGGTGAGGTCTCTCGTACCACTGCGCTGACGGGTGAGGTCTCTCGTACCACTGCGCTGACGGGTGAGGTCTCCCGTACCACTGCGCTGACGGGTGAGGTCTCTCGTTAAGGCAAAGCACTCCAGCTGGGACACATTACCAATCAGAATTTAAAAAATTAGCATGATTGAAAGGCTAATGAACATATAACAGGGATCAGATGTACTTCATTACGCTGCATCTAAACATGGCATGACTGGCACTAAAAAAAGTCTGTCTTGCTTCTATCGATGGGGAAAAGGGTGCAAAACGGGTGTCGACACGTGCCGTGAGCGGCACGTGTGGACACGGCAAATAATGCGTGGTGCCGCTGGTCAAAGTGACGCGGACAAAGACATGTTTCTGGGTAAGATTTGTGGTCCAATTTTCTCGCCGAGTTTTTTTTCTCTCTCTCTCTCTCTCTCTCTCTCTCTCTCTCTCTCTCTCTCTCTCTCTCTCTCTCTCTCCCTCTCTCTCTCTCTCTCTCTCTCTCTCTCTCTCTCTCTCTCTCTCTCTCTCTCTCTCTCTCGCACAATCTCGAGCAATCCAAATTATCAACAAAGTGCCTCTCGGAGCGCACTTTAGTTTTACTCCAACGCAGCATGAAGTGCATAAGAGAAGGACACCGAAAATGTGCTCGGTCATGTGCATGTCTGCTCCCATCAAGACAAGTGTTTGGGGTATTTATGAGGCATAATGAGATCGAATTATGTCTGTCACTTTCCTGCTCAAAGTTACTTGAGGCACACATCTTGCTGCTGTCGGCCGTGCACGCTTGTGGTGTAAATTTCTATCAAGTTGGTGTAAAAAAGTCGAGTGTTGAATGAAAAATAAACGTATCGAGTCCGACACAATTAATATCCCATGCAGCTGGTCTGGTGTTCACGTCACTACAGGTATAGACTCGCACCGAAAAATGGACAGGTGCATATAGACGCTGAGCCTCAAAGACACATCGCATTCCTGGCCTAGGTAGTTGCGTTGATCATCCAATGCTCTTGTTTAAAAACACCACTGATCACCGCAACACCGAAAGGTTGAAGTTTCCATGCGTTATTGACAATTCTAACCAGCAAATTCTTGAACGAAACAATTAGGATGACACGCATCAGCTTCCCAAGCTTCCGGCGCTCATGTTTTCCGGTCAAGCTGCAGGCACCAAACAACACCATTCTCCTTCGCACAGAGTTGGCAGCTTTCCTCGGCTGCTTCCTGTCTGTCGCAACGTAAGACAAAGGATGTGGAGCGACCGCTTTCCTGTCCGTCAGCTCCACCTGCCCGCCTCAGTGCCCTCCCTGGGCTTGACGCCCCTGCGGGCCGCACGTGACGGCCGGCAGCCGTTGCCATTCTGCGGCGATAGAAGCCACTTAGCAGCCGTCAGCGGGGCGTAGAGCCGGCTTCTCCTGTGCCGCGCCGAGCGGCGCTGACGGCTCAGCCTGCCCGCCGCCGAGTGGCGCTGACGGCTCAGCCTGCCCGCCGCCGATCGGCGCTGACGGCTCAGCCCGCCCACCGCCGAGTGGCGCTGACGGCTCAGCCTGCCCGCCGCTGAGTGGCGCTGACGGTTCAGCCTGCCCGCCGCCGAGTGGCGCTGACGGCTCAGCCTGCCCGCCGCCGAGTGGCGCTGACGGCTCAGCCCGCCCACGGCCGATTGGCGCTGACGGCTCAGCCTGCCCGCCGCCCGCGCCTTTGTCCGTCGCCTGTTGGTGCGGCGGCGGCGGCCATCTTTGGCCTCGGCCGCCGCGCTCGTTCTGACCCCAGTTAGGAGTCATGGCCAGAGCCAGTGTGTGTTGGAGGCGCGGCGTAACCCACGCGCCTGGTGCGGGCCGCGCTCGGCTTGGGCTGGGGCTGAAGGATTAGATGGGCGGGTGGCAGGTAGAGGGCAGGTAGGGGACGGAGGCAAGAGGCAGGACAGAAAGGGCCAAGGCGTTTCTGAGAAAGGTCCTGCATTTTCCAAGGGTATTAGAAGGGAGGCTGACAGGTACACTTAAGCAAATGAATATCAGCTTTTACGAACGCCTTCAAAATCCGCTATGCGCGTTATAACATGAAAAGTAATGTTCTTACGTGCAAATGACGACTGGTCGAACCATGATGGCATGCAGTGGATCGTAGATGGCTGTTTGGTCTCGAAGTACGAACGTCATCGACCATTGTTCATCTGCCCATAACATAAGTTCAGTACGCTTACAATGCTCACAGTGCGTGTTTAAGCCCTACCACGTTGTGTCTGCTCATCCATGTTGACAAAACACCACGTGAATATTGTTGTAATGCGATCCATACTTCTTACAGCCGCTGAGTCAAACACCGGCTTAAGTTTAAGACCTGACTGCAATGGATATCGAAGCATCAGATTTGTATCCTTGATTTTGGGGTGCATCGTTTTTAGTCCATGGCGCCATTTTCGTGGAGTAAGGCGGACAAATTATGTTGGCAATGTATGCGAATGCACACAACTCTACGTCTCTCCCTTTGCGTCTTAAAACGAATATTGAAAAAGCTCCTGTCAGCTTTGTGTGACATTGAGGAGGAAGGCGTCATATCAAACCTTTTGTTTGCGCAGACCTCAAGGGTATTGCGACATTACTTTTAAATAAGTACGCTACTGATCGCCAGAGCTGCGTGACGGCGCCACTAATGGTTGCAAAGAGACAAGCCGGTGTCAAACGTGAGTGTTAGGGCCTGGCTGGGTTCCGCAATCATCAGACGTGTTGTTGGCTGACGTCAAGCCGTCCCCGCTCTATGGCCTGGCTCACAGCCAAAGTGTCAGGGACATGCCTTATCTCCGGCAGCTGAAGCTGGAAGCTCTTGGGAGCCGGTCCCGACCCGAGGCGTGGCATCTTGGGGTGGAGAGCAAGCATTGCCGTTTGACATGTAGCCCTGTCACCAGCGGCCTCCTAACCTCAGAAACACGCTGTGACATGCGACGAAGTCGAGGCAATAACCAGCTGTGACATCAGGTGACAGGAGAGAAGCCACCACGGCTTGTACCGGTGAAATAGGAGGGAACTATGTGTGTCAAAGAGTAAAGGGTGACTGACGGTGCGTGCCGTTTAAGAGTCAGCAGAAGCATCCATCCGCTGCACGGCTCTCTTCCCCGGATCTGGGTCAGACCGGGCCAGAGAAGGCGACGATTTCCGGGGGAAGAGACAGCCGGCGTCTGAGAGAGAGAGAGAGAGAGAGAGAGAGAGAGAGAGAGAGAGAGAGAGAGAGAGAGAGGAGAGAGAGAGAGAGAGAGAGAGGAGAGAGAGAGAGAGAGAGAGAGAGGGAGGGAGGGGGAGAGAGAGAGAGAGAGCGGGCGTGTGCGGTGCCGCAAGATGCCGCGGGATGCCACAGAATGCCGTCTCACCAACGCCGCACCGCACGCCGTGCAGGAGATGGCAGGGAGCTCCCGAGCCGGGAGAGCGTGCCGCGCGCTCTTGGCGTGTGGCGTGGGCCGGTGCCAGCGGCAACGGCTCGGGGACGTGGTCACCAGCGGCTGCGGGTCAGTGGCCGAGGGCCGGCGGCAGGGTGACGGTGTGCGGTGGACGCCGTGCCTGACAGCCGCCCGCTGACGGCCGGGTTCCCCCGAGGGCCGGCGGGCCGGCCTGACGGTGTTCAGATCCCCACTGACGGTGTTCTGATCCCCACTGACGGTGTTTTGATGCCGACCGACGGTGTTCTGAGCCCCACTGACCGCTGGACTCGCAGCACAACAACTCAATCTTCTGCGATAATCGCCGATATGTATTTACTCACGCTTGTAGCAGCTATGTCATTTATTCATAAGTGTCGCAAGGTACCCGGTCAGCTGTCAGGATAACGCTGCTGAAGCTATCTGGAGCTCACGGTCTCACGATCCCGACTCCGATACGTTACCGGCTGCGTCACTCACGGCACCGCCGCGGACCAGCGTAATCACCAGTGTCCGGCTTGGGCCTATCCGCGGCTACTCAGTCGCAAACCTTACGTCACCTCAAAACGTGACGCAAGGCTAGACCGTCCAGCTCGATAGGTTTGCTCGACTGCCGACATATCAGGAGAATACTGTCGTTCACGATGTCAGTCGCGATCAGTCCCACCACGGCGTCCGTCTCCGTGCCGTCCACGGTGCGCCCATACAGTGCTGCTCCGCGGCGTCGTGGGGAGCAGCGCTGCCAGGTGAGGACCGTCTGCCGGTGCGCGGGCCGGCGCCGTGGCGGGGAGCAGCGCTGCCAGGTGAGGACCGTCTGCCGGTGCGCGGGCCGGCGCCGTGGCGGGGAGCAGCGCTGCCAGGTGAGGACCGTCTGCCGGTGCGCGGGCCGGCGTCGTGGGGAGCGGCGCTGCCAGGTGAGGACCGTCTGCCGGTGCGCGGGCCGGCGCCGTGGCGGGGAGCAGCGCTGCCAGGTGAGGACCGTCTGCCGGTGCGCGGGCCGGCGTCGTGGGGAGCAGCGCTGCCAGGTGAGGACCGTCTGCCGGTGCGCGGGCCGGCGCCGTGGCGGGGAGCAGCGCTGCCAGGTGAGGACCGTCTGCCGGTGCGCGGGCCGGCGTCGTGGGGAGCAGCGCTGCCAGGTGAGGACCGTCTGCCGGTGCGCGGGCCGGCGCCGTGGCGGGGAGCAGCGCTGCCAGGTGAGGACCGTCCGCCGGTGCGCGGTCCCGGTCCCGGTCCCGGCTCGGCCGTGCCCCGGAGCGGTCAGCAGACGGCGCCACGCTCCGCCGCGGCCTCAGCAGACGCGTGACGGGCTCGGCCCACACTCATCCGTCAGCTAGACTGACGCACGAGCGATTGAATTACTGCGACGGCGGCGCTGGCGGCGCGCCCGCGGCTATCGCGCCGCGCCTGGCGGCGGAACCGACCCGGCTGGAACGAGGTCGGCCAGGCCGGGCCCGGGCCGGCGTCGTATAAGCTGGACGCGCGGAGAGTCGGATGAAGCTGGTCCTGATCCACGCATTTGTCATCGCTGATTCGATGAATATTTCGCTGCGGTGTCTTGTCCCGTTCAAATCAGAACGAAAAGTCCCGGGCGTTGGTTTGCAGTTTGTGGCCAATATTGAATTCCAATCCATTGGGGATTGATGGTTCGCAATTATGTATGACGTTTACAGGCCGTCAATAAGAATGGGAAGAGCTGAGCTGACTTGAGAATGCTGTTTATGACATATCGTTAACTTCTTAGGCGCATTTACGCGAATCCGCCCGTTCGCTGCAGGCCAAAATACATTCAACAACCCCATGTAACTAGTGCTGCTCAAGTGTTAAACATGTTTTTATGGATATATGCATTTCAATGGCTTCTTGTTTGAAAGAAACTATGGATTGACTCCTGTCTCGCCTATTTATTTTAAATGAGTTCAGTCATGGTGCTACACTGCAGCTCAAGCCACAATAGGCTTGGCACTATCAGCTGCGTAGGTGTTCCTGTCCTGACAAAATCTACCTTCATTATTCCAAGAAGTACTGGTGTACCCCGTTAGCAAACATGCATCGGTTTTATCGGGAAAGCGTTATTTTTCATAGCAAATGCCTGATATAAGCATTCGATGTTAATTTTTTCTGCCAGTTTTGCCAATAAAACAATGATTGCTAGATAGCACCGCTCGTTCAGGATCCCTGTGACTTTGAAAGTAGGCTATCGTCAGCGTAACAATTCCCAATTTCTAATATCAAAACTTGGAACTGTTTTACTACCAACGTCACATTTTCCCTCTCCGCATGTTTGCCATTGTAAAGAGCTTTGGCCTAACATGTAACCGGTTAGTGAATTGTCAAACATGAAACAGAATACGACACCAGCTGTTCAATAAAGGAGCCCTAGGCACCGGGCAGTGCGAGCCTTCCCAGGTCTATCGCAAGCAGCGGCGGCTGTCACTGTCACGCACAGGGGGATTCGCCGTCGCAGAAACCCTTGGAGATCGGTGATCATACGGGGCTTGGGAAATAAAGTGGTTCGTGTCCTCACCTACGCCGCAAGGTACGGCAACAGGACCCAGCTACTGCAGGCATGCAAACTAATTACGCTGTAACCTGGTGATGGCTGGTGAATTTTGGGCACCTCGGCTTCAAAGGCCATTTTACAGCTGGTTTACGTTCACTCAGGAGTCCCGGCTCCATCAAGAGTGCATTCAAAGGCAGGAGTGGATTTAGTGGCACTGCTCGAAGCTTGGCGGCATGACACATTTCCTAAGGCGCAGCAACATGTAAAAAAAACACGAATATGTCTAACATGGACCTCTGGTAATTCTCTTATCTAAGACGTCATAGCCTGAAACCACCCAAAGTACGCACCCTCTCAGCACCGGGCGAGTGCAGTCTGCATGTTTAATAGTCAATGGGCTATCACAACGATCACATGACGGCGTGTAGGCCTGACTAGAAACCATGCGCGCCGTAGGTATGCCTTGTGCGCAGACGAGTGAGGAGTGCCTTCTGCTTCCGGAAATTCCTCCAGGAACATTTCCATGGGCAAGCATAATCTTGAAGGCTGTCAGATTATTGCTCGAGCTCTCTCGAGCCTACTTTCGCTGCTTCGCCGCGTCCATGTGTTGGTCTGCCACATCAGTTACATGCTGCACCATGGCGGATCAATCGCTTCAACGTTTGCTGCGTTCAGCACGGAAAAGATGCCAAGGGTGTTGCAAGATGGGCGTGCGTTGATGTGTTTGCGAATGTTGTCATCAATAAGATGGTGAGGTGCACTAAATAAAAACTACTTACGCAGAAAAAGAACAATGCCTAAAAGCAAAAACTGATCTTATTCCATAAACCGCTAATCATGATTCTGAGCATGTAGTGTTTATGCCAGGAGCAGAGGGGACGGAACTGCTTTAGAGATTGTACCGTACGCTACCAGCGCGTTGCAAATTCCATAGTATACTGGTACAATCGGTGCCACCTGCTACTCAAATCTTATACCGCTCGTAATCCGTGACTATGAATATATAAGCCCCCGATGAGATCCGCGGTCGTGCCGAGCTGGGCCAAGCCGTGGCGCACGAGTTGGTAATTCTATGGCAGTTATACTAAGGCGTAGCCTTCGACCCCATTTGTAGTCGGTCGCAAATCATGAGGCACACGGAGTAAGGGAGCCGCGCTAGAGAAAGCTAGAGTGCACTGTTTCCCCGACATTCACCGATTCGGAACGTTTGCAGAGACTTTATGTCAGCAGTCCCTCACGTGTTGTTGAATAAAGCACGCGGTCAAATACATTTGCTTTTTCCTACACTGCACATATCGCTGTTTTACAATCGACAGAATGTCCGACATGCTGATCTGACCGCTACTTGGCCTTTCAGAATAAGATGAAACAGCGCCCCGCGCGATTTTAGGTTTTTTACCGTGCACGTTTATGTTCACCCTGTCTACATCAAGGCTTAAACGAATGGAAACAACCCAACGTGCGAGCGTGCTAAGTTTTCTAAGAACACAAGCTAGCACTTTTTATCAGTCGGGCTCATTGCGTGCCTAAAATTATTCTGTCATTTTGCCCAAGACCGGCCGGTCTGCTATGATAATGACCGAATGCAGCAACGGGAATCGTTGCCCAAGTTCATGTGTACGGTTCATACCACACAGCAGAGCTACGTCGGCCATCCACATCACAAGCCGAATGTGCGAGCCTGGCTAAGCCGTCCGTCTCGGTCCGGCAGCTAGGCCTGAGCAGCAGCGCGCTCCCACCACCTCTGCACTGCACGGCCGGCGCTGGTGGCAGGCGGGCCGACTGGCGCCGAGGCTCTCGCGTGTGGGGTAGTGACCTCGGCCGGGGCGGCGGCGGCGGCGGCGCTCCCGGCCGCTGCCCTGACCGTTACCCGGCTGCCGACCGGCTGCCGACCGCGCCGGCCAGCGCTGCTAATGGCCGGCGGTGGTCGCCGTAACGGTGTGTGGCGCTCCTCGCCCCTCGACCCGCTCGGCCGCCGTCAGCCGGCCGGGCTCCGACGCGCCTTTGCCCGGCACGCTGGCTTTGCTAGCCGCCACCTGCTGCGACACTGCCGGACCAGACGAGCTCGCGGCTTCGGCGCTCATCGACTTCGTTAGCCGCCGCCCGCGCCCAGCTGTCCGTCAGGGCGAGGCGAGCCGTCAGCTGGCCAGCTATTACAGCGGAGTCGAGCCTGCACGGGACCAGTTCGTCAGTTTTTTTTTCGGTCAGCCGCCGCCAGCTCTAGGCTCTCGCAGCTGCTGGGCGAGTTAGCCGCCGGCTGATGCGCTGTCAGTCGAGTCGAGTGATTACAGCTGCCTCGCTCAGTGGTCAGGTCGAGCGGTCACAGCCGCCTCGCTCAGTGGTCAGGTCGAGCGGTCACAGCTGCCTCGCTCAGTGGTCAGGTCGAGCGGCCACAGCTGCCTCACTCAGTGGCCAGGTCGAGCGGTCACAGCTGCCTCGCTCAGTGGTCAGGTCGAGCGGTTACAGCTGCCTCACTCAGTGGTCAGGTCGAGCGGTCACAGCCGCCTCACTCAGTGGTCAGGTCGAGCGGTCACAGCTGCCTCGCTCAGTGGTCAGGTCGAGCGGCCACAGCTGCCTCGCTCAGTGGTCAGGTCGAGCGGTCACAGCCGCCTCACTCAGTGGTCAGGTCGAGCGGTTACAGCTGCCTCACTCAGTGGTCAGGTCGGTTCACTCATCGTCCGGTGAGTCTGTTCAGCTGTCTGTCGGTGAGCCACACACATAGTCGCGCCGGTGCGCAGCGTGCACTATCGCTCCCATCACAGTCCTAGTTCGGTGCAGGGAGGCGCGGCTGCTGTCACGTTTTCCGTCACGGACCAAATCTGAACGCCCGATCTGCCTCCCACGGGGAGCCGCGTGCCGGCCGGCCTCCACGTGGGAGCTGTGCCAGTGGTCCGCGTAACGGCAGGGATCAGCGTGCATGCCCCGCCAGGGATCGGTGTCTGTGGTCCATCCTCCCGCCAGGGATTGGTGTCTGTGGTCCATCCTCCCGCCAGGGATCGGTGTCTGTGGTCCATCCTCCCGCCAGGGATTGGTGTCTGTGGTCCACCCTCCCGCCAGGGATCGGTGTCTGTGGTCCATCCTCCCGCCAGGGATTGGTGTCTGTGGTCCATCCTCCCGCCAGGGACCGGTGTCTGTGGTTCATCCTTCCGCCAGGAACCAGTACATGCGGTCCATCCTCACGCCAAAGACCGGCAACGTGCTGTGTCGGCGAAAGTGGTCGGTTGGCCAGCTGGCGGTTTTTGTTGTCGGTCGGCCGGCCCGTTAGTGAATAGTCGTGCCGCCCGGGCCGATTATCATCCTCTCAATGGCGGCAGTGGAGCGGCCGCGGGTCCACGCACGAGAGCAGACGCGCGGTGCCGGAAGTGTCCTGCTGAGAGGCCGCGGAGGCTCCGTCTTCCGGCAGCCCATCGGGCTCGACGGCGAGTCCGTGTCCGCTACACGGCTGGACGCGGACTCTCAGCATCCGTCCGCCGCGGCCCTGGGAGTCCAGATTTTGTGATTTGTCGGCGCTGGGAGTTCAGATCCTGTGATGTGTCGGCGCTGGGAGTCCAGATCATGTGATGTGTCGGCGCTGGGAGTCCGGATTCAGTGATATGTCGGCGCTGGGAGTCCAGATCCTGTGATGTATCGGCGCTGAGAATCCAGATCATGTGATGTGTCGGCTCTGGGAGTCCGGATTCAGTGATGTGTCGGCGCTGGGAGTCCAGATCATGTGATGTGTCTGACCGACCGCCCTCCATGGACTGCGGGATTAGGGCCATTTCATCCTATCATCACGTCACATTCGATCAACGGGAGCTCAAATGTGTCATGACGGGGACGGGTGAGCTTGCCTTGGTCGAGGCGCATGCAGGCAGCGCCACGACATTTCGGCGTCGCTGATAAGGGAGAGCTTATGCGTGAATAGTAGAGTGGCCACAAACGGCACAGGGGAAACTGGGGCTATTTTCAGCTTTAGCGTGTGCTGCCATTGTTCAAATGTTGACCTACACCAGGCTTAGATACGTTTTGGATAAACATGAAACAGACAATGTTGAGCAAACAACATGTTTCGAACAGACAAACACAGAGCACCCGGGTAAATGACGCTCTTGACACATCGGCAAGTTTCTATGGGTTTCACATCAATCAGTGCGGTCTTCAGAAGTCGGGCACTAAGGAAACATAGTCAGCGTTACCGCTTTCAATTCGATCGCCTGATATGTTGACAGCTCGCAGCCCAACGTTGGCAACGCAGCGCTGCGGCGCGGTCACATTACAACTTACAGATCTTCCTGATATGTTGACAGCTCGCAGCCCAACGTTGGCAACACAGCGCTGCGGCGTGGTCACATTACAACTTACAGGTCTTCTCGTGTCTGTCAGAGGTCCTCCCGTGCCTGTCAGAGGTCTTCTCGTGCCTGTCAGAGGTCTTCCCGTGCCTGTCAGAGGTCTTCTCGTGCCTGTCAGAGGTCTTCCCGTGCCTGTCAGAGGTCTTCCCGTGCCTGCCAGAGGTCTTCTCGTACCTGTCAGAGGTCTTCCCGTGCCTGTCAGAGGTCTTCCGTGCCTGTCAGGTCGTTGGTGCGAGTGCCTCGCCGAAATCTAAGCGCAAAGTTCTGCCCTAACTCCAGATACTTCACCTCTTTTGTCAAGCATGATTTTACTTTCAGGGAATGACGGTGCTAGCCATGCCGTCCCCGTTCAAGTCACCAGTCAATGTTGTTTTGCGTTGCAGTCTCCTTATTGGGCATTCGTAGGTCAGTTACCAAAATGGTTTCTTGAGCGTGCAGTTTCGAATGAGATAAACAGATCAGGATTATGCGAATATCGAGAATTCTTATTCAGACACTAGTGATATATATATATATATATATATATATATATATATATATATATATATATCACTAGTATGTATGTATTTAGATATTTACATGTATCTGCATAATAGCTTAAGCATATTGTCCGTAATATCTCCATCAATCAATTCCATAGATGGAAGTATTTCTGTGTACAACAATTCTGACTTCCGATAATGTATGCCGCCGTAAAAATTTATAATTTAAGGTGGCAGATGTCAGAACGTTAGGATGAGGAACGGGACTAGCACGAGGAGAACATATACATACAAAGGGTGCATCGGCACAGCCTGAATTTCTGCCGCGTTTGGGCGTCTTAGATTGGCCGCGCTGTTCGCTCGCGTCTCCTCGCTGAAGCTTCTTACAAAGTGGCTCCATTCAGGTGTCGACTGCCTCAGCCTCCGACTAGCGGCAGCCTCCGCGCGGGGAGCGTATGGTGCGCCACCACATTTAGGTGCCGACTGGCAGCCTCCGATCAGCGGCGGCCTCCGCGCGGGGAGCGTATGGTGCGCCACCACATTTAGGTGCCGACTGGCAGCCTCCGATCAGCGGCGGCCTCCGCGCGGGGAGCGTGTGGTGCGCCACCTCACGGCTCGCAGGCGGCGGTCCATGCGGCGGCAGCGCGGTGAAATTGACAAATACCGTCACAGGAGTGTGATCTGCGATCGAAGGAGAATAAATAGTGGCGAGTCATGGCAGATGTGGCTTTCGCCGCCGCCTCGCGCCGGTCGTGCCCTCCGCCACATCTTGGCGGCACGGCACCGGGCAGCAGAAGGAGGCCGCCAGGTGTGCCACCAGCCGTGCTGAGAGGCGAGATATCGGTGATATTACGGACATGACGCCAGTGGATGCGTAGCATGGCTGACACTGGTTGGGATGTGAGAAAAGGGTGGAGGCGACCAGCTGCGAGATCTGATGCGGCATGAGCTCATTTATCAGATCTGAAGTCTGAAAAATGAGGCTTGCACGAAGACTTCATTTGTCCTGGCAGCCTTTGCGTCTGAGCAGATGGACGACGCAGCGTTCACTGGCCGTTCTCCTTTGTTGTGCAGTGTTCACCGGACCGTTCTCCTTTGTTGCGCAGTGTTCACCGGCCGTTCTCCTTTGCTGCGCAGTGTTCACCGGACCGTCTCCTTTGTTGCGCAGTGTTCACCGGCCGTTCTCCTTTGTTGCGCAGTGTTCACCGGACCGTTCTCCTTTGTTGTGCAGTGTTCACCGGACCGTCTCCTTTCTGGCGCAGTGTTCACCGGACTGTTCTCCTTTGTTGCGCAGCTTCGGGACTGGCGCTGCCGGAGTTCTGCTGGGCATGAGGGCCGACTTGTAACATTCCCCGTGGCATCGCAGGGGCCAAGTGTGTGAACAACGCTGATGTTGCTCAAGCTTTCAATCCCGTTAAAAGAAGTTCACATTTATTACACATTGGTACCGGTTTTATTCGCGTGTTTTGCATGTAAGTGTGCGCTGTTTGCAGACGGGAGATATGTCTGCGATATGCTTATGACTGACGTACCAGCCACACGTACCGGACGGTTTGTGTGGGCCGGACGCGGGCGTAGCTGCACCGCCGGCGTCCCGCGACCCCGGCCAGGTCGTGCCTGGTCACCGTCTCGACCCGCCTCGGATTAGCGCCGCGCCGTGCTCCGCACCGGCCACCGGTGCGCTGTGCCCCGGCCGCCAGCACCGCCGCGCCACAGCTGTCCGGCGCCTCCTCCTACCGAACTTTGCGACGTTCAGCGGGCACCCATACCCGACCGCGCTGGAGCCGCCCCTGCGAACGGCCGGGGCGTCGCTTTGTGAGAAAAACACGCGAGGTCACTGGCCGGGCCCGGACGGCCACGAGCCGGCCACAAAAACACGGCAGGCTCGTCGGACGTCGGCCGGCCGGCTCGCCGGCACCCAGGCCACGCCCGAGCGGCTCCGGGTCGGGGGCTGACCCGCGCCACCCTCCCAGCGTGCCCGCCGGCGTCCCCAGCCGCTGACGAGCGTGGCCGCGGCCGCGCGCCGCGCCGACGCAGCCTTTCACTGCGGGCGGCGGCGGCGGCGGCGGGTCGGCATCGGACGGGCCAGGCGGCGGCAGCGGCGGCGGCGATCCGTGTCGACATCGTCACTCAGTGGGCTCCTCTCACGACTGGCGGCCAGATGGCCCCCCGATAACTGGCCGCCGCGTGACGAGTGCGCCGCGTTGCGCCACGTTAGCACCGGCGCGCAGCTCAGACCGCGGTCGCGACATCAGCCACCATTGTCTTCCCAAGGCCACGAGGGCGGCTTCGATGATGTTTTTGTAGATCACAGGTCGAGTTTTCTTTCGAGAGGGCTTGTTGTGACAAGCTGAGGCGACTGAAGAGCAATGTAGGTCATCAAGGTCTTTTTGATATTTTGCTTTATCAGTGTCATGCTCGATGCTTTCATCAAACTTGGTGGGAATACCCGAATGAAACTGCAAAAGAATGACTTTTGTCTCATATCGCACACCTAGTCATTTCGTAATGGTGAGTGTACAATTTGAAGCTGCACGGAATGTCGTGTTGCAGGAAAATACAGTGGGAACGTGACGCACACGTGCAAACACAGTGCCAACATGGCACGTTGCACAGTACCTATGACTGCTATTTACCCTGCATGCTTTACTGAGGAAACCAGAAATCGTGCTTGTGACCCAATGCGTGGAACTGGTGTTCAATACACCAGGAGACGTAGGCAGAGATCCAGTAAGCCTGAAAACATTAAGCATCTTGAAACGAGCGGGCGATTTCCGATAGCAGGCCAACGCCAGGACGTCATTCGGATTCTGCCGATGCAGCATGTGTCAGTCCGCCCTTACCGGACCGGGTTCTCACGGCGAGCCCAGCTGAGAACGCTGGCAGGCATCGCGCGCCCGGTTCACGTAAGTGCTGCGGCGCATGTCGGCGTGAGCACGCAGCTCACGGTGAGAGGGGCGGCGCTGGCCGGACACGCACGGCAGCTCACGGTGAGAGGGGTGGCGCTGGCCGGACACACACGGCAGCTCACGGTGAGAGGGGTGGCGCTGGCCGGACACACACGGCACGGTTTCGGGATCGAGCGGCCGTAAACGCTGCCCCGCTGGTCAGCTGGGCGGCCCGACTGGTCAGACGAGTTACACGTGCAATCAAAGCATAACGGATGCGGTCAGCGAGCACCGCGGAAAGCCCTCTCATCTGTGACGCGGTCCGTGTGAACCGCGTTGGCACCCCAACACCGCGCGACCGTGTGAACCGCGTTGGCGCCCGAATGCCGCGCTGGCGTGTCTCCTTCGCGGTGGTCCGCGGCGCGGCGGCAGCGAAATGTCCCGCCGTGCGAACCGCCACCGGGCGACCAGCAGCACTTCCCAGTGAGACTTGCCGGGCTCGGCCGTGCAATTATGGCCGGTGGCTGATGGGACTGGTGTCATAACAGAGCGCCGGTCGGCGGCACCGGTGCTGCGCGGCCGCGCGGCTACCGTAACGGCCGTGGCCGCCGACGGCCGCGACGACGGCGCCGGCTTCTGTGTATCAGAAGCTATTTCCGCGTGCGGCAGCCAGCTCATTGGCCTCGCGTCGCGTTTCCGTGTGGTGGGCGGCGCGTGACGTCACAGCTCGGTCAGGTGACGTCACGGCCGGGGTAGGTTGTGGGAGCCAACAAAGGGCAGCTGGAGCGATGGTGGCGGCGGTCAGGAAGTCAGACAAGTTGTGAGACCGGTCTAGACCTCGGCGCGACCTCTCAGAACAAACCACCGCCACGCGCTGGCCGCCGATGGAAATAATACACCTACCTGTCTTTTTCGACGTTTGTGGTAGGCTTCGATACAACTTTTGGTAAGGAACAAGTGCAATGAGCACATTGCCCCAAGAGCTCAAGGCAAACTAATAATGTTCTGCAAACAAGGGACTTGCTGGTTGGTGACGCCGACCTCAGGTCTCCGTCTTTCTGTGTCGGTGCTCGGTCGTGGACATGCCAGGTGAATGCTCCAGTGGTCCAGCGGCACCGGCGCGTCTGCATGGCTGCTGCACATGCTCAGCTATGAGTGTTTCGTCAAATGTGGCACGTTCGCAGCGTCACTTGAAAAAGTCAAGTTTGGGTCATTGCCACCACTGCCTGGACTGTCGTCTTCATCCCAGATTACCGCGCCGCGCTTCACAGAAGTACGGGCGCCTGGTACGGGCCGTCACCCGTAGATCCCAATCTGGGAAGACTTTGCTGAGCGAGAAACGTCCTTCCATGGGTATTGCGCATTAGAAACCAAGTGTGATGAGCGTCACATACTCAGAACGCGCCGTCGAAAGTAAAAGACCGCGCCAATCGACCGCAAGCCCGTTCCCAGCTTAGCGGA
>NW_023596254.1:0-581 GCF_011947565.3 Pollicipes pollicipes
GTGGTGGAGTCTGGGGCACTGCGACACCAATCTGAGTTTGACCTTGTTTGTCCCTATTTGACCTGAACGTCATAACCTAGGAGCCTAAAATAATTCTCGCAAGTGAGTTTACATACAGGCCACCCTACTCTGCGAAGTTGGTGTATCTACTTTTCTTAGTTTTTGAAGTCTCAGGGCAGTCAAATTGACCCTTCCCCCTACCCGAGAGAAGGATATTCAACCGGCCACCCGGGCCCATGTTAAATGATGCATGTTTGCTGAGCCCAAACGTCGCAATGTTGACGACTTTTGGCCCTTTCTCGTAGTGTCCTTGTGACATACGTGGTCGTGACTTAACATGTCATAAGTTTCATCCGCGTACTGGGTTACGGCGATTGTCTTATACGATTCGATGACCAGTTTCATTTCCGTCATAACCAGCACCACTGCGCGACTTGCTGCCTTCTTAGCACAAAATGTGATCCGTATTAGCAACTCGCACTCACCGCATTCAATTGATGGGAGGCGTCAACTGCTGTTTTTTGATGCCAGGAATTGTGATGACGCGCGCTAGGCATCAATAATTTGATAATCACATTTTT
>NW_023596255.1:0-34483 GCF_011947565.3 Pollicipes pollicipes
TCCGCAGTTCTCTGAGTCAGCTGTGCGAGAGATTGATGACTGGGCTGGACCCAGGGCCCTCCTCCCTGCTCACTCTGGGTCAGACTCTAAGCGAAACCCTCACTTCACTCAGAATACAGATGGCCCTGGTAACTTTTCCGCTGATGAATTACTGCTGGTGTCGCGTGATTGCATGGCACAAACTGAGGATGAACGAGTTTGATCAGTCGAGCGGCGATGTCTGTTGGCTTGCATTTCCATCCACCACTAGCTCGTTTCAATTTCGGGCAGAAATCCATTCTTTGCTGGTAAAGTCGCGAACAAAGAACGATGTCAGTGCCATCTGTCGTGCAGACTTCGAAGCACACCGTATACGAAATTGGATCCATTTATAGGCCTGAAGTAAGGGCACGACCAAACACAGTGTTGACTTCACTTCTTCAAGGCATTAATAACATCGCCGGACAACAGTTCGCAATGCCAGTGAAAAGTAATCCAGGGTGAAGGTCGTGAAGAATGAACTTGGAAGGCTGTGGTACCTCTCACCCCCACGACATTCATTGAAGGTAAATCGCGCGTACTTTGACTTGACTAGTTTTGCTCCGTATGCATGATTGTGAAACCTTTCTTTGGGATGGGAAGTTGTGCTCAATTTTTTTTTTAGAGAGATGAGGAAGAGAGAACGAGAGAGGAAGAGAGAGAGAGAGAGAGAGAGAGAGAGAGAGAGAGAGAGAGAGAGAGAGAGAGAGAGAGAGAGAGAGAGGAGAGAGAGAGGAGAGAGAGAGAGAGGGAGAGAGAGAGAGAGAGAAGAGGAGAGAGAGAGAGAGAGAGAGAGAGAGAGAGATAGAGAAAGAGAGAGTAGTGTATACATAATATATATATATATATATATTATATATAATATCTATATATATATATATATATATATATATATATATATATAGATATATATATATATATATATATATATATGCAAATATACTATCCTTGTACAAATATTTAAAGAGTTAGATAGATAGAGAGAGATGCATGCTAACAAAACGTGATATATTATACGCCCTCCTAATATAATTATCACCTCCATCACGTTTACCGTTTATTGTATTTACTTCTCACAACGCAAGACGCATTTACTCCAAACACATCGGATGATAAATTATTCGGGGGAAGTACCAGTCATGCTCCGCGAAGCGGCCGCGGCGTGCGGGATCATCGAACGATCAATACATTGACTCATAGTCAATACATTGAACATTGGCATGGCTTTAATACCCGCTGAGACGACCATCGACCACCATGGTTCTCCATGCCACTGGCCGCGGGCTCACCAAGCGTGCGTGCTCATCTTCCGTTTGACGAGCCCTCTAAGCTTGCGTGCTCACCTTCCGCTTAGCGAGCCCTCCAGGCGTGCGTGCTCACCTTCCGCTTGGCGAGCCCCCCAAGCGTGCGTGCTCACCTTCCGCTTGGCGAGCCCTTCAAGCGTGCGTGCTCACCTTCCGCTTGGCGAGCCCTCCAAGCGTGCGTGCTCACCTTCCGCTTGGCGCGCGCCAGCCTGATCTCCCTGACATCCTGACTCCTGATGAAGGGCGAGCTACGACCCCACACTTCCAGCGCGATCCTGCCGTACGTCACGGCCAGCACGGTCACCGGCAGGAAGTACTGCAGCAACATCACCACCACCGTGTAGTAGCGCCGCCCGTTCCCCTCCCACACCTGCCGGCACAGCGCCGGGGGTCAGGAGGTCAGGAAATGTAGTCCCGTCCTCTGCCACACCAGTCGGTGTGACTACGGGGGTCGGAAGTCAGGGTCTGTTGTCTCGTCGCCTCCGACACCTGTCGGCACAGCACCGGGGTCAGGAGGTCAGGATCTGTAGTCCCGTCCCCTTCCCACACCTGTCGGCACAGCGCCAGGGCTTATGCGGTCAAGGTCTGTTGTCTCGTCGCTTCCAACACCTGTTGGCAGAGCACCTGTGCTCACCCGTGGTCAGGAGGTCAGGGTCATTGCCTCACGGGGAAACATCGCCTGGAATCGATCAAACGTAGCTGTACTGTTCGCATAGCTTTCCGCACGACAACCATATTCACAGCTTACAGGGCTGCTGGTTGTAGCATCTGTGAGCAGTGAGCCTTACGGACAGCATGCTACAATGAGTTGGATGCCCGTTACGCTGCATAAATGAGCCATAAGACGTTATGTTCACACATTCACGCTGTATGTTCCAGGGTCAGGATAAAAAATAGCCGGTTGGTGGTCGTTTGTTGTTGGTGTCATTTTGCTCCCACCAGGTTGAAAGAGGGAGGCAAGGAAGCGAAAGGTACGATGTCGTGGATAACTCGTAAAGGCGGGCGCACTTTCCCTGCCATACTATCAGGACTCCCCTGCTGAGGGCCTTTCTGTGCCCCCTGATCCGCCTCTCCCCCAGCGCCACCACCACTCACCGCCCTCATCTGAGGCCCGCGCCCACCCTAGCCGCCACGTGCGCCACGTACCCACCTCCTGGCAGACGCAGTGCTCGTGCATGGCGAGAAGTGGCGCTCCGGCCTCTGGCACGTCCGCGCGAGACGTGACGGCGATAGGCACGCAGGTGGAGAGGGCCAACATCCACACGCCAGCAGCACGATGCGCGTCCGCAGCCGCGAGCCGCGCGACACCAGCGGGTGCACGATGGCCGTGTAGCGGTCTGCAGAGATGGCCACGAAGCGTGTACCGCCGACACGAAGACGGAAACCGCCTGCGCGAAGGACACGCCGCGACAGAGGCGCGTCCCCGAAGGGCCAGAAGCCGACACGACCAAGGTGGGGAACGTGAAGGGCATGCAGAGGCAGGCAATGAGCAGGTCGCCGGCCGCCATGTTGGCGATAAGGATGTTGGTGACGGTGCGCATGCGCGTCGCGGAAAAGACGACGTAGCAGACGGGTGTTGCCGGTGAGGCCGGCGACGAAGAGATCGAGTAGCCGACCCAGGCGACGGTCAGGAACGGCAGGTCTGGCGGCGTTTCGAAGCAGTGCCACGTGCGGTACTCCAGCGGCGTGATGTCGTCGTGCAGGGCAGACGCAGTCGTGAGCAAAGCTGAGTCCACAGCGGTGTGACCTCGTGTGACCTTTGATACGCCAGACATGTCGATGCGTTGACCTCTGGCAGCAGTTCGCTGACACTGAGCTGCGACCTGTTGACCTCCAGCAGCGAACTGTTGACCCCGAGCAGCGACGCGTTGATTCCCGAGCAGTGACGCGTGGACCCCGAGCAGCGACGCGTTGCTGGAGGTCATCAGTGTCGCGGGGTCACTGGCCATTTCCTGCTTCGAAGGTCAGGTGTGACTCAACTAGCTGCACTCATAGCAGCATCGCAGGTGACGTATCCGGAGTTTTTCACTCAGTCCCACCCCAACAGCAAGTGTCGACCTCGAGGCGGTGTGACGATCACGTGGTCACGCGCCGAGCTGGGCGACGAGCAGCTGCGGCCTGCTTGCTCAGGGTCAGGGCCGCGCGTGATGGGGCCCAGCAGGACGTGGTTGCCGCGTCGTCGATCGGCCAAAGGGCACTGGAATCAACGCCTTTACCACCTGCCGGACACAACCGAGCACCAGACATAAAACACCATTTTTTTTTTATAGCTGCGATTGCTGATAAGGCACATGACATTGAAATGTTCTCCACGCCAGGTGTTATTTGCACGCAATGTGGGAGACCAACGTGTAACTCGTGCTCCTTCCGTCCAAAACTGCACTCCATTCATTGCGTGCAACATGGCCCCCCATTAAGCTATCCCGGCTGGACGGCCGAAATTTGGCGACTTTTTCTCATCAGCAATTTGGTGGCCTTTTCTCACAAACAATGTGGTATAGCCTGCAAGTTTTCGCATTCCAATTCACCTTTAAGTATCTACAGACGTTATCTGTGGGTTCATATCAGGTTAGAGTCGTAGCCATCTCGGAGGCATGCATACTTAGATGACCTTTCAATATTGAAGGTCGACATTTTGAACGGCAAGAAGATTTGTACGGTCCACACCTACCTAATGATTAGCCATGCCCTTTGCACACTCGATGATATTATGTTGATGTCGATGTGTAGGACGTGTAAGGCTATCATAGACGTTATTGGCTTCTACGCTGCAATCTGTGAATCCTTGCCCGTAGTACCGTTTACCTGCCACCGACCGTTTATCCGGTGCTAGATACCAAAGCATGGCAACAGTGCGATGAAGGAGGTGACAAGGATTGATGTGAAGGAAAATATTACGGAGGAAATAGATCAGATTTCCGCTCATCTGTAACCGATTTCATTGATCACCTAGCGGTTATGCCATCGCAGCACATCCCTAGTGAAACAGAGGCGAATTAAGGTGGCACGTACATACGTAAATATGGGGTGGGGCGAGATTAGTATGAAGTGTATGTCTTTCCCTGCTGTACCAAACCAAAATTTTCTCCCATCGGTCTTTTATATCCTACAACTGAAACTTATCTGGGGCACTTCTGCAAGCGGTCTGGCAATAAACTGAGAGAGACAAAGCCTCGGTTGGGATCATGGGCGTCCAGCTGTCGCAAGATGAGGCGGGATGAAGTGACGCTATGCCGCCTGAGAATAGGACACACATATACGCAACTCACCGACACCTGTTATGTGGGAGGATCAACCGCGATGTCCTCGCTGCGGGGATCGTGAACCAAATCAAAACAAACCACGCCGATGTCAATTATGGGCACTGAATTAGCGGTGGCACCGCTAATTAGCGGTGCCTGAATTAGCGGTGGCACGCAATTCAGTGCCATAATGTAAGCCTGTAAATGTAAGCCTGTGTTTCTTCATCTTGTATTTGCGGTGCAGCGCGGGCCACGACACTCCTTCAGCGACGGCTGCCCCGATCCTTCATTTGCGCGCCCCGAGCCGTTCTCAGCCCTCAACGCTCGGTCACGTGATCTACCGCCGCCGGCCATTGGCGGGCGCCTGCTGACCCAAGGTCCGACCGCGGCCAACCGCGGCAGGCCCTGCGCGCTCAGATGCTCCCGCAGCCTCACAGAAATGGGATTTGCGGTTATCTGGGTGCCTTTTGCAGAAATGTACATCAGAAATGCGCCACTACTGCAACAGAAGCGCCCAGCACTAGCTTAGTCAGAGTTGTCAACTGTCGAGGCGCTCGTGCGAAAATTATGAAAGAACGCGACAGTTGAAGTCATTGTAATCAGCACACGTCGAACACAAATCGCGAATACCCACCGTCGCCTGGCCAGTGATCAATGGCAATGATGTTACCGCCTTCAATGGGATATAAATTCATTGGATAACTGAAATAAATTTGCGCTACAAATTTATTTAAGTTACGGGACCTATTCATCTACCTGATGTGCTTTTACATATGCAGTAGGCACCTAAAACGGGCGTGCAATGTTGCTAGGCTGACACTGTAATTGCTAAAAAAAGCCAACGCCCTTTGAATAAGCAAGGCACACATTGGTCGCGGTGCTGAACTCACTGACATGGTGGTTATATAACGGATGGTACCCTATTACCGATCACGTTTTCGATCGAAAATCCATAATAATACTGCTTAGGCGATTGAAGGAGGTGGGGAGCCCGTCTGGTGGAAGATATATGAGATAAAAGCTCGAATTTTAATCTGAGTGATTTCGAACAGCTGCTCGCTGGTAAGATATTTCGCCGGGGGTAGTCAGAGACCAGATGCTGTAGGTGAGACGCACCAATTCGGAGATGCAACGCTTTAGTATAGCTCTATAACTATAAGTTACATTTTTTAAGATTTTGCGTCGACCGCTTATCCAAAAATTGCTTGCTTGCATATATGATTCGGACTTGCAAGTATAGATTTAGCTTTTAAGTATGACTTTGACTTACGAGGATGGTTACTACCTTCCAGAAAAACCTTGGGAGTTTATTTGTAACGTCGAAATGTAAAAATATCGTAAATGAAAAGCAAAACCAGTGAGAATAAAAAAGTTCCCGTTTACTAAAATGGGTGTCCCACCTTTCGGGCGTGATACAAAAACATACTCCAATGAAACCTCAGGACTAGTTATGTACGCTGATAACACTGGGTATTGCGACTGCATCACCCTTAAAATTAAGTGAGGCGCTTTTAACGTTATGCTACAGCACTACACTTCTTTCTTTATTAGCAGCCTCATAATGTGGCTTTTGCCCGCCGCAGTTAAATACGGCATAATCCGCTGAGAACCGTTATCGGCTGTCACGGACCAAAGATGCAACTTTTGAGCTGTTTTGGCCGCACGTTGCGGGTCTTTGTATCTTAAATTGACATTCCTACTGGTATGAATGACGCCAGTTCAACTGAACGTTTGTGATTGGCACAGCGGGCGGCAAAGGTCATTTACAGAAAATGTATTGGTTTGCGTCGCGTGACTAACGCTTCACTATAGGCCGTGTCATGCGTTTCCCGAGACCAAGTGCGGGTCGAAAAAAGTCGCTGCGCTAAACACCAGAGCAAAAATCAAATCCATAGTATCATATGTCTGAATTCGCGCGATAATAGGACTAATATGTGTATATATTTTTCCTTAAATAAAGTGTTCCAGGCCTTCATAGCATTTATTGAACCAGCGTTTGGATCAGTCGGCGTATTGTAGGCATTACGGAACACATACGCTGTGAAAGGCAAGGGAAACAAAAAAGCCCTACTTTCATAGTGATGAGCATAGTGTCCAATAAGATATCTCAGAACGGAGTGACGTCTTCAAATAGGAACTATGAGCTATTCAGAAGGATTTAAAGAAAACTGGGATCACCAATCAAATTGAACCTGCATGATCTAGCAATAAGTTAAGAACACAAAACGGGTAGCACACTCTCCTTAAGCTCTTTACCGTAATGAATGTCCCACATGTGTGTTTGAAATGTTGGCCTCAATGAAGCCAGCTCAGATAACAATCATCTGCTTGAAACCTCGCCCGCCGGAATCGATACAATGCATGCCGAGGTGTTACGGCAAGGTGAGGTGCGGAAAGAATGAGCTAGCCCCCCAGCGCCGCAACCCCCTCCCCCGCCCCAAACCCTGTATTTAGACCCCCTCAATTGCAAAATTTGCAAAATTTAGACCCCCTCCTGCGTTCTTCACCGCATTTTTTTCAGAAAAAGGAAGCATTATTTCAAACAGGACCTTTTCAACAACAGCAAACGCAAAACATTAATAAGTTCATCGCCTCTGCGCTTTGTACTTCGCCCGGCACTGCCACAGACCTGTGGCCTAAGGTGCAGGCAAAGTTTCGATGTCACTTTAATGCATCGCTATGTCATTGGGCCCACGCTGATGTTAAAATTCGCAGGATGTGCTGGCGTGAGAACGGTAAACCAGACAACTTTTGAACTAGGAGAAGATCGATTGAGCCATGGGGAAAACCTTTCAGTGGACATTTTTCATCGCCCTCGTTTGCCTAACCTGTCATATTTCATAATTCTATAGAAATACACGTCTCGTATATCAAAAGTTACTACGGAAAAGCAATCTTCAGCAGCCTCATTCTCTCTTAATAAACTTGTCCATCCAACGAAAGTCACTTATGGTGAGGCATGGTTCGTCATGGGAACATGTAAAGGAGGGACATAAAATCCTCGAGCTAGTGGAAACCAGCCCCATATGCTGCAGCTGTGTTCACATTAGCACAGGTATCTTGCTGTAAGACAGGGGGGCACGATGCTTATACAAGCAGAGCTGGCCATCTGCTGCAAGCTCTTGCGTGTTGGATGGCTGAAGGTTGCGTCATGTGGGATTTGCAGCGAAATTCACCACACCTTGCGCAGCATTGACGAATGTGACACTAAGCTCGGCTGGGTGAGAATAGTGAGAGTTTTGCAGTCTAGTCTGATGAAAACCGTAAGCGTTTGGATGACATAATAATGATCTCAGCCGTTGCCAGACGTGAGCCATGGTTTGTCCGGCCTGGCTTGTAACGACATGTGACGGCACGTGACGTGACGTCATACGGGACGTTACGGATTCAGGAACTTCTGTCCGCATTAGGGGATCTATATCTGCAAGTAAAAGCAATCGGATCGTACGCTTGGGCCCTGGGAGCTCACCGAGTCCCATGTTGCTTGGTGAGATTAACCCACACTTTATTGTCGAAGCACGGTTCCAATGCCAAGCCTCTAGTCGAACCACCTGCGCTGCCGAATATCAGTTATTGCCGGATGCATGGCTACTCCACAATTCGATACCGCCCGAGATAGCGGCGCATGCATCGGCCCGACAATGTCAGCCTTTGCCTTCAATCATCGCAATTTTATGGCGGCAATTCCGCGGGCATTAAGATACGGCCGATGTCTGGCAAACCCCCAAACTCTCCGATCCCTGGCAATATCACTCACAGATTAAACTCGACCCCGTTCGCCGTTCCACGATAAGCGCCTGATGGCGGTCAGCAGACACGAGGCGATTACTGATCACCATCCCGTTGCCACGCCCGCTCGGAGCGCAGCAGAGCTTAGCATTGTCACACTTGCGCCATTTATGTGTTCCAGCCGACTCCGACGAAGAAAATATTGCTTTATTCCGCAGTGGTTCGTTGCCCCGTCGTCTGTCTCACCCTGTGAGCCATTATATATATATATATATATATATATATATATATATATATATATATATATGGCGCTGATCTCGGCCATGGTGGCGTTCGTGGGCCGATAGCCGCAATCGATGTTCACGTATCAGAATCAAGTCACGATGACCTGTTTAATGCTTACATTTGTCATAAACAAACTTCAATGTCGTTTATCATTACGCCTATTACATGGCTAGCGACATGGCAATGTCGTTTAACATTACGCTAATTACATGGCTTTCGCATGCAATTAGCACTGAATTGGAATGATCTCGTCATCGTTTGACTATGATTAAGTGTAACGACATTCATTTGGGCCTTCATTATCATGACCTGGTCACACATAAATCAATGGCGTTGAAAGAAAGCGAAACCAACCTCCCTCAGTGATAAATGTGCTTCGCCTTGACGAGCCCGAGGTGCTCGTCCGCGAGTTGTTGGCGGTGTCCGAGACTCGCGAGCAAGATACGAAGCAGGACGGCAATCTCCAAGTGACGAGCCCGAGGTGCTCGTCCGCGAGTTATTGGTGGTGTCCGAAACTCGCGAGCGAAATAAGAAGCAGGAAGGCAACCTCCATGCGATGAGACCGCGAACCCAGATGGGAGAGCAACGCTTCCATCGCCGGGTGTTGTACAAAGCGCTGTCTCCGGTGCTGAAGCAGGCCCGCCTTCGGACGGGGTTTTAAGCGCCACGCGCAACAGATACTGTGATGACCTAGATCATCCGATGAATGTATGCATGCAAGCGTGCCGCTAAGCGCCGGGTTTATTCATGCCCTTCATGTGTGTGCATGTTCTAGCACTCACCTGTGTTCTTGTGTTTTGTGTTTATGTTTTCACGGCGGGCCGAAATGGCCGGGTGTGTGATGTGCATCGCCATCAATGTACGGCTTATGTTTAAAATGGTTCAGCCATGGCGAGGTGCTCGACGTGCTCAGAACACGATGAGCATCACTTGCATTTGGCCAGCCGAGAATGCTTCAAAAAAGGAAGTGGCGATCGCAAAAGGTGGGAGAGGTGAGTGATGAAGAGGTGGAAAGGGTGGAAGAGGTAGATGAAAGAGGAACATGCAAAATAGGTTGGTAAGCCCTTTGTTGAAAATTTTACGGTCTCCGTAAGACCCCCAGGCGAGGTGACTTCTATAAAACTCATTACACACGCACGAGAGTCGCACTTGTAATATGGGATACAAACACATATTTTGGCGAGAGGACTAAGGGGTCATAGGGCTAGTTGAAGAAAAGTGCAAAAAATGCTCACAGTCGCGATACATGCCACTAGACGAAGGCGAAGTTACAGGGAAAGGAGTGAGTGTTTGCTGTATTTAGAGTGCAGTTTTTGCTTGGTTCTTCAATTTTTTATCCATTTTCATCGATTGGTCTGCTGACCATATGCTGACCGCATACTCGTCAGAATCCCTTCGGACTTCCCCGCACTCTCAGCAGATCGAGGCATGCTCGAGCGCAGGGTAATCGGCAGGTCGAGGCATGCTCGAGCGTATATTACATATCATTATAAACAGTTCGTGATTCTGGGACCATGCTTTTGGTAAGGAACTGCTGCGCGTATGAGGAATCAAACGCAAGAATATTAAGCACACTTCCGCTGTATTTCTGGGTATCATCAATATTGTTGGGCTATTCTTATAGCCATGTGCATCAACACTGGTTGTGCGCACACATTGTCTGATAGGGTGCACCAAAGGCACTGCGAAATTGGGAAGCAAGCTGGTGTACTAATTCCAGCCGCTTTGTTCGTGCACATTACCGACGTACATTGAAACCGTTTCATTAACACGCGCGCGGTGTCAGAATTAAAAAGGAAAATGGTTTACCATAGGCAGCTCCAGATCCGTTTGTTAGTGAGGGTGAGGCGTTTCCGTTGAGTGAGGCCAAATACAAGGTCATGCAGTATACTGCCGTCGTATTTGGAATAAAATAAAGACAGACAGTCCAGGTATGCAGCCGTATCTGCTCAACGCACTGAATGTTCACCATAAATATTTGGGAGGAGCGCACTCAAGCACGCAAAGATGTGCGCACCACGTAGCCGTTTCACGCGAAAAGGTGACACTAATGGTGCCTTCTCCATTCTTATTTTTACCTGTATCCAGCCCTATTCAACATATCAAATAGCAAAATTGGTTTGCGAGGCGTATATCTGACGTTCATATCATTCAAAATAAACCAAAACGAGCTGTTTTACAAAATAAATCTTTTTGCCCATCATGGAACAACCAAGATTTTCATTCCGGTTTTCAGCAGCACATTCCACGCATATATACATACATGGAAAGACCCTAAACATGGGTCTTATGGTTCTTTCCATGTATACATACATACATGGAAAACACCCATACATTACAAGCCGACGCGCGTTGATGCAATACACATCACTTACGGGCACGGGCACAGAGGCCATTTGAAGTTTTTACAATTCGTGATTTTTCGTCACCCCATCCGTTTCTAATTTTGGAAGATGTAAAGCAAGATCTCATTGACACAAAATGAATGTCGAATGTCCCATGAAAATTGGACCAACCGTCTTCGTGATCTCTGGTGGCAGGAAAACTATGCGCAATGCAGCTTGGCACAAATCTAGTAGCGCACGGAGAATGCTGTTAAGAGCGTGTACCGTGAAGTATGATTTCATGGACGTCGGCCACATGTGATGGGCAGAGCACCAAACCTCGCAATATTCACCGAAAGCTTCTCGCATACATGTATCATCTGGCAGGGAACCGTCATCGCTACAGCAGACTGATGAGGGGCCGGTCCTGGGATGTGTCCTTTCCGTAACGACCGTCATCGCTACAGCAGACTGATGAGGGGCCGGTCCTGGGATGTGTCCTTTCCGTAACGACCGTCATCGCTACAGCAGACTGATGAGGGGCCGGTCCTGGGATGCGTCCTTTCCGTAACACTTTATGCAAGCGGCGTGATGTTCCAATTCCTTTCAAAAATAAATTTCATGAGAAACAAAGTCACATTGAGCGGCAAGCTAGGTGGAAGGTCACCTGATGAGTACCACATGCGCTGCGGAATATTTATTCATGACCAGCGGATGCTCTACATCAACCTATGCCATTCTAAGTTGCACTTACGTCACTGAAAGGGGACGTTTTTTAAGATGTTTTCAAGAAACAAACGAACAACGCTTGTTATCCACGGCCTTGGCTGTCCCAGCTAACACCATTCTTCCCTCCCTTGGCCGGGGCAGGATACAAAGAACAAATAAAAACGATCGTTGAAGTTTGTCAGCGCTCGATCTTAGCGCCTCGAGCAAAAATTTATCAGATTCGCTTTACGCTTATCGATGGCACGGTCTACCTCTTAGCATGACAGGTCTGTCTGCCCCCCGCCCCCCCCCCCCCCCCCTCCCCCCACCACCACCCGGATTAACCGATGATGCACCTTCGACGCGTAACACACAGTACAAACACTGTGGGAGGCAAACCAAACAAAAACACGGCGTATCTACCCGACCTCAGCGGGACACCGTAGTCGGCACGAACGTAACGTATGGCGAGCCAGTTAAGCGGCCCAATAAAGGACGCTCTCTCAGACAGCCACGATAAGCATTACACAGAGCTCTCACCTGAGATCTCACGTGGGTATCCCACCGGTGCAGGAACCGCAATACGTCAAGGTAACCGCGGGACTGGCCGACCCTCAAGACGATACGGTAGCCTGTAACGCCCCGTAACCGCTGCAAGATGAACTATCTTATGTACATACGGACACGCGCCTGGGCGCCTGCTTCGGGGGCTGAGCAGCCAGGCTCCGCTGTTGGCGAGACCGGCGCCTGCCGCCGACTGCCGCTGTCGCCTGGGGCGCCGAGGTGACCTGCAGCGTGCCCTGAGGCTACGCGCATGTGTCGACGCCCCCATCGCCCCAAAGCGACACGGGCACTGTCGTGCACCGCGTGTTGGAGGGGAGGGGGGGGGGGGCCTGTGTGTGCTTGGTGCATGTTGGACGCGTGAAAACTGGACGGGAGATTTGGAAAAAGTGGGAAAAGTGGAAAAGTGGGGAAGGTGCAGAAGCTGCAAAGATGAAAGTAGAAAGTAGAAAGGAGAAACTGCAAGCAGCATGTGACACAGTGGAAGTTGTGTATAGCTGTGCACGGTAGACGAGATGAATAAGAGGTAGATGCGGTGACCATATGGGGCACACTGGCTTGGTAAAAGTTAACGCGTTAACTACTACACTTGGTTAACGCGTTAACCAAGTATTAAGTGTAGTGTAGTGTAGTGGCGTTAACCACTACACTACACTACACTTGGTAAAAAGTTAACGCGTTAACCACTGCGCGTCTGTGAAACCAGAGGTACGGGGTTCGATTCCTTGCGGTGCCCGCCCTTCCTGCCAGGGTGAGAGGAGGGCGACACTATATAGCCTCAGCAGCTGAGTGCGTCGTAAAGCCCCAATGACTCACAGGGCTTGGTAAAGGTGCCTGCATACAAGTTGTAAGCAGTACGTACCTCAAGACAATTGTAACGCTGATTTTTTTTGCCTCGCACTCCAAAAACTTAACTGTGACAACCAAAACTATGTGAAAGACATATATTCCGAATAAAGGTATTCAGAAGCTGCCAGACACCGTCGAATTTCGCGCGCCTGTACCGTTTCGGGGTCAGCGCGTCGAGCGGAGCACGGGTCAGTGCCAACAGCCATGGCTCCGTCCTTGACGCCAGGACCCGAGAAGCAACGGCACCCGCATCCGTCCTGTTTGCTCGCATGGACGCGTTCATAAGCCGACTACACACCTCCACCAAATCACGCAGTGCACCGCGTTACGGCTGTCGCACCGGCAGCTGGTGCCAAGGTCGTATTGTCACAACCCTGGAGGCGAGCGTGTGCTGCGTGTATCACCAGCTTGTGGCGCGCTCTGTTGTCCTGAGCTGCATCTGCTGCCACTGACTGCTGCGTCAGTGGCGTCAGTGCTGCGTCAACAGTGTCAGTGCTGCGTCAGCAGTGTCAGTGTTGCGTCAACAATGACCGTTGTAAACGAGGAATTTGTCGCATCCGTCAATTGGCCCGTGTTAACCATCAGATGCTTGGTTTTCAGCCTAGTGTCTCCAGCAAATTCCAAGGGCTGTTAGACCTGCAGTCCCTTCAGTAGGCTGGAGGCGTATCAAGATGATGATGATAATGGTGGTAGTAGTGGTGGTGGTAATGATGATGATGATGATGATGAAGAGAATCGTATTCAAGCCGGATGATTTGAATAACGTCTTCTTGACAGGCAAACGCAAAGGAGCCCTTAACTTTTGAAAACAAAAGTTTGCTGACTACAAACACGCAGACAGAAGGGCGCGCCATAGTGTAACTTTCACAATCTCAGGTAAGTCTCAAGTGAGTCACACAAGCATGGCACGGACGGGTCGTGAAGAGCTTTTGCATTCACACACCACCGTAAACAGTGTATACACGAAGATGTGCGCTGTGGGCGTAAACAGCATGCCACGTAACTCGGCACTGAGCTCTGGACGCCAGCCCCGCCAACGAGAAACCGTAAACAGACGTAAACCGCACAGCACGCGACGAAAGGCAGCTGCGTGTCCCGCGGCGCCCGGGCCAGACCCGTCACGTGACTCTTATGCACACGACACGTTACGCATGCATGAGAGGCACGTGACGGAATGGTGAATCGGGGGAGGGGGAGGGGCGGTGCGAGCTGCCAATCACCTGCGAGCTGCCAAACTGCCAATCACCTCTGAAAAACGCGAATCTTATGACACAGAAAACGAAATGGAAACAGGGTGCGATCGTTGACCACGCTGCATCCGTTTGCTAAGATATTTATTACGGAAATTACACACCATTCTAAAGTTTTCACAAAAGCCGGCTTCGCATAGCCTTGAAATCGAAAATAATCCCCTGTTGCAGCCCAAAGCAATTTATAATATATTTCTGCTTGGGTTTTAAATTTCGAATATTGTAGATACAAATCAAAGCGGCCAAAATCCGAGGAGAAATCAGGCTGGGGGTAGGTCAAGCCAGCCATAACGGCTTAGCTCCCTCCCGCAACCAATTTTTGGAAGTGGTGGGCTGTGACGCTGGCTTCAAGGCCGTGCAGTTTCGCTGCCAGCATAGCGCGGAGCCCTAAAAGCCCTTGTGCGTCTGGCAGGTGTCAAAAAGGATGACTAAGTCGAGCTGAGCAAATACAGTCACGAAACACATTACAGCTCTTCGTGGAATGGATTTGCGGAATGCGGTCGAATGCGGGCCGGCTCGTGTAGAACGAGATCTACCCCACAGTCTGCCGCGGAAAGTTATGAGTAGAACTGTACTCTACACTGTATGTAATATATATATATATACATGCAGGCATGTTAATTGTTACTTTACAAAGTCGAGACTCATATCATCATAGTTCTTCAACCAGCGACGCAGGAAATATTCTGCACTTAGCATTATGTATATATATATATATATATATTATATATATATATATATATATATATATATGTATATATATATACATGCATGCATGTTAATTGTTGACCTTACAAAGTCGAGACTCATATCATCATAGTTCTTCAACCAGCGACGCAGGAATATATTCTGCACTTTACATTATGTATATATATATACATATATATATATATATATATATTATATATATATATATATATATATATATATACGCATGCATGCATGTTAATTGTTACCTTACAAAGTCGAGACTCATATCATCATAGCTCTTCAACCAGCGACGCAGGAATATATTCTTCTGCACTTTACATATGTATATATATATAATATATATATATATATATATATATATATATATATACATGCATGCATGTTATTGTTACCTTACAAAGTCGAGACTCATATCATCATAGTTCTCAACCAGCGGCGCAGGAATATATTCTGCACTTTACATTATGTATATATATATATATATATATATATATATATACATATATATATATTTTATACGTATGTATGTATGTATGTATGTATGTATGTATGCATCAATAATAACTGATACCCTAGAAAGTCATGACTCATATCATCATAGTTCTTTAACTAGCGACGCTCTTCGCGGCTAACAGCGACTGCGTCGCTGGCAAAAATCACATACGAACAGTGAACGCCAAGATGGTTCGACGCATACACACCACACAAAGTGTAAATACTGTACAAGCACATGCAGCAACCCATGACCCATTCCCCAACCTACACATATGTATATTTTATTTCATCACAATTTCCAACGGATACGATGAAAGCATGTTGTTTAGCGCAGTTTTCGAGATGTACAAAGACTCTAAGATACTCAAATCAAGGTAGGAATATGTCCTGTCTGAAATGGATGTTCTCGTATGGGAAGGGGGTCATGTTTTGCGATAAATTAATTGCAAAGTCTCAGCCCTCTCCCATGTGAGAGCATTCAGTTACTTGTGACACCCCAGTTTTGGCTTCAAAATCTAGCATCTTAGACTGGAAATTTCCGCGCTTGGTGGCATAGTCTTACAGTCGTTATGCATCTTTGTTAAACGTCAAGCGACGTGTCTGTCATGGTAATCAAAGAGTTAATGCAGAACTACCCATGGACTGTGCGCTGGATCAGATGAGATCAGATGAGATTAAAATGATGCGAACAAGGGTCAAAGAGTTAATGCAGAACTACCCATGGGCTGTGTGTTAGGTCAGATGAGATCAGATGAGATTAAAATGATGCGAGCAATGGTCAAATAGCTAATGCAGAACTACCCACGGACTGTGCGCTGAATCAGATCAGTGGTCAACCGTCAGTGGTCAGATGCCGTTCACAATCCATAACAACCGAGCACAGTATGCTGCTGTGTTTACATCACGCCACCATCTGACTACGGTTCGATCAAATCAGATAAAACCTTGATAGTTCAGGTATCTATTTGTGTTAACACTCCACGGACGACCATTGAATGGACGAACTCGGATGATATGATCATTTGAACCACCTAAGGTGCCAAAACGTGACGCAGCCACAGGCACCTAATTTACGGGACATGCAATACATTATGTCAACTCAATGAATGATTTGCCTCCCTAGTTTGTGTCGCTCGAGTCAAATAAGGCCCAACAAGGTTGATTTTTGTTGATTTCATGATATCATTACCAGTATCCCTACAAAAAATGCTGGTAATTATTAGATGCCTGCGTCGCAAATAGGACGGCAGTGGGGTGGCAGATATATTGAACGCTATAAGCCTAGTTTTTACATATATACTTAAGTCGGTGCTGCAACTCATGACTTGGACCAGGGTGACCAAAATTGTTGTCCGAAGTGTCATCACGAAATTCTCCAAACCAAAAGGCTGGTCAAGGTCATATTAGATCGGAGACAATTACTGACGTACCTGAAATCATCATAACAAATCCGTTATCGTCTTCGTGGTCAAGAAAATCAAACTGAAGGTCAAAGCTCCCAATTAGGCAATTTCCCGTCAAAAGGCTATCTGGTTTTGACACAACGGTGATTATCATAAGTGGCTCAAGCCCAGTGATATCGTTTTCAAACAGAAGTGAAATCGCCTAGAGTCTAAAACAGCATGTAAAAGCCGGATGACTTTGTCTACAGTATTGTCACATTAGCTTAAAAACTGACCTAAGAATATCTTCACTCGCAAGCATGGCCTTCTTTTGGCTCACTATAGATCAGTGAACTTAAAGGATGCTTTCTTGATTTTTTTGACATCACGAGAAGAGCTGTTTATTCATCTACAGGATTAAGAATTTTGCCGTCACTACTCAGCACCACTCGGAAGTTAGTTTAGAAAACATTACGGGTCTCAAATTATATTCTAGTCAAGAGTCATCTGAATATTGGGTTCGTTACTAGAACAATGCGCATCTGTTTCCGAGCTTCACTCGTATGCGGCTATTGCCTTAAATATGTGTAATGCTTTGCAGCTTCACATAACCCAAAAATGACCAGATGCACACACAGACACACAGACACATACACACACACAGACACACACACACACACACACACACACACACACACACAGACACACAGACACACACACACACACACACACACACATATGTATATATATGTATATATATATATATATATATATATATATATTTATATACACAAATGTGTATGTGTGTGTATATCTTTGTTTAAAATTACAAAGAAGCAAAAGTTCGCCAATGTCGGCCCGCAATCCGGCGAATGTCCTGGGTCAGGGTTAATGCTGAGTCAAATGTGACAACATGGCGGATCAAAAGGCTGCACCTCTAGTTCAGAACCTTTTTGAAGTCCATTCTTCGTCAAAACTTTGTGTAATGGAGAGTGCTAAGACCGCAGTCCGTCTGCCTCCCGGAACCCACGCCGCCCGCGGATGTGCTGGATGTAGCAATATATGGCATGGCGGATATGGCTGAATCCGGCCAGCTGTATCCGCTTATGGTCCTGGGTAATTTTAAGAGTTCACTCACTGAATAGCTATTTTGGTGGTTTATGCTTGGACGGGAAGGACCTAAGTGCCGTTCAGTTCAACGGTTTGACTCGCATTGAGAAAGTTGAAAATCTGAAAATTCGACTCACACACTGAATGCTGTCTTCGTCTGTCTGCACCTTTTCCGCTTTGCCTTTCGTGACCCTAAATGCCTAAGTTGCCACGAGGACAGAATAGTTCTTCCAATTTGGAAAGTGATTTTAGTTACGTTCCTCTCTACGTCAAAATTAGTGAATGGTTCTACCTCAAGGTGGCCTTGTCAAGGAAAGGTGGCGATCCAATGCTACAGATTTGACTGAGCAGTTAGATAGCACAAAATCCTAAAGAGCTGATCGAGGATCTTCATGCACGCCACAATTTCGATGTAATGGCGAAGAGACATGTCAGCAAGCGTGACACGTAGCACCTGTCAGAAAAATGAATAATATGACAAAAATTCCGTAAAATATAATTCTGTTGGAAGAGTGAATAATATTACAAAAATTCCGTAATACGTGGCTTAAGCAGAGTGCCACGTATAAGCAACGATTGGGATCATGCAATACACCGGCAGTGTTGCGCAATGATACGTGTGTCACAGGTAGGGCTGGTTTCTACAGCGCAACAAAATTGTTGTAATTTGCCGCTGTTCTAATTCTGCCCTTTGCTCCTGTCGTGGACACTGCTGTTCGTGCTCACAGTGACCAAGACCTACCTACCTGCTGAACTTTGCATGCTTACCATGCTGACCATGCTTACCATGCTTACCATGCTTACCATGCTTTTCCGGTCTGCTCCAGCTTTAACCGGTCATTTTGATGGAATGGTCAAGACTAGTCTGGTAAAATTACGATGCTCTTAGACAGCATAATTTTCTTTGTAATGTTTCAAATAATGCCCTTTCTTGTACTCTCCTGCTAAATTGCCTACTAAATTCCTTGTACTATTAGCTGGTTAAGCGGACAGGATCAAAAGACACACAAAGTCAGCACCTTTGCAGCGCTCTGTAAAATTTGCTGTTTTTATATTGCCGTTGGACCAGCGTCTTCACAAGTGCCATGCACTCGACATGACAACGTAGCGCAGCACTTGCTGGCCTCATGGCACCTGTGGCACGACACGTGCTCAACATGGCACCGTGGCACGACACGTGCTCGACATGGCACCGTGGCACGACACATGCTCAACATGGCATCGTGGCACGGCACATGTTCGACATGGCATCGTGGCACGGCACATGCTCGACATGGCACCGTGGCACGACACATGCTCAACATGGCATCGTGGCACGGCACACGCTCGACATGGCACCGTGGCACGGCACATGCTCGACATGGCACCGTCTCCAGCTCACCGAAACTCGCGGCACGCCACAGCCGGACCGGATGCTCCAACTTCCCATAAGCTGAGTCGCTGCTGGCCCGTGGTCCACACCGCCGCACCCAAACCGAGCTCACCTGGCCTCCTCGCTCGGCAACGCCTGGACGTGACTCCACGCGGTCCAACAGGACGCGGCCGCCTCCTCCGCGCGCACCGGTGCCTCGCTGTTTGCCCGGGCTGTTCTGCGTTTCGCGCGGCTGCGCCAGCCAGTGCGAGTCCGTGCACTAATCACACGTGCTCTCAGCTGGCCCGTCACTATCTTATCGAAACGAGACGCCACACGGGGCGCGGGTACGTTTGAAGTATGTGGCGGCGCTAGGCACGCGCCACTGCAGTTAAAGCACGCCCTTGCAGAACCGCGGTTGTTAGACGAGGAATATTCGTGACTTCCTTGCGCTCGAGGGCGCGTGCCAAGGATCTGGATGTGTCGAGTAGTGCGTTAGAAAAAGCTGCTTGCGGAATTGCTGGAAGTGGGCTCGTCTGGTCGGTAGGGCGCTGTTTGCCAAGTCAAAAACTATGCCGCGTCCCGCACTACGCCGTGGCTCTGGCAATTTTCGTGGCGTGCTGCGACAATGCACGGACAGCTCATCTGTTTACGGAAAAAAATGCACCACACGGATGTTTTCAAAGCCGTTTTTCTTACTGTACCACGCTTAAGTGCATTCATGTCGTTTTGGTTGCTTTTGCAAGGTCAGGGCGCCCGAGCTTAGGTTAGCTAGTTCTAGCTTTGATCTTTGTGACTAGATTTAATCGTTTGAATGACGTGCGTTCAAAACCTAACTGGCACATATCTGATAGCTTGAAGAGGGTTTCAAACGCTTGTTATCGTTGATTGCTTTGGTTTGTTTCTTTTTTGTATTGGCGAACGGGTCAATCCATCAAAAGTCTTCACCAGTTTAGCCTGGCGTGACACCACAGAGGTAATGTCAGTAGATTTCTTCTAATACCCATCTGATAAAGCTTTCCCAGATACTTTCAGCTCTGATTTCCAAAGGTTCGCAGCATGCTTAGTCTTTGATATAACAGACTGGGTCTATAAAGCGCTAATTTGATCACTGCGACCTTATTTGATCTGTCAATGGTTATGTCCAATACTGTTCTCTCACACCTGATGCAGTTTGACAATGGTTTCCAATGCCGTTTTCGTTGTGGGTCCAGATTACTTATTTTTCCTTTTCATTACTTTCGAGATCGTAAGCTTCCTGTTTGTAAGGCAAAGGTAAAAAAAACTCTGGCAGGAATGATGGTTAAAGCCTCGATGTTGATGATAGCTTACCTTGGGTCTGTTACCGCTGCACATAAAAAGAATGAAAGTACAAGATGCTGATTAGGCTGTTCCTTCAGCACAAATAAAAAGTTGAGCTCATCGACAGTCACCTAACTTTGGCTGCAACGAAAGCAAATTAGTAAATCAGGCTGGGCTTCTCTAACTTTGGTCGTAACGAAAGCAGATTAGTAAATCAACTTGGCGGGAACAACGCAGTCGTAAATTGTGCTCAGTCTGATTTGTGATTGTCGATATTGCAAACATCGTAGTGTGAGTTATTTTGCTTCAGACGATCTACTGGCTTCAGGAGACGTGTAAGTTAAGAGGCATGCGCAGTTTTGGGTAAGACGGGCTTAGATAGATCGACACATCGATTGCATTTAAGATCATCCATGATATGGCTTTTCCGGTATCCACGTCACATACCTTGGACACGAAAAAACACATGGAAATTACGCACGGTGATAAAAAAAACGCGTAACGCATTCATTGCGACGCCAGGCAAGCGACTAAGCTGTCCTTGAAGTCCAAGGTGCAGTGGAAGAGAGGTAAACGTCTGGCGGCGGCGAGCTCCACATGCGACTCTCTCGAGAAACAACTAATCCGCGGGCTCGGTGCGCAGGACCTGCAACAGAACGTCAGCTGTGGCCCGAGTGACACGAAAGGACACTGAAGCACGGCCGACCACCGTTCACGCAACGCTTCGGGTGCACGGGCGTTGGGTTCGCGCAACGCCTCGGGTGCACGGGTGTTGGACAGGGTGTTAAGGATCGTCATCATGTCTCGTTCGGTGATCGTATCAGATATTGTGGGCCAGCCCAACACTGGCAGTGTGGGCGAACCACGATTGTAGATATTTGGACTGAGGGCGATGCGAACACCGAAGCGCGGTGATTTTTGAACCCACTGTTTCTCTACAGCTGAGCATCCTCCCTCGCCCTCCACACACAAACGCAAAGTCAAACTGTATAGAATGTGGGGAAGCATCAGCGCCTCCACCATCATACTCTTGGTCTCCGTCAGTACGCGATGTAACAAACACGATACGAACAAGTGTAACCTGCCTACCGTAGCAACGACGCATGATGATGGATATGTGATTTGTTCTGCTCGGGGTAGATCCAGAGTTTGATTCAGTCGTAGTCATATTTAACCGTTAATTGAGGGTCGTTGTTAAGCCGGCGATATCTAATCAGAGTCGTATCTCCTTTGGAAGGGTGTATTCTTAGTCCATTCTGACCAAACCATTCCAGTACTACTGCCAAAATTTTCGCAACACTAGTTTTGAAGTCCGAAATGTTGGTCGGGAGATCGGTGTCAATAAACTGGGCGTCATTGGCGTTCATTATGTTCGTTTTGTGTGAAATATGCTGTGCGAAGTCATTTGTGAACAGCAAAATTAAGACAGTGCCCAGTTATGGAGTCTTGAATGACGCCGTGCATGGTTAACAAACGCCGAGAGAAATGGGTGACTTTCCTCTGCGTCTCGCTCAAACTGACTTACCCACTTCTATGGGCCATTTTAGATTAGTTCAATCAACCCCATATAATCGCTTTACAGCCGAGAGACGGAAATGTGCCCAATCTAGTGCAGTTTGTGTTGTGTTATGATTAGGGTTCAATGACCCGCTACTTCATTTTTTGGCACATTTCGCGCTGCCGTTTCTGGGATGTTTTGGTAGGATACACACGCACACACGCACCATCACGCTCGGAGCAACTAAATTATGACCTGGATTACAGCGGTGTTCTCAGGGAGCCAATTCAAGTTCATTCCTTCATTATGGTGTTCTGTGAAGGTTACGTCTAACAGATACTGCTGATTGATGTATGAAACAGCGTGTATAATGACACAAACAGAAATTCTTTCGGTCATGCAAGGCATAAGACCTACGAGGATTCATTACTTTATGCTGGACTCATTACTTATTACGCTGACGAGCGATTACTGCGGTTGCAACTGGCGGGCTCGTGCATTCGTGAACTGCAACTCGTTTAAATTTGTATCGACCACTGATATTCATCGAATTCCTCACATCAGAACAGCCATGTTTCTGCTGCACGCTGCCGTGAAATATTGAGCATTTCATCAGCCGGGGGATGTTGCTGTCATGTATGCAGCAGAAAATAATTAACTGAGGTAAAGGCGTACCATTTAGCAAAACCTCATCGAAAAAGCCGCTTGTAGTCAGACACCCACCAACAGCACGGGTGCATCGTGCCAAGTATTAATCAATGCGAAATTTTCTTTTGTTTTGTCCTGCCTCTTTGACAAATGGGCGATCATTCCAACTGTGATATTATTGCATCCTGTCAGTCCTTCCGTAAAACCATATAATTTTTCGGATGCAATGCATCTCAACCGCCAGCAGACTCTCAATCAAGTTCCCGTGTGATAACGACCCCGTAAAAAGTAATGGTGGACACAGGGTGAAGCACAGTTTTAGTTGAGCACGCCACCGTCATGATTTGAAATAGTGTTGAAACGTTCTGGGCCTTACAATGGCACGCGATATGGCCTCAGACCAGCTCCTTCTGTGTAGTCTCCGGCAGAAGACTTCTGCAGAGCATCGTCCAAAAGCGCAACTTTAAACCAAGTGCATAAGTTCATTGTCACGGGAAGTAACGAAAACTTACTCGAATGACAAATCAGGGAAAGATACAAAACGGACTCGCGACAACGCGCAAGAGACCACGAAGGTTCTACTGTGCAGCCCCAACAAGTCTTCGCAGCGTTTGGGTGAAGACCTAATCTGCAGGAAGAACGCGGCCCAGCGGTTGGCAAGAACTGACGGAAAGATGTTCTCATACAGGTTCCCCGTCCGCCAGGTGCTGACCGGGACTGATAAACAGGCCAGCACGCGTCACACCGGTATTTTTTTTGGGGGGGGGGCGTGAGGGGGTGAAGCTGATGCTGAAAGAGCTGGCCCAGCGTTGAGGCTAAGGACAACTCACAACGGCCATCTTGACGTTCAACTCACCAGCCAAAGCTACCAATTGGCCCACCGAACAGCCTGACGTGGTTGCTGAAGCCCGCTCCCGCGGCGCAAAACGAGCTGCATAATGTGCCAGCTCAGCAGGGACACACTGGGGCCTGTTTGTCTCAGGGACCAGCATGGCCCTGCAGGGGTTACAGCACCAAGCGGTGCATGCAGATGTAAACTAATTTTGGAGGGTCCTGAAGCGCAGGTTGGGCGGCAACATGCCTTAGCTGAACCAGCTGTGGTTCCAGCAAGGTGGGGCTACAGACCCACACCGCCGAAGAAAGAGGCCTTTAACACGCGCTCGGGGGGTGAGTTTGATCCCCCCGAAGAGTTTCCAAAATGGCTTGCAAACGGTGCGGCGAAGCCGCGCAAATTATTTGAAAACTGTAGACAGCTGAATAGTGGTTTGCTTGATATGAAAAATTTAATTGTAGCTTGTGAGGTCGCTTAACTACGGCAGGTCAAAGTCAGGATATGGATTCAGCAAATTCAATTCATAGGGAATCATTCATTCTGATGCAGCAACCTAGTGTTAGACGGAGCCATGAATCTCTGAGATACTTTTTAGGTAATTAAACGCTTGAAAGAATAAATTTCATTGAACGAGGGTCAGGTATGAAGGTCGGACCAAGGTCAAAGCCAACCTGTTTTATTACTCTAGGGCTCGCTATATGGGGTGGTATTGCTAACAGGAGCCGCATCACACACCCTCAGTGGACATCTTTAAGGTCATAATAGGTCACTGACCTGAAATGACCCAGACCAGCATTTTGTCTTTAGGAACATACTGCTAATCGTATTCTTTACCGCTTACTCAAACGCAAAACTCAGAGCAGCCGCATATGATTTTGGTCACGATAACATTCAAACAAGGTCACTGACCCTAAATTAGAATGTGATCTTTTGCTTAGAACAGACATCTAGTCCTGGGGGCACTTCGGAGACCAATCCGGTGTTTGAACTTGTTTGACCTCATTTGGCCAGGAGGTCGTAATCTAGGAACCCTACGCTTTCTTTGCCATGCTTTCCTTGTTGGAAATCAAAGTCATTCTTCGGGAAGCCAGTTAAGTCCATAGGTACAAGCACGAGGATTTTAGAAAACCCTCCGTTTCAACACACCACGTGGGAGGTGCCATTAACATCACTGCGCACCCGCCGATGCAAAACATGCAACCACCTAGGCATACATTTGACGTGGCATGCATCTGGCCATACATTTTGCATGTGGACATAGCGTGGCAATCGCAACAGGGACGCAACACGGTGCGGCAACCGTACACTGTTTGTAGAGGTCGCCCGGCACCGCCTCCCCCCCCCCCTTCCCCCAGCCGCAGCCCTGCGTCTCCAGCAGTCACTGGCGCTACCGCTACCGCGGCGCGTCCTTGCACGATGTGGTGTCCTGCGCTGGGGGCAGCACTGGCCGCCCTCCTGCTAGTCTCCGGCGTCTGCAGAGCGAGCCTGGGAGAGGAGACGTTCGTCATGAGGTCGGCCCCCTTCCTGATGAAGAGCCAGGGTCTGCTGACCAGGCCGGAGGACGTTCTCGCGCTGGAGGACGTCAGGTCCCAGTGTGAGTACACTGGCGGGCTGTGTGTGAGCCTGGCTACACAAACAGACGATTGTGTGTTCCTTCCAACTGGTGAACTCTTGGCGGCGTGGTCGGGTCGTCATTTCTGGATCCCGCGACGTAGACGATTGTGTGTCCCTTCCAACTGGTGAGCTCTTGGCGACGTGGTCAGATCGTCATTTCTGGATCCCGCGGCGTACGCTATTACGTCATCAGCACGCAACGGCATGTCGATGGTGCAGTGTCAAATGGCTCAGGAGCATTGAGCGATACAGTTGAGTACAAAGGGGAAGAGCTTACTCCAAATGGAGACTGTAGGTATGTCACAGCCAGTTTAATTTACGACAGATGCACTCAAAAGGAGTACTGAACTGGGCTACTGGATCTGGTGGATAGAGGATGCATAGATGGGTGGATTTGGATGGAGTACTGAATTGTTCCGGAGTGTGTTTTCATCGTGAATAAATCAGCTCCTTTCCCAGCCGTAGCAGAACTCCACTCACAGCGCGGCGTCCACTCACAGGCGACTGCCTGACCCTGTGCCTGGTCAGGGAGGTCTGCCTGGGCTCAGCTACGAGGCCAGCACCGGCAAATGCGCGCTGAATGCCGTGCGTGGAAACAGCGGCACCTGCGGAGCACAGAGACGGGCGTGGTGCTTTCGGTTCCGCGATAGGATGGGTGAGTTACTCTCCGATTCCACGGCAGGATGGGTGAGTCACTCTCCGATCCCGCAGCAAGACGGGCGAGTTTACTCTCTGATTCCACGGCAGGGTGGGTGGAGCCACCGCCCGATTCCACAGCAAGTCTCTCTCCGATTCCGTAACAGAGCGGGCAATTCACTCTCCGATTCCTGCGGTAATGATGATGGTTTGGCGTTTAAGGGCCCGTCGGCGTCAAAGTCATTTTGCGCCCACTCTCTTCGATTCCGCGGCAGGATGGGGAAGCCAATCTCCGATTCCGGGGCAGGGAGGGGGAGCCACTCTCCGATTCCGCTGCTTGGTGGGGAAGTCATTCTCTGTAGCTGAGACTCCTCAGCAGCAGCAGCACATGAGTAAATGTTGAAAGGTTGGTTCACCAAGTTAGCATAATAGATGTTTGCGGATTCAACTCTACGACTGCTCAACTTCAGACGAAATCCATTGGTTCCAACCATCACCAGCACAGAGACGTTGGTGTGCCCCTCTCATCTGTCTTCCAAAATGGCTCCAGAGCTGATCAGTATATCACAATACGGCACCTCACCTAAACCTCACCACCCCTGACAAGTCGGATTCTCAAATAGCAAAAATAAGCCGAGAAACACACCTAAAAACCTAGTCTAGGTTTCGTCGAGCCACGGATTCAGTGGCGTGTGGCATATCTGCGGTATGTGGCCTGTGGCATATCTGCGGTATGTGGCCTGTGGCATATCTGCGGTATGTGGCATGTGGCATATCTGCGGTATGTGGCATGTGGCATATCTGCGGCATGTGGCATGTGGCACATCTGGCGATGGTGGGGACAATGGGCATATTACTGGCAAAAGTGCAAGTCGATGTTCGCGTTCAGTCCCGTGCTCTCGTCTGCCGTTCGTGAATTTCACCGTTGTGCAAAGTTTTTAAGGCTTGATGCAAAGCCTGAGCCCCCAGAGTGGGCGGAGACGTCGAGCCAGCGTAGGCGAGTGTACCGATGATAACGTATTAGTACATGGATAAGACAGAAGTAAAAGCCTTATTCATCGTAGAAAAACAAGGAGAATAGAACTATTGATGCGTTGATGTTTCAGCAGCATGTCTTTATCGAAACGAGTAGCCAAAGTTCTATTCTAACTCCTAGTTGTTGTAACAACTAGTTCTGTGCTATTCTAGTTCTTTTCTAAGTCCTACTCATTTCGATAAAGGCATGCTGCTGAAATATCAATGCATCTATGTTTCCATTCTCCAGGTATTTCTACGATGGATAAGGCTATTACTATTGTCTCATCTATGTGCATAATGTTTCTCGCAAATGCACCTAACAACTCACATAATTACCATCAGATCTTAAAGCTCTCCGGTCCATAGGTCATATGGATCATACCAGGACCATAGGTCATAGGTCATAGTGTTAGGTCAGTATCCATGAGGCGAGCGGTCAATGGCACCTTCTTCGAAACCGATCTCGTTTACAGGAGGCTTGGCCCAAACCGATGTCAGTCAAAACCAAAGAAAAAGTCATGAAGCGGTGTGGAAGCACCTTCAAGTCCACGACAAGGTGGTGCGCCCCAAAATCACGTATTTCCAAACCTAGGTCATGCTCTGAAGCCTTATCACATCCATTGCTTTAAAATTTAAGGCGGAAACGAAAGCTGGTGATAAACAGTGACTCACCTGACGTCGTTAGCGGTGTACAAAATTATTCAAAATATTTTGGAAAGGTTGTAGTTGTCGCTAAAAAGGGTCGCCGCCACTCAGACGTCACAGTTGCTAATAAGCGTGAAGATCAAATCGTTCTCAAATCGCTTCGAAGAGAAGCCCTTTGCCTCACAGCGGCTCGGGAACATGCGCCAGCATCAGAAATTCAGTGCTTGATGATCGAGTTGAGCGGCAGCTAGTGTTTAATACCCGCGCGACGCAGTAACATCTTCTACTGCATGCGAGAATGCATCGGGTGCGACAGACCCACTGCGTGGTGGCTGTCGGTCCCGCGACGCAAACGAGAATAGCCTTTAAAGTTCCGGCTGTTCTGTTTAGCACGTAGAGGTATGCAGAAGCATGTAGAAGTAGACAGAGCCGTCGGGATGAAAGCTTTCTCCTCTGCCCGACAACTACGTCCAACGGCTCTGCTCAAGACCTGGGCAACAGGCTGATAGTACGCCGGTGGACAACACACGAGCTAGCGTATCAATCGTTGCCGATGATACATTGCCGATTACTTACTAGAAATATAATTATTCATAGAAATAATAAAATATAATAAAAATATAAAGCATAATTAAAAAGAAAAACACAATATAATAACAAAATAACTAAACAAATCGCTAATTCAAAAAGCTAAAAACTATCCAAAAAGTACTATGGCGATCGCCAAGAAACGATTTATTGAAATTATTGTTCATCATTCTATGCACTATATTTACTGCAGAAAAATAGATACAAAATAGAAAACTGCAAATAAAATTGCCATTAAATTAAAGAATTACTGCAATGCGGAGGGACGAGCCAGGGCCATTCAGAGATTTCAAAACTCATTCATTGAGTCTATGGCATCCTTTGACGACCCGGTCCTTACAACAGACCCAGCATTGAGCCTACTACCGCAAGGAAAGATCAAACTAAGTAAACAAACCCTCATTGCACCGCGCATGTTTACCACCTTCCTGGACCGCGTATGCCCTGATTGCTTGCGTCATTTGCGTGCAACCTCGGATAGCAACACAATGTCAGGCACCGAGTGTCCATTCAGCCCGCCAGGCGGTCGTTCGACGGGCGTTTCCATGGGAGGTCCATCGAGGCAATTTCGAGTCAATCGAGCAAATCTGAATGGGCGCCGTTTTGAGTGGAGCTAAATGTAAGATAGCGTAATGATATGCAATGAAGTGTAAAATAAATGTGGACCATACCTATGCCGAAACGCTTTCATCCCACATTGGATGTCGCTGCATAATCCATCGTTTGCCTTGCCTGCGCTCGCCACAGGCATGTCTGGTCCATAAATTAAATTCAGAACTTGGCCTCTTCAGCTGGAAAATCCACGGGCTTGGACGGGCCAAAATCTATATGCTTTGTTTTCGATTGGTTTGTACCTTTTTATTGGAGGGAGTTTTTGGATCAGAGCTCACGCTGAGCCGTGTCTGGTGCGGAAGCCCTGACCCGATTCGATGACCTGACCTGACCCGATTCTTACGTGCCGCGCTGCTCGGCTCCTTTCATCCGGCACTGTGACCTCATATGACCTTGAGCGGCCGCTGCCACCGGCCGGGGGTCATCCGCGCCAGGGGCAAATAGCGAGCACGATAAATGAGGCGAATGCAGCGACTCGTACCTTCGCCCTGCCAAAGATGGGATGGGTGGCAGGCGCTCTAACCGACTGACCCACGGGGTGAACATTTCAGCAACAGTCTAGCTACGTTCTAGGGAGGTACATTGTAGATGATATCGAGGTAAAGATAGTGTTCCAGGTGGATCAGTTCATATTCAAGATTAATCATGAACCACCTACAGCTGAGTCAGTTTATTGACGATTCGAGCGAGCCACGCAGTTGGACAACTTTTGCAGGTAAAAACGAGACCGCGCAGCAATGTTGATTGTTTTCAATGTCTGAAGTGTGGAGGAATGAATGCAACAATGCAGAAGACAAACATTAGCAACATTTCCTATGTCACACCAGAGTGAAATGTCACAACAAGAAGTTCTTGAGCGGATTAACAAAAGCATAGCGATCGCAGTTTCATAACTGAAGCCATTTGTTTTGCAGTGTCTTGAGTCAAGTTAAGAAACACGGTTCGGCATGACGGTGAGATCAAAAGCAGATATTGAGTAGCTGGGGGAGTTTGATGTTTTGTGGAATTTTCCTGTCACATTTTTGCTCGGTATTTCACTTTTTATAAATGGACATTGCTATGAATCAAGAATCCCGTTTTGGCTTGTGCTGCCAGTTTCAGCAATCCGGTTGAATCAAACAGTGCTGACCTCCAAACCTGTTAATGCATAGAAATGGTATCTTATTCCAAGATATCTTGTGCCGAAGTTTTGCCCACTATACAAAAATAAGAAGGGCATTGTATTCTCAGCTAAGCATGCTGCTCGGAAATTGATGTTTCCCTTGCCACAATTCGAATGCAAGTTTAGCATAACTGATATGTTATAGAGACCATATTCCATACAGATGATAAAACATAGAACAGTTCGGTTCTACTGATTAGAAATGGCGCAACGAAAACGCAAATGTCTTTAATACAGCGCTAAGCAGCGTCGACCCACGTAGCGCACCACCGAGAATTGAAGAACTGAGGTTTCAACTTGGCCTTTGTGTATCGGCCCTACATTAAAACAGTTGTAAAAGAAGTATCTTGTTCGCATAGGTAGAGTGCTTAGCAGGCAAGTCAGTGAATTAGTAAATGTTGCGGTCAGACCCCGGACTCAGAACCGACGAGTGGGGTTTCATGGTCCTGGTGTCTGATAAGCCCAAGTTGACCTGTGTTATGCATACCGCCCCCTGCTCCATGCATGAATCTCATTATTTTACCTCTCGTGCAATAGCTGGTATGTGACGACCATCTTCACGCGTTCTGTGTTGTCGGAGACTTCCAGTCGCTCGATGCCATGAAACAAAGATGAAGATTGCTGAATGAGGATCTGCTGTTGCCTGATGGAGTATGGCTGTACATCGGCTTTGACTAAATAGCCAAAAGACGTTAAAAGTATGCCTAGTTGCGTTATTGCGATATCGACTAGGTGAAGAGGATTCGGCTTTTTTATTGTTGCCTCCGACACACCAGAAGTCATACCAAACATGTATCCCAGAATGAAGTTTGTTGTTTGCCTCTAGCTTTAATAGGTCTTAATCTCCACTAACAATGATCAGATCAGAGAGAAGGGCCGCAAGTTATTCCAAAGACGATGCTCAGTAAATGACAGAGCCACAACATGCTACGAAGTGGCGTAATCACATGGTTAATAACGCAAAGACAATGCTCAGCAACTGACAGCATCACAACAAGCTACGAAGTGGCGTAATGACATACTTAACAGCGTTGGAGCGTTGAGCGCGCGTCGCAATCATTGGCATGCGGTGAGAATGCATCGCATCATCAAAACACCTGCTTGTTGAAAACTCGGTACTAGTCGTGTGTGCGGGTACATAGCTTGCACTAAATGTTTCCCTCTCGACATGATCATGCGCTCGTTAACCTTGCTGTGCACGGCAGGGCTGAAGACGAGACATGGGGCGTTCCCTGATGTTTTTTGGGGGACTTCGGTTCGTCTGTTATGACTTTCCAGACCTAAGGCAACGGTACCTCGTTGCTGCGAAGATAATGCTTTATTCACGGGCGTTTGGACTGAAATGCATAGTTTTAGTCCTGTTCAATGGCGAGTAAATATCATTAACGCTCACGACGTTCCCGTTCTGAGATGAGTCACAGCCGCTTTTTTATACCACCGGCTGGTAGAAACCACCGGGTGGTAGAAAAGCCCAGCGGTGGTAGAAAAGACCACCGATGGTAAAAGAAAGACCACCGGTGGTAGAAAAGAAGCCGACGGGTCGGTGCTGCACCACTGAGCACGTCTTCTTTCTAAAGCAGGCGCAGATGGCAGCGTTCGCCTGTTTCCGGCAGCCTACCTCGGTGATTGGTGCGCTGAGGACGCCGACTGCGAGAGTCTGACCAATGGCGTGGCAACTTGCCGCTCTAACACCTGCTCGTGTCCTGAAGGCGAACGCCCGCTCAGCAGGTCTGGCTGCGGTGAGTAATCATGGTTTGGCAATTTCCTTTTCCTAAAGGGAGATAGCGAGTGATGCCATACCATGAGTGCTTCGTGGCATGCTAACAGGCACATTATAACCCTAATAACCTCAAGGGTTATAATTCTGTCGCACTCATAGAGGTTACTCCAAACCTGGCCTGGGTGGTGAGGGGGGGGGGTGGGCAGGGACTTACTCCCTGGAGGAGTAAGCATCAACGATACGACTAGGTACCTAGTACCTATCCCTCCCCTGATAGCTTCGGATTGGAAAGGACTGATGAGAGATATGCGAAACTTATTATTTATAGTTCAATTAAAAAATTAGGTATTAGTTTACGCAAAGCGCAGCATTAAGGACGGTCATTGGAGTGTAAGGCACAATCAAGGTCATGCAAATTCAAAGAGATTTTCCTGGTGATCCGATCTTCTCGAAATAACGTCTTTGAGCTTGCTCCATTTCAGTGTGGATGTTCTCATCTCGCCTATTACACAGTTGTATTGTATTGACATATACACGACATTGGAAAGGGAACTGATGAAGATATGCGAAACTTTATTACTTTATAGTTCAATAAAATTAGTAGTTAGTTCACGCAAAGCGCAGCAGCATTAATGACGGTCATTGGAGTGTAAGGCCACAATCAAGGTCATGCAAATTCAAAGAGATTTTCCTGTGTGACCCGATCTTCTCGAAATAACGTCTCTTGAGCTTGCTCATTCAGTGTGGATTGTTCCATCTCGCATATACACAGTTGTATTTGTATTGACATATACACGTATACACAATATGCCATTTGTAATATCGCATTTAATTTGTATTATAAAATGTCAAGGGTGTTTGACATAAGTCAGCATAGGAAAGCGAAGTCAGTCGTCGTTTCTTTTGAACAAGCAACATTTTCGCCAACAGTTACGTTCCTTTTTAACGGTCAGCAGTCGAGGATGGTACCTGTGCCGATTTGAATAATACACATTTTTAGACCAGTCGCACAATGTCTAGCTGAAATGTGGTGCAGCTGAAAGAAGAGCATGTGTAGGTCACTGATTTCACAACCCTTATGCGACCATTTTGGTTACCTTTACTGCTGTGTGTAAGTAACATTATAGAGTGAAATGGCAAAGTGGAACGACGAATGCCGACAACATACGCAATTTTTTAACTTGCAGACCCACAGGTGCAATTAGGTTAGCTACCGCTGATGAAACTTTCGGTCAAAACGTCACTAACATTAAAGCAATGTTGTTGGGCAATACGTAAGCAAAACTGATAGGTTTCTTTAGTGCAGTAAAGGTTGCCATGGGCCAGAGCTAAGGTTAAGTCGGTCTTTATCCTATGATGGCCACAGAATATCGTTGGACGATCAGGGAGGGAAACTGTCAGCTGAAAACATTATGAAGACCACAGGAAGGCTACAACCTTACAACCTTTATGCAACCTTCCTACAACCTTTACTCTTTATGCAACCTTTTGCAACCTTTCATGCAAACTTTATTGCAACCTTTTGGCAGGCCGCCTCAAACTCATCAATGTTTTGTTTCGACATATTAAGGCTGAAACTACCCCAGGTCACTGACCTGACCTGACCTGAACTTGTGGATTTCGTGGTGCGAGACATTGATGCAAGAGAAGATGCAAATTTTAGGAGCTTTGCTTCGGATGTTCTCCAGCTATTTCCGAAAAGGCCATGAGGGACGATCCTGTCCGTGTGAAGATCAAAATGCGCTGATATTCGTAAATGGTCGTAAACACGACGTTAATTGCTGAGCTTGCTTGATAAATGCTCATTAAACTACCAAAACATGCTGATGGAGCTCATCACAGAGCCGTAATTTGTGACCGCGAACGTTACACCGGGCGACTCTGAGCCCGTCATCTTCCGTGTTCCCGTACCTTTCCCATGCAGAGACCACACCGACCATGCCCACTCCGGCCGAGACCAGCTCAGCCGAGACCAGCAGACCCCCAGCCAGCCGGTCGACGGGAGGGACCACCGTGACCGAGGTCAGCAGCCCCCCGGAGACCACCTCGACCTCGGCTGTCACAAGCACCACTACCAGCACATCTACGACGGCCATTTCCACCACCACAACCAGCGAAGCCACGACGGCCAGCACCACAGCCAGCGAAGCCACGACGGCCAGCACCACAACCGGCGAAGCCACGACGACCAGCACCACAACCAGCGAAGCCACGACGACCAGCACCACAACCAGCGAAGCCACGACGACCAGCACCACAACCAGCGAAGCCACGACGACTGGACCCTGTTCCGTGCACCGGACACAACCACGTAGGTTGTTCTGATGAGCCAACGCGGATGCCCATTTGGACTCTGAAAGCCTTGTCACAATCCTTAGAACAAAACACGTTTAACCAGTGCTTTTCTTGGGTGGGAGGTGAGAACGGGATGAGGCGAGGACTTGACTTTTAAGTTCCTTCATCTCGCCCCAATGCCATTTTGCCTTAAAAACGTTTAGTTCCGGCCCACTCATTTCTCTCAGTGCTATCAAGGGAACGTCTGGGGAGCTTTAAATAGATGAGATCTTTTATCCGTGCCTTTATTCGTGTTATCAGCAAGCACCGCCATTCTGAAATGATAGGATAGCAGATGTCTTTGGCCGTCATCTGCTACGCTCGTCGCGTAAGCATTCTCACCTGACCTATTATAGTAGCTTGAAGGTAATCAGGGTTGATAAGGCAGCTGGAACTGGCCGGATGTATCATGTGGTAGAGCGCTGAATGCATGCGCTGGTATGTCAGCTTACGTTTTTTGTTAATATCTGATAAATCACTGAGTTTTTCGGAAGTACCCGAGTGCTGGCGCAACGTCAATGAAGTGCCGGTATTTAAGAAGGTAATCAAAAACGTG